>NC_090648.1:255726045-256080420 GCF_040937935.1 Hyperolius riggenbachi
CCCCCATTTTGGACCCCCAAAAGTCTGCTGACAACAGTTTGTCGGCATTGTGCACAGGCCCAGTAGCAGCTTTCTACTTAGGTTCCAGCAGAAATAGCTGAGCCCTATCTGGTCCGTTCTACTGCGTCTGTACAGTAGAATGGACCCAATCTGGCTTTGCTATATTTGCTGGGGCTCAAGTGGAAAGATGCTACTGCGCTTGCACAGGCAGCTCATTGATTGGGGTGCCAGCACTGGAACAAGATGACACAGAAGGATAGGGTAAATCTCAATGGATCCACGGGGATCCACGGGAGAATTCATTTAGAGATTGATTTTTGATTGCTATTTTCTAAAAAAAAAAAAAAAGAAAAAAAAAAAGAAATGAAGAACATTTTGTGCATTTGGTCCAATATTTTTGATCTATGTTTTTTAAACTGTTGTGTGTAGCTTATTTAACCTTCTGCCGCCTGCGTCACGCCAGTAGGCGTGGCCGCGGCGGCAGCCCCAGGACCGCCTAACGCCAATTGGCGTAAAGTCCTGGGGCTCTGTTTAGCATGAGATCGCGCACATGGTGCGCGCGCATCTCATGCTCGGAGGGCGGAGCTCCGCCCCGCCTTCGGTCTCCGAGCGGCTATTGCCGCTCGGGAGACTGTTAGACGGCGATCACGCCATCTATTTACTTGGTGCAGCGCTGCGATGAGCAGCAGCGCTGCACTGGGGACAGCCGTGTGACACGGCTGTCTCCATGGGGGACAAGAGAGCGATCGGCTCTCATAGGTAGAAGCCTATGACAGCCGATCGCCATAATTGGCCGGCTGTGGGGGAGGGAGGGAGGGAGGGAATAAATTTAAGGAAACTGGATTTTAGAAAAAAAAACAAACAATAATATTTATTTAAAAAAAAATAAACATGGGGGGAGCGATCAGACCCCACCAACAGAGAGCTCCGTTGGTGGGGAGAAAAGGGGGGGGATCACTTGTGTGCTGAGTTGTGCGGCCCTGCAGCTTGGCCTTAAAGTGCAGTGGCCAATTTAGCTAAAAATGGCCTGGTCACTAGGGGGGTTTAGCCCTGCAGTCCTCAAGTGGTTAATAAACCTCTGAATTTCATGATCATTTTTGGTAATGGCAGACTAAACAATGCAATACATTTTTGTATATACAGTGATATTGCAGAGTTGGTTCAGCCAACATGCAGGACACAGTCCATGTACAAACTGATTTGTTTATTTTGTGACACGTCTTTAACAGCTTCTGCTCAGCACACAAACAGTTCAACAAACAAAGGTAAACAGTTTAGTTCAGCTGATGACCAGTTCATAGTCCTTATGTCTTGTAAAGTCCTTAGGCCTTGACAGGCCAGTATGATTCCAAATATGTTTGCCTCGAATCCCAATGCACACAGGCTTGGCAGGCTAGCACAGCTTCTCTCCTCAGAGCTCAGTGTTCACAGCACACACACTCCTGGCAGCGTCACCTGCTGCAGACATAATCAGCATTCCACTAGCCACCACCGGTACAGATTCTCTTAGCTATATGCTCTCTTTCTGGCTGTTTGAGTACCAGGCATGGACTGAGGTGGAACAGGGAGGCCCACCAGGATCCTTCCTTCCTTGTTCCAGAGCCCTGGGGCTCTGAAAGCAGCGTACTCGACCACAGCAACCACTGGTTGCCAAACTATCTCAGGTTCCTTCCCCATTTCCCACCTGGTCCAAATGAGCAATTGTCCAAAATTACAGTGGGATATACCTGCTGCCCAGGACCCACGCATCGAGTCCTGTGCACACTTCTGTACATTCTAGTGCTATACACTGCTCTAGAGAATATGATGAAATCCCTCCCCAATCCCTCCCGACCTCTGTTGGGGGGCAGGCAAAGAGAAGGCCAACAGGAATATAAGGAGTGAAAGAAAGACAAGCCTCAACCCATTAACACTTTGAAAAAGCCCCATGTACTGGGCGAAATGTGTCAGCCGGAGGGGCCTGGTCCAAGCGTGTGAGTGCACACACTACCCGGAACGCCAAGACGCGCCGGCTGAATCCATCGGAGCAGTGTAGCGGCGGACAACGGCAAGGTGGTGTAGTACGTCTGGTTGAGATGCAATGAGTGCAACCCTGAGCATAGCTCCCTTGTGAAGAGATGTATGAGATCCACAAGACTGCAGGAGGAGACAAGACCTTCCCACCGTGGTCCCTTTGGTTGATGTATGCGGTGTCAGCCGTAATTGGATGGCATAACTGTTTATGAAGTACCTGCACGTCGTGGTCTTGAGGATCCTAGTGTTTGATACTGAAGCCAAATAGGACTTCCGTTGAGACAGTTTAAAAGTGAAAACTGGCCAGTTATTGTAATTTACAGCTCAAGGACGTTTCATCATCATTAGACGGGCAGATCCACATGCATTCAGAAAAGTAATCCAATGCAGATGGACATAGTATGGCCATACTAGGGACAGTGTGTGAGTGAAGGCCTTGAGGTGTGCATCAGTGGTGGGCCCACATATATGTCAGATGCGGTTGGTGGATCAGTCGGATTGGCATAGGCGGCAGCTGGGTGATCCGATTTGATTATTACTGTCGCAGTGACAGTGGGAATTAAAATCATAGCACTCTCAGTTTGTGATTCAGGTTTTTTTATGGTTTTAGTGGGGAGGGTTAACGGATATTCATTGCTGGACTTTTTTGTATGCCATTAATAAAGATTTTTTTGTACAAGCACATGAGGAGACAGAGGCTTTTCATATGAGTGCATGTACAATACGAGTCAAATTCTGTGATTACTACACTTATTTTGTCTTCTAGTGTGAAAGAATATGAGGTAAACTGGTAAAACTGCATTGCTTACGTGTCTGTTATTATGCAGTCAGTATATAGCTTTTTATGCTTATGTTTGTTTCTTTACTCTACTCTTCCATCAAACTTCTGGATAAAAAACATGCTCCCTTTGTCCACAGTGATATAAACTTGCTGTCATTCTGTACTACATGTTACAAGCCTTCTGGCACGCTCATCCCTTCAGTTTTTCCACACCCACTTTACAATCTTATCTGGATCAAATACCTCTCCATTTGAAGTCTTAATGATCAGATTTCAGATAATATTTCAGTCTCTTCCATGGAAATACATAAAACCCTGCAGTACCAGTGGAGCAGCCTTTAGGGGCTGCTGCTACTAAGCAAATGCGCAATGTATCTGTTACATGAATATCCCTGTAACAACTGACATTGTAACCTACAAGCAACTGAGAAGTTTTACCATCGCTCTCAGCTAAGAAACCATTCTTATTATTGCAATGGGAAGGGGAGGAGGAGTCACTCACACACAGCCAGAGTACTAAGAGCAGCAGCTGAGAGCACATCTCTTTACTGAATGGTGCTCTACAGTCAGTCAACATCCCTATCACATCTGTCAGGATCAACATGTGGGTAGCAAAACTCTTGCTTGTGCTTCTGCTGATCCTGTGTGCAGGTGAGTCCAATGCATCAGTGATGTGATGAGGTTGACCTGTAGTCTCTCGTTTCATGAAGGAAGTACTGGTGATGTCAACACATGGTTTGGAAGGTGTTTAAGCACACATGTATATTTGTACAAAGAGATGTTTTTAAATGGCTTAATTTTGGAACTTAGATAACTTATTAGGCTTCCATTAAATCCTCTTGTATCTCTTCTGTTTGGTTGCTTGTGTAGTTTTGAGCTTGTCTCGTGGTTTCTTAGTGTACAGAAATATATTAATGCTAAGTCTTTATTTCTTGAATCGCTTTCGATAACCTAGTTATTTTATCTAGAAGATGTATGTGCTAAAAAGGCAATAGTACATTTTCAGATACGAAACAAGATTTTTGCATATAATCTGTGATTTTATATTGAGTTGTGTGTTTTATTCTAGAACTGTTATCAAAGTAAAAACAAATGTGTTCTATATGAAACAGTGCTGACTTTTGAAATGGGATGCTTGTGTTTATTTATAGATTAAGGAAGGATTTATTTTAAGTGTGTGAATTTTTCTGATTGGAAAACTACTTCCATAAATAATCAAGGACCTGATTGATATTTTTAGATTTACTAAATGATCATTAGTCTAAATTGTTTGCACACTGAGCTGTCTGGTGTGTTAAACCTATTATTTTGTACAGCTATGCTATATATAAAGGTTGCGTAGTTTTACACTGATCAATTTTAGACAACCTTGGACAAAGTTTAGATTTTCTCTCAGTGAGAAATGTCCCCTCTGGCTGGAATATTTTCTCTAAATATACCTGGTTGCATTTTATTATGGGTGTCAATGAAGAAAATGACTGATAAATTGGTGACTTTTAATAAAAAACAGTTCAGTCACTAACTGGGTGAACTGCCACAAATGATCTGTATAAGATTTATCACATTAGATTCGCTAAACGACCTCCACTGATTTTTTTCTTCTCTGCTTATAAATGTGATGCTTTTGGCTTTCAAACTGATCTGGTTTTCTACCTTGAAGGAGAAAAAAGTGTGTCAAGTTACTTTAACTGGCTAAGCTGCATGCATGTTTGGAATACCTATCTTGAGGCTATTTTCAAATCACTAGTTTCTGTATAGGTGCTATTATCAACACAGCAATACTTACTGTATATAATACCAGCTATAATTTATCTGTGGAGTTAATAGAACATCAAAGGTGGAATTTACCAAATACAATTTTGATGGATTAGCTTAGCAGTTCAAACAAAAATTTTCTACTGAAGCATGCCGGGAATACAGAAATTGAAAGATTTTCTTTTCTTCCTTAAGTGTGTATTTTACTGGTGGTTTTAACCACATAATTTCCAACGCAATGCGGTTTCTTAAACCTTTATTATTGCTACTATATTTAGAATGTGTGCTTGTGTTAAAGGCAGAAGTCTGATGTGTTATCAATGCAGTGAATTGCAAATAACTGATGCAAAATCCTCTGGTTTGCTTGCCATTGTGCTTTAAGAAAATACTGCTGTGAATGGTTGCTAGGGTGTGCTTTCATTTAACTACCAATTTGCATTATGGAATGCTTGGAGCCTGCATGCACTATTTCAAACTGCTGCCACAGAATTTGCAATATTACAAATGGATTTAGAAAGAGGCTGGACTATATTTAGGACTTAAGTTTCTTTTTAGAGCAGATAGAGAGGTGTAAAATATACATGGGGTTAGTTTTAGTCTGTTCCTTACAACTAAAGAGTAATAATGCTGTAAAATGCATTACAAAGTCCATATAAACAGAGGTGCAACTCTTCAATACCAAAAGCTTCATCATCAACTCTCTCTCTCTCATCTTTACAACTGAAAAGAAAAAATGACAGTTCAGCTGTGGTTCTTGTCTCATAAATTCAACGATTGTTGTACTATGTGCATCCAATCATGGTCCATAAGTGATTTTATAGCTCTCAATGCAAAGAAACATAATTATGATATTGATAACATTTATTATTAAACTTTTTTGTTAATATAATCTTTGTGAAAAGTATTAAATAGTAACATGGGCTCATAAATATAAAATCTTTATCTGTTGTTACATTTTGCTCCACAAACGGTATTGCAAACAATTCAGCAGTGGAGAAACATGAGCTCAACAGCTGGAAGTGTACTAAAACATAATCACTGCAAGTACCAGAATTTAACTGATTTAGTTGTACTGGTTTGAACTTTAATTATTTGATTTGGATTTCTTGAATGACTGATGTTTAAACTTAAGGGTGTTATCCTTGTATGCAGGTCAATCACACATTTTGTGGTATTCTGTAGTACTGATCCAAGCCCTATCCCATAGAGCCATATCAATACATGCCATGCACTGATGAGGAACATAAAATCAAAAACAGCTGTATGCATGTTGGATTGGTATGGCTCTGTAAAATGTATAAACTACAGACTCACTATACTCCAGCGTTTCTATATGTGTGCCTGGCATAAATGGAATATTTTCATAGATAGGAGTGATGCATCATGGGAAACTCTACTTTCTCACTTAACGTGGACTTGAACTCTTGCACTCGACAGAAGAAATACATAGAGAAATGCATCCTGTATGGATTTAGAGTCTTTAGCCTGTCTAATCCCCCTTCATCTGTGACTAATCACCACCGTCATTTTATTCTTCCAGCTGTGTCAGCTCAGGAATCTCCTCTGCCTTGGCAGAGGAGCTAATTTTTAAACACAGGATGCTAACAATATGTCTGCTTCCATGGAAGCAGGAAGTAGACACACTGCAGATTTATTGCAGGGTTTTATATCAGCCGTAACAAAGAAATGTTTTTCTTTAATGGCTATGATGCTGTTGCGTATCTTTTAGAACAGAAAGGAAGTTCTGAGTTCAGGTCTGCTTTCAAGGTGAAAAATTGCAAATATGTTGTATTTTAAGAAGGCACAATTACATTTTACAGTGGACTCTTATTACTACGCTTAGAGATGTAATATGGAAAATATGGGTTTGTCTTATATCCCATAATGTCAAGAAAAAATCGAGTGTAGTCCTCAGTGGGTGTCAAGGAGTAGAGATGGATGTGTATCATCATAAGTTCCTTAGTCATAACATAACTACTTAACATGTAAAATAAAGCTGCCTGATGAACTTTGCTACCACAAGGTTTTTGTTTGAGTTTTATCTTTTTTTTCTAGTATTTTTTGTTTTGTTTTTTAAATTTATAGTACTTACTAACCATTCAATGTTTTGTGGCCTTATCATGTAAACATGTAGTTTTGTTTTAACTAAACAGTGTGAAGCAGTGTTGCAAGCTGCTCAGAAATGACATAGATGGATCATTAAAACAAGATGGTACGCTTACGCAGATATATTAACCAAGGCTAAGTGTAACCGTCCGTAAAAGCCAAATTGGTTTGTTCTGCTGTAAACGTCAGCTTGTGGCAGTGTTTTGTTAATGCATGTGTTTTGTGTCATTTACCTGAAGAGGCATAGGCTACAAGCCATCTGCTATAATCTACAATGTATTTATAAGCTCCGTTGCACGAGTAAGCAGTGCTTAACATGAATTGTTGCAGCAGACTTTCTAAGTGTGTGTATCTAGTTCATTTGGTGAAGCTAAGTTTGGAGCATTGCCAGCAGTCTGGCCTTAATGCCGCTGTATGTTTTTATCTGTGGAACATATGAAAGCCAGCAATGCTATTTATAACATTTTGAGGTTACTGAAACATGGCTTGAAGCTTTAAGAACAGAACATTCCTCAAAAAAAAATTACATCATTTTGTAATTCAATTAAATAATGAGAGCATATTTGTGCATCTAAAGGAATTTCCCCAATTAGTGCAACACACAGTGCACAGAATCTCAGCATAGTGTCAGACTCGAAATATGACCAGTTTTAGCAGTCAGCAACAATGATAGTCTGAATTACTATGAAATAGCAATAAACCTCATAGATAGCACCATCACAATGATGACCGGAAAAGAGAAATGGTCATATGAAATTACCTTCATTTAGCATATAGGTTCTTTTTGTCTGCTGGTGGCCTTTCTGGTATCAAGCAGGACTTATTGGCCCACACCAGTGTTTATAAGTGTTGCAGATGGCAATTCCAGACCACTTTTATAGGTTTCAGAAGCAATAAGCCTATAGCTTTGAGTCAATGCACATGCGTGTGACTTAGGTAATACACTGTTTATCAGATGTACATTGGGGATTACCCTGAAACTTAACATGTAATACAGGAAGTAATAACTGACCTTATTTGATGCAGAAGTGATCTGAACGTGAATGAGAGGGGTCTGAGCAATACAACTAAGTCTACCCATGCAGAATATGTGGTCTACTCTGTTGTACAGCCAACATAGTGGAACACCCTACTCACACCTCTAACCACAACGTATCAAATATGCACACAATATTCACATGGCTCACCTAATAGTTCTGGGTAGGGATAGGATTAGTATTTGATTCCACTTCAGATAGGGGGGGGGGGGCAGTCACTGTACTTTTGTGTTTAACCACCACTATCCTTAAACTGCTTTTCTAGGGTGAAACATCAACGTTTATATAATTAATAGTTTGCCAATCAAGCCAAAATTGCATTTAAAAAGTGTTGGGGGTGTGTTAGAGGATAACTGGTCCTGCACTTTATGGAAACATGACTCCGCAACGTTTAAGCATTACCATTTAAAAGAATCCTGAAGTCCTCGCGTCCAAAAGCAGAACTCTAAAATGTCTGTACAAATGTCAATGATGAATTTGGCTTATAAGACCAAATGTAAACATTTCTAAAGTCATAGCACCAATAACCACAAGACTACACCTGTATCAAAATTTTGGCTGTACAGGCATTGCAATTTAACACCAAAGACTTGAAGGGAGTATAGGCTAGATTTAACAGTAAAGGCTCGTACACACGTCTGATGAAAGGTAACGACGGGTCCGTCGTCACCTCCCGCTGGGCGGGTTTTCAGCAGAAAGTACAGCGTGTGTACAGTCTGTCGGTGGACTGATAAGGCTGTTTCTGAGCGATCTGCTGGGTGGATCGCTCAGAAACAGCCTTATCAGTCCACCGACAGACTGTACACACGCTGTACTGTCTGCTGAAAACCCGCCCAGCGGGAGGTGACGACGGACCCGTCGTTGCCTTTCATCAGACATGTATACGAGCCTTATGGGTATCTAATGGTTATGGTTGGCAGTTAGTTGTATTTGTTATAACATAGGTTAAGATAAGGAGAGTTAGGGATAGAGGTAAGGTAAGGAGAGATTTTTTTTTACCTGTAAAGGTTAGAAGGTGAAGTGTCATAATGGTGTTAACTTTGAGGAGGAGGTTAAACATCAGGAATGAGTTATAATTATGGGAGAGGTTCAGGGGCGTAGCTAGAAATGACTGGGCCCCATAGCAAAAAATTTTTATTCCCCCCCCCCCCCCCCACGACCTTCCAACCCCACGGACCTTGGACCTCCCACCCAAACATTCCTCCAAGACCCTCCACCCCAACATTCCCACCCCTCTAAGTACAGTATAAGTATCCAGGTCTCCCCAGTTTAGGTAGTAGTCAGGGGCGTAACTAGAAATCACTGGGCCCCCTTGTGGCAACAGCAATTTAAACTAAATACTCTACAAACGTTTTAACTCATACATGAACATTATGGAAAATCCAAGTTGAAAATAAACTGTGAAGATAAACAATTTCATCCATCCTACTCCTAAAAAATAAATTCATTTTTTTACAACCTCACAGTTTTATTTTCTGTTTTAAAAAGCTAAAAAAGTAGGTTTAATGCTATTGTCTCATATGATGATGATTCAGCTTTTCCCATAGTCTCGCAGTTAGCAATCATGTTACGCCCAACAACACAAATTCAGCAATCATGAGGCCCCTATCAAGACAAATTCAGCAAAAATGAGGCCCCCAACATGAGAAATTCAGCAATCGTGAGGCCTCCAACAAGACAAATTTAGCAATCATGAGGCCCCCAACAAATCATGAGGCCCCCAACAAGACAAATTCAGCAATCATGTGACCCCCAACAGGACAATACAGCAATCATGAGGCCCCTATCAAGACAAATTCAGCAAAAATGAGGCCCCCAACATGACAAATTCAGCAATTGTGAGGCCCCCAACAAGACAAATTCAGCAATCATGAGGCCCCCAACAAATCATGAGGCCCCCAACAAGACAAATTCAGCAATCATGAGGCCCCCAACAAGACAAATTCAGCAATCATGAGGCCCCCAACAAGACAAATTCAGCAGTCATGAGGCACATAAATAGACAGCATTTCACATAAATAGGCAGAATGGCCCCTTAATATGGTAGACACCTCTCACCTGGCTTCTGAATTCTCCTGTACTGGCTGCTGTGCCTGGCAATACTGTTTTTGGCTGGATTGGGGATGATGTGTGGGCTGAAAGCAGTGGCAGCGCCACGCTGGGGCTTACCCAGGCTTCAGCCCCAGCTGGCGACTCATTAGCCCCCCATAAAGCCCCCCCCCCCGCGGCCACCGAGAACTTCCGTTCCGAGTCCGACACGACCTTACTTCCTGCCTGCACAAGGACGAAACTTGGAGTCTGGGACTGGGAGGAGGGCTTGGGCTGGTGCTGACTGACTGTGTCACCGCCGCCCCACCCCTGCCCGGGTGCTGCAGTATAAAAGTGCACGTATGTCACGTAACGCCGTCCTGCGGGCCGGCATCACGTGACGTGCAGCGCGCTCTCCGCCTTCTCCTCTTCGCCCCCGCAGTTAGTTTGCCACTGACAGGAGTGACTGCGTCACATACAGTCTCCTCTCCAGAGGACTCTCCGCGCTGCGGCCCGCGGCACACACGCACAGCCAGGCCAGCACTTGGTCACACTCAGTGGCAGTGAGTGTGACCGCCCCAGGCAGGCACCCACGGACGGTGGGTCAGTGCACACAGGACTGGAGTCTGGAGCCGAGGCGCCAGTCAGCTACACAGTCAGCCCAGGCCAGAGCACAGCAGCCAGGCTGGCCCAGCAGGACTCGGAACTTCAACAACAAGTAGCTCAAGGTGGGTGTCCTGTCCTGTTCACTACTCCAGCCAGCCAACTGCCAAATTGTTTTTTTTGCACCAGGCACTGCAGGCAGCCACCCAGGCCTGAGCTGCCCTCCTGAGCCCAGCCCCAGCCCACCCACCACCAGCCAGGCCTTAGCTGCCCTGGGGCCCCCAGCCTACCACCACCAGCCAGACCTTAGCTGCCCTGGGGTCCCCAAGCCTACCACCACACCAGCCAAGCCTGAGCTGCCGTTCTGAGCCTAGCCCCAGCACACCCACCACCAGCCAGGCCTTAGCTGCCCTTGGGCCCCCAGCCTCCCACCACCAGCCAGGCCTTAGCTGCCCTGGGGCCCCCAGCCTACCACCACCAGCCAGGCCTTAGCTGCCCTGGGGCCCCCAGCCCACCACCACTAGCCAGGTCTCAGGCCTCCAACCCACCACCAGCCAGGCCTGAGGTGCCCTGGGGCCCCCAGCCCACCATCACTAGCCTGACTACATATACTGGGGACAGCTATACGCCTGGCTACATATACTGGGGACACTGGCTGTCTGTCATTATGTGCATTAACTGGTGAAACGCTGTCTCTCATTACATGCATTTACTGGGGAAACGCTGTCTGTCATTATGTGCATTAACTGGTGAAAAGCTGTCTCTTATGTGCATTTAATGGGGAAACTCTGTCTGTCATTACGTACATTAACTGCCGAAAAGCTGTCTCTTATGTGCATTTAATGGGGAAACGCTGTCTGTTATTACATGCATTTACTGGTGAAAAGATGTCTGTCATTATGTGCATTTACTGGTGAAAAGCTGTCTGTCATTACGTGCATTTACTGGTGAAAAGCTGTCTCTTATGTGCATTTACTGGTGAAAGGCTGTCTGTCATTACGTGCGTTAGCTGGTGAAAAGCTGTCTCTTATGTGCATTTACTGGTGAAAAGCTGTCTCTTATGGGCATTTACTGTTGAAAGGCTGTCTGTCATTATGTGCATTAACTGGTGAAAAGCTGTCTCTTATGTGCATTTACTGGGGAAATGCTGTCTGTCATTATGTGCATGAACTGGTGAAAAGTTGTCCCTTATGTGCATTTACTGCGGAAACGCAGTCTGTCATTATGTGCATTAACTGGTGAAAAGCTGTCTCTTATGTGCATTTAATGGGGAAACTGTTTGTCATTACATGCATTAACTGGTGAAAAGCAGGCTCTTATGTGCATTTACTGCAGAAACGCAGTGACAGGGACCCCCAGTTAGGTAGTTAGTGACAGGGACCCCCAGTTAGGTAGTAAGTGACAGGGACCCCCAGGTTAGGTTGTGAGCGACAGGGCCCCCCGGTTAGGCTGTGACAGGAACCCCAGTTAGGTAGTGACTGACAGGGACCTCCAGGTTAGGTTGTGAGTGACAGGCGACCCCCCAGTTAAGTAGTGAGTGACAGGCGCCCCGTAGGTTAGGTTGTGAGTGACAGGGACCCCCAGGTTAGGTTGTGACAGGGACCCCCAGTTAGGTAGTGACTGACAGGGACCTCCAGGTTAGGTTGTGAGTGACAGGCGCCCCCCAGTTAAGTAGCGAGTGACAGGCACCCCCAGGTTAGGTTGTGAGTGACAGGGACTCCCAGGATAGGTAGTGAGTGACAGGTGGCACCCCCAGGTTAGGCCACCCCTCCCCCTCCCCCCGGGCCCGCTCAGGGCCATTTTTGAGGGCTAGAGGGGTTGCAGCATGAGGGGAGAGCTTGGTGACACGTCAGTTGGGAGGGGGGGAAGGGCCCCCCCTCCCTCACCTCGGGCTCTCCCCTCTGCTCTCCCCTCCAGCTTTGAATAAACATTGTATGCAGGCGGCGGGGCAGTGGCGGCAGATACATACCTTCCGTGCGCTCCACGGATGCTCCTCTCTCTAGCTTCTGACACGACTTCCGGTATAAGCAGGAAGTCGCGTCAGACACTAGAGGAAGAACCATCCGCGCTGGAACGCACGGAAGGTATGTATCTGCCGCAGTGTTGCTTGCGAATTTTCGCCAAAGCCATTTTCGCATCGAAAATCCCATTTTCGATTTCGCCGAATTTTCGCGAAAATAACTACTATTTTCGCTTCAAAGGGCGAAATTTCGCATTAATATTTTCGCATTAATTTTCGCCTAAAGTCCGTTTTTTCGCGTTGAATATCTAAGCCCCCTTAAAAGCTAGAATCACCAAATTTGCAGGGTATATTAAAGAGATATGTGGGTACAAGAGGAAAAAGAAATTTTTCAAAAAGACCTTATAGTTTTTGAGAAAATCCCATGTGAATACAACATGATCCTTCTAATCTTTAGGGCAGCACGGTGGCGTAGCGGATAGCGCTCTCGCCTTGCAGCGCTGGGTCCCCGGTTCAAATCCTAGCCAGGTCAACATCTGCAAGGAGTTTGTATGTTCTCCCCTTGTCTGTGTGGGTTTCCTCTGGGCACTCTGGTTTCCCCCCACCTCCCAAAAACATACAGATAAGTCAATTGGCTTCCCCCTAAATTGGCCCTAGACTATGATGCCTACACTACATGATGCATACATAAACATGTGACTATGGTAGGGACTAGATTGTGAGCTCCTCCGAGGGACAGCTAGTAACAAGACAATATACTCTGTACAACGCTGCATAATATGTCAGCGCTATATAAATACTTACAATTAATAAATAAAATAAATAATCTTTAATCCTGAGACCCTCAGCCTTTCCCAGGAGCTCCTTTTATACCCAACCATGTTACTGACCTGTTAAAACAGATTTTTTTTTTGCATGGATCATCATATCAGAACCTAGTGGGGTTCCTGAAAGTTTAATAATTTAGCACGTGTATGACTGAAGTTGTGCTATGCATCCATGAGAATTAAGCCCATATTCTTCAGATGGATATGAGCCTGGCTATGGTGGGTCCTCAAGAGACCTTAAAATATTGTTCAGTTGAGTACAATATACATTTCAAGGTTTGGAGTGCAAGATATGGAAGCTATTTGGTAATGGTTTAAGAAAGGGAACTTGAATACTTTCTGGTGTAATTAATCATTTTATGCCAATATTATATTATGCCACACAACCGTAAAAAGTCTGAGATGCAGAGCTGGAAAGATGAGACATGACAGGCAAAATTAGACAGTAATTTCCCGCCTCTCCATTTTACCCATCCTTTAGGCTAGGTGCACACATAGCAGAAACGCCAGCGTTGAGTTAAACGCTGCGTTTTATGCACCAATGTTACTCAATGGGCCGCATAAAAAAAAAAAAAAAAATGCATGGGTATGCGTTTGTACTTTTGTTGCATATTATGCATGAATGCATCAAAAACGCACATAATGAAAGTCAATGTAAATGCAATGTATTACATTTTGTATGCATTTTTGATGCTTTTTTAATGCATGTTTTTATAAATAAAGATTTCTGATGTATTTCCGCTTCCTGTTTTCTTCCTAGTGATTTGCATCAATGTAAATATAAAAATGCATACAAAACGCATATGCGGTTTATATATGTAAACCGCAAATGCATTAAAACGCGCGCAAAACACTTGAAAAACGCGTCGCGTGTTAAAAAACTGCAAACACACCAAAACCGCAGCAAAAACGCACAAAAAAATGCACAATATATTAGCATAAAATATGTCATAAAACGCAGCCTTTCACGTTGTTATGTGTGCACTCAGCCTTCCTTAGTACACACCATACAATTTTCTGTTAGATTTTTCTGTGTTAGATTCTGTTAGATTTTTCTGTGTTAGATTTTTCTGACGGGATCTAAAGGGATTCAGAGGAGGACTGGGAGTCTGGGATTAGGGGTAATGCTAGGTACACACCATACAATTTTCTGTTAGATTTTCTGTTAGATTATTTTCTGTAAAGTACTAGTAGTGGTCATTATCTCTGGTGCATTGTCTTTTGGTTATCTCCTGCTGAGTATAACAATGCCTAATTGCCAGGCAGATAGATGGTTAGATAAATAATTTCTAACATGTTGGAAATTATCTATCTGGCAGGAAAGTCTAATGCTGGAGATACACGGTACGTTTCTGTACCGTGTATCGAGCTGCTGATGCGCCCAGCTGATAATTTCCAACAGGTCCGATGACCCACCGGATCGATTCCCCGCTCGATCCTGGGACGAGCAGGAATCGGCCCGGACCGCGGCGGGGACAAGCGGGGACGATCCGGCAGCTAATCGAGCCGCCGGGTCGACCCGTGTATTCCCAGCATTATGCTGGGTACACACGTTATGTTTTCTCGTGCGATGTTGCGAGCCAATTGTTTTTTCAGCATGATTCCGCACTCGATTCCGTGCTGAATTCTCTTAACTTTATTCGTTTTTCTTATCTTTTTCCATTCACCGCTATGAGAAATCGAGCATGAAAACGATCGGGAGCAATATCAGACATGACGGATTTTATCTATCTGATCCATCTATCGCATGGAAAATTGTACCGTGTGTTCCCAGCATCATGCTGGGAATACACCATAAGTTTTTTCAGCAGCTATATAGTTCGATAGATAATTTCCGATATGTCTGATCTTATTTTCGATCGTTTTTGTGATCAATTTCTCATCGAAGTGAATGGAAATTGATAAGAAAAGATAAGAACATCGATTGGAAAACTGATCGAAAATAAGATCGGACAGTAAATCGACTGAAAAATCTTATTGTGTATGCCTAGCAGAAAATCTAACAGAAATTGTATGGTGTGTACCTACCATTACCCCTAATCCCAGACTCCCAGTCCTTCTCTGAATCCCTTGTAGTTAGTGTTTCTTTTTCCACCTGCTACTATTAGCGCTCCTCTTTCCCATGGTTATTAGAGATGGCCTGAACGGTTCAACTGCAAACTTATTCGCGTGAACTTCGGTGGTTCGCGTTCACGAACGAACGTGAACTTTGTCGGTTCGACCCGCCCCTATACTACATCATTAGGGTCAACTTTGACCATATACATCACAGTCAGCAGGCACAGGGTAGCAAATAAGGCTACACTCCCTCCTGAAGCCCCCCCCCCTTATAAAAGGCTGGCAGCGTCAGCCTTTTCACTCACTCGTGGGGCTGCAGTAATTAGAGAAGGGAGAGCTTCTGCAGACTCACATAGGGAAAGCTTAGTTAGGCTCTTGTAGGCTTGTTAGCTTGCTCCTTGCTGATTCTTATTGCTAAAAAAATCACCCCTCAACAGCTCTTTTGAGAGCTAATCTTGTTCTTGTGATCTATTTTTTTTTTTTGTGTGGCCCACTTGCATTATATACAGCCCTGTCAGTCAGTCGCAGCTGGCCTTTGACCCCTTGGTGCTAATTCCTACTGTTCCCCTGCCATGCCCAGCACATTCAGTGACTACCTGTGTGTGGGACAGGCAGCTGCACATTTGTAATACCCATCACTGCATATTTCTACCTGTTCAGTGCACCCACCTACCTACGTGAGCGCACGCAGTGTCACTGCACCTGTTCACAGTACCTGTGTGTGTGTGTGTGAAAGCTGCACATTGTATTGATACCAGTCATTCACTGCATACCTGTTCACTGCACCTTTGTGACTGCACATTGTATTAGTCAAGTCAGTGCATACCTTTCACCAGAGGCAGGCCACCCGGCAGTTCTGTTCAAGGTTGTGTTGTCGTGATTTTGTGCGGCCCTGGACAAAAGTACAGTGTTCAGAAGGCATGTGCCATCAACCCCCAAGATTGTCAGGACGTAGTTGACTATTTAACACAGAACACCTCATCTTTCTCAGCTTCAGCACGGAAGCGTGACATATCTTCCTCCTCCTGCTCTGATTCTGGCACCACACTTAACATTCAGTCGGCCACCACCACCAAAGTGCCATCACCCCAGGGCTCAGCGGTGTGGAAATTTTTTTGTGTGTCTGCCTCAGATGAGAGCAATGCCATCTGTACTCTCTGCCACCAAAAATTGAGCCGTGGAAAGACCAAGACCCGCGTAGGGACAACTTCCTTACGAAGACACATGATGACAAAGCACAAACTGCAATGGGATGACCACCTGAGGAAAAGCAGCACACAAAAGCAAAGCCACACACCGCAGTGGAAGATACCAGGCCGCAATTATTTCTCAAAAAAGGCGATACCCAAACTGTACCGTGATGTTGAAAGGCAAGTGGTGTCATCTCTGGCACACAGCGGTGGGTCAAGGGTCCATCTGACCACGTGGTCTGCAAAGCACGGTCAGGCCTGCCTGAAGACTAAGTCAGTCCCCACACACAGCATCTCTGCCTGCACGCCGTGTGACTGCCTGCCCCAGAATAAGTCGCTCCCCACACAGCATCTCTGCCTGCAGGCCGCTTGACTGCCTTCTCCGCCACCACCAACAGGGTCCAGGACACCAAGCAGATTCCTGAATTTTTAAGGCCGCTATAATAATTTTTCTAGTGCGTGTACATGCCTGCCAAATTTTTCTGGCTGCACTGCAGCTGCAACAAGAAAACAAAAGGCATGTACATGTGTCAATTCTCCTTTGTGATCGCTACCTTGCCGCGGTGAAGGGGCTTGCGTATCATAATGAAGCAATGGCCGATGGCTATATGAGTGTCTCGGGGGGGGGGGGGGGGGTGGGTTGCACACCAAAGATAATAATGTTGCTTCATTGTGGACAGGCCAAATTCGATCAGCTGGACAGTCACTGTTGTTCTGTCATTGAGCTACCTCAGCCTGGTGACCATATGGGCTTGAAAACTGCACTCTGGCCTGCACTCTCACCAGTCCAGCACGGCCAACACAACACAAACAGCTGTTTACGGTGCGTTACACAGTGATTTTGGTCTGTCAGTGTGAAGCAGTACTCTAATTACACTCCCTGATTAATGTATACACATGCAATATAAGTGGTGGCTGGATGGTGTAATGGTTAAGGGCTCTGCCTCTGACACAGGAGACCAGGGTTCGAACCTCGGCTCTGCCTGTTCAGTAAGCCAGCACCTATTCCGTAGGAGACTTTAGGCAAGTCTCCCTAACATGTCTACTGCCTATAGAGCGCGTCCTATTGGCTGCAGCTCTGGTGCTTTGAGTCCGACAGGAGAAAAGCACGACATAAATGTTATTTGTCTTGTCTTTGTCTAAAGCACTTTAGGCCTCCAATTTAGCATGCAATCTGATTTCTCCCTTTAAAACGCTGCTGTGCGTCAAATCCAGATATTTCTCTGGGACTTTTGGCATGTATCCCACTCATCCATGCAAAAACTCAGATACTAGGCCCCTTAAAACATCCTTTTCCATCACTTTTCTGCCCAGCATAAATGTTTCTAGTTTTCAAAGTTCGCATCCCCATTGAAGTCTATTGTGGTTCGCAAAAGTTCGCGTGAAGCAAACTTTTGCGGAAGTTCGCGTTCGAGAATCAGAGGTTCGAGCCATCTCTAATGGTTAGTGCTCTTGTTTTTCCCATTGCATTCTATGTTTATCCATCCAAAAAATATTTTTCAATGTTCCTCTCTTATTAGTTCACTTGCATCTTCCTTATAATTTAACTAGCACCCCTGCCACAATTAATGTTCTAAAACTGTCTCTTTAATTTCTACAATATCCCACAATTTCCCTCAACCTGGCCTTCACTACTTTGTTTCAGTCCACTTAATGTAGGGTAATCTTGTCCTTCCACTCCAGTTATTGTCTCGCTGTTTCACCCTAAAATCACACTTTCCCATTTAATTTGCATTTTTGCATGCTACCCCCCACAACCACCAATATGAGCACTACTAAAAACAATGCAAAACTATGCATGGTAGTGTGGGAGGAATACAGATCAGTGAAATTCACCCTGTGGGATCCTGATGGCTGGTGCCATAAAGGCACTAGCATCAGAAGGGTAAAGCTCATTGGCCCATATGAAATTAATTTTTACTCCTGAGTTTTCTCATAGGTGATATTTTCAAACTTGTCAATAAAATGCCTTTTAGGCCACGAGAAAGGGAGAAAAAACTTAAAATAATTTTAGTTGTACATATTCACATAGTTCTTGGTCCTTTTTTCATTTGTAAAGTGCTGAAAAGTTAGTCTAAACACTAGATAAAAAATGATCTGCTAGGAGAATTTGCAGCAGAAAAAGTGAATTGCATATGTCTCATTATGCCATACTTTATTACTAATATATGTGCTTGATTGTGGCAGCAGAATTTGAGCTATCATATAACCCAATTGTTGGCCACCAAACGTGATAAACGGTGAATATTGGTTAGGGCTAGGTATAGATTAGAAGGGCTAAAGTGAGGTAGTAGAGTAGTTTTGGTTTGAAAGTCAGGGTTAGGCTTCAGAAAGGGGTTAAAGAGACCTGAAATAAGAGGCAAATGGTGGCTGCCATATTTATTTCCTTTTAAATGATATCAGCTCACTGAGAGTTCTGGTGATCTGTCTAGTTTAATTTGTGTCTGAATTCTGATTACATTAGCCATGTGCTTGTTTCAGATTTGTTATTCAGTCAGGGCACCTGATCTCCATGCTTGTTCAGGGTCTATGGCCCTGAACGATCCGCTCAGAAACAGCCTTATCAGTCTGCCGACAGACTGTACACTCGCTCTACTGTCGGCAGAACTCCCACCCAGCGGGAGGGTCTAACGGACCCGTCGTTCATTACAGTAGTGTGTGTGTACGCACCTTAAAGCTAGAGGTTAAGCTATTAGGGAGAGGTTAGGATAAGGCTTTAGGAAGCGTTTAATGTGGGGGTGGTTAGAATAAAGGTGGCCATACACTTACAGATTTGCAACAGATTCGACCATCAGATAGATTTCTGGTAGATGCCTGTCAAGTCCAATCTGACAGGAATCTATCTGATGTGTGCCACACACTAGAAACAGATTTCCAACAGATTGTAGAATGAAATCTATTGAAAATCGATCTAAATGCATTATTGCACCATTAGATCCAATGCAACTCTATGGGCCATTGATCTGCTGCCAGCAGCAGATCGACCTAGATTTTTCATCCTGTCAGATAGATCAAATTGATTGACATCGTCTGCAAATCGATCGAATGGGGAATTTGATAGAATCGATTTCTGATCAATCGATCGATTCTATAGAATCAATCGATTGATCGATGGCTAAAATCAAGCAGTGTATGGGCCCCTTAAGGCATCAAGAAGGGACTAGGAGGAGGAGGTTAGCATTAGGAGTTGTAAGGAAATGTAAACATAAAGGGATTAGTAAGTACAATAAAGATAAAAGGATGTTGATAAGGGTGAAACACAGAAAGTACTGACAAAAATACTATCACAAAGCTGATATATTAAGAGGTTTTTTTTTACTCTATTTTTCTGATGGTCTGACTAACTATCAGCTTCTCCCCTGCATTGAATCTGAGGTGTTGAATATATTTTGGAAATTATACATTAGCAGTATAGGAATTATTTACTATAAAAAGTAAATCACAAAATGTGCCATGCTCCAAAATAAAAAAAAAGTTAATGGTTAAAAATAATTGGATAGGATTGGAGGAAGCTCAGTCACTGGCAATTGCTGAGGAGGGTGAACATTTTCACCACCAAGTACTACATCTCAACCAAGTTAAAGGACAAGCAGGATGATAGTGCTTTGGTGTCAGTGGTATGTAAGGCTGGTCGGGGGTTGAATCTTCACACTGTTTCCACAAATTGCTGTCAAACCCCTCATACTGCTCTGATAGGCCTTCATATCCCAGCAGCCACCTGGCACTATATCGTAGGTGGAGAAGTGAGTGTGCTCCATCAGCAGCCTCTCGTGGTAAGTGACCTGAAGCTGAACATGGGACCCTCTCTCTAATTAAGTGGCTGGTGTGATCTGAAACTTTGTTCCTGCAACATAGAGAATTTTAGAGCTATGTGAGGGCTTATTTCCAGTTGTGATTTGTAATTCACTGACAAAAAGGAATGCCTGATTTACACACACACACACACACGCACGCAGGCACGCACGCACGCACGCACACGCACACACACACACACACACACCACACACCACACACCACACACACCACACACACCACACACACCACATACACCACACACCACACACACCACACACACCACACACACCACACACACCACACACACCACACACACCACACACACCACACACACCACATACACCACACACCACACACCACACACCACACACCACACACCACACACCACACACACACCACACACACTTCACACACACTTCACACAACACACTTCACACACCACACTTCACACACCACACTTCACACACCACACTTCACACACACTTCACACACTTCACACACTTCACACTCACACACACACACACTTCACACACACACACACACACACTTCACACACACACACACACACACACACACACACACACACACACTTCACACACTTCACACACTTCACACACTTCACACACACACACTTCAGGCCTTGTTTCCACTTAGTGCGCTTCTATCCGCTTCTGTCCGCTTTTTATCAGCACAGCTGAAAAGCGGACAGAAGCGCATAGATGGAAACGAGGCCTCACACAACAATGGACCACACCAGAGTGAAAAGTGTACGGTCCATTGAGGTGTTTTGACAGATTATGGAGCAAAAGCATATCTTATATCAGATAAATGGAAACACATCCACTTTCCACAAGTTGGCAATGTTTGTGGTGGTAGATATGATTACAGACTTAGTGAATGGGCCCACAGCAAAGCATGGGTCTGTTCTACATGTCTGTTGGTTTTCAGGGCCACATATGCTATTCAGTGCAGTGTAACAGTCCACAAACAACTAGATATAGCAGAAGGAGTGGGCTGATAAATACAGTATATGGTTATATTTTCTTGTTGTGCTGTCCTTCCAAATCCTCCCTCCATGTATTGTATATCCACTCCACTCCATAATTTGTCATGAGACAACTTAGGTTAGTAGAGCAGTCATTGCAGGCCAGGTGGAAACTCTGATATATAGTGGGCAGCTGTGGCACAGCAGTAGGCAAAGTAGAGGGCACATCCACTTCAAAGTAAAACCTTTAATTCATCTTCACTGGTATGTGTTTCAAACAGACACAGGCTTGAAAGAGCTTATTGAGGGGGGCGAGGAAGGTTTCCAATGCAGAGAGGTTCCTTACTTCTCCTTAGTGAGTTCTTTCAAGACTTTGTGTGTTTGCATCATAAATGATTGAAGATGGATTAAAGGTTTTGCAATGAAGTGGACATGCCCACTACTTAGCATATTGTATGTATTGACTGTACTTGCTATGCAGAAGCCTTAAGTGGAATTCCAACTCCAAAGGAATGTCAAAGCTATAACCCTAAGAACTGGATCAGACCAATGGGAGCCTAGTTACTCATTGCATCACTTATTTCCCCTACCACCAGTGACCTCCAGATCTACCTCCACTTAAAGGGCATCCGAGGTGAAAATAAACTGATGAGAAAAACAATTGTATCTATCCTCCTTCTCCTAAAAATAACCTTTTTGTTAGCTATTACATGGATTTATTTTATATTTAGATCTAGTTTTTACAGTTTCATTGTCTCTGCTCAATGACACCTTCATTGAAGTATGCCAGAACTCAAATCTATGAATTATTGACCCTTTTTATTTCTTTTCTGCTTTCAGAAGCCATTTACAGTCAAAGTGTTTTATGGCTGTAATTATTTATTAGTGAGGGTTATGCTATAATCTGACCCAGTCCAACCCAGACAGAATCTGTCACTTGCATACCTGATATTTAACTCTTTCAGGCAGAGAAAGAAAAAAGGAACACAGTCTAGTTATTTGTGTGCTAGGCACTGTACATATCCATGTCTATCTCATCATGTCACATGTCACCTCGGTTGTCCTTTAACTCTCTCTTAAGCTGCAGCCTGCAGTGTGTTCAGTGTGTCCAATGGGGCACTCATGGTAATTGCGATCTGGTAGTCACTTGCAGTGAAGTAGACTATTGCCCACTAGGGGTAGGAACCCATCAACCCTTGTAGAAAACGCTAGTGAAACAGAGGCAAATTAGACTTAATTTCCTGGCTGCTACCAGTGCAGCAGAACCCCTAAACTAAACACTTTAAACATTCCATCTCAGCAGAATCCAACAATTTATATCATCACTACAAAATACTAACTGAACAGCAGTTCTCACATACGATTTCTTTTAATTTACTACCCTTCTTTTCCTCATTGGGAAACCAGGGGAGTTTATTTTTAAAATATTTGCATGCATTAAAAATATCAAAGATAAAAAACTGTAATAAAGAGTAACAACTGTTATATGATTACCCTTGCTTAAAAAAAATAAATATAGGAAATTACCAAAAGCAGGAGTTATCTTAGAAACATGCATCATAGTAAGGATATAAAGGTCATGTAACAGTGAACTCAGAGTCGCTTTTAAATAAATAATTGTATTTGCCAATGAGAGAGGAAAACATCTGGGTTTTGCCAGCAAGGAGCATGTGAGGAAAATTGATTTGTAATACATCTCAGGAAGAAAAAATGTTAAGTCATTGTGGTAGCGTACGTTAGCTCCTTGCAAAAACGATGATAATGGATGATAATAGATGAATCATATGCCTGTGTCTGTTGGCTTGCCTGCGTATGTATGTCAAGTACTTTTCCTTGAAAAAACATGTTTGTTTATTCATCTAGTAGATTTTGTGTGAGTAATTACATTACAGCACGCTGCGTGGCTATAATAAAAAAAACAATGGAACTTGCTGGGACTTTCCATACCATTACAATTTGCATTGGAAACACTGACCGAAGGGATGAAATCACACTACACAGTGAGTGGTTGTAAATTTATGAGTTGGCAAGAGCCAAGACATGACAATTTCCTTTATGTCCCTAATACTAATATAATGTGTTCCATCCCTGGGCTGACTCCATAAAATGTTCTGTTTTAGTTTACCCATTTATAATAGTACTCATCTTTTTACTTACAGTTGAAACAACAGTCAATATACTGCATATAGTTTGGCCCTGATTCTCACAGGAAGTGATGTCATATCTTATCAATAAAATACATTTTCAGTCACCAGCCAAAAGTACTCAAGAAAAGCAATATCATATTTATGTGAAAATGACAGAATGAATAAAATAGCTTATTGTTTACAATATTCATTTATATTATTGTGTATTTAGTCATTTAGTCATAGATTATTTAGTCATCATTTGCCTATTGTAAAATATATTTCCTCTCCCTGATTTACATTCTGAAATGTAATACATGGTGACATCTTTAGTCCTGCCAGATGATCTGTGCAGAATGTTCATTTCTGAGAGTTCTATGCACAGAGGGAGATATTGTTTGCTTAGCAGTTGGGAAAAGCTGTTATTTCCCACAATGTAACAAAGTTCACAGGCAGCAAACTGTCAGGACCATGGTCCTGACATCACACTGTGGGAGGGGTTTCACCACAATATCAGCCATATAGATGCTCCTGATGATTTATTTAAAAAAAAGGTAAAGATTTCTTGTGGTAAAGAGAGTATCAGCTACTGATTGGGAGGAAGTTCAATTCTGGGTTAAAGTTCCTCTTTAAGTGAATTTGGGGCAATCAACCTTAACTAGGACATGATTTCTCATCTTATCTAAAAAATACTTTTTTCAGCACCTCCTGTGAGAAAATTTAGGAGAAAAGTTAACTAAATCAGGGCATGAATGCTCTGCATCTCCATCTCCATGAAATATATAGAAGTAAAAAAGAAAAATGCGTTTTGAAACAAAAAATGTTCATTTTCCCAGGCCTGTGGTTACATGATTATGCCCACAGAAAGCTGCTTATTCAGATAAATGCTAAATTTACAATTTTTTAAATATCTGTTCAATTCAAGAATCGCAATTAATTTTTCTGGCCGATTGTAACATTTCAAAAATATGACCAATGTACCACACACCTATGTAAAATTTTTCCCCAATTATGATAAAAATGATTGGAACTCTGAGAAAATTGCTAGGGTGTGTATATTAATAAATTGAAAATCTAACACACATTATACAATCTTTATAAAAATGTAAGAAAAAATTTCCAGCATTCCGGATCGATAAAAATCTAAAAAAATGGGAAGTCCGATCGGATTTTTCAGTCGAATAAAAAAAAAGCTTTTTCGGGAGATCCAATCATATTTATCGAATTGCCGTAAAATCGGGTCATTTTATTGTTTCGTGTGTGGCCACCTTAAGAGAGAAATCTTGTGCTTTCTGTGATGCTGTTTGTTTTGTGCTACAGAAACTGCAGGGCATTCATTTTAGGCACAACATATATGGTGAGTGAAAAAGAGAAGAACCGAGAGCCCAATATGGTGTAGTATGTCAAGGTAATTGGATAATTAGAAAGAGTATGAATTGAATACTCACAAACCAGGGTTACCTCCAGGCAACCACTGTATAGGCAGGTGAGGAGATTAGCCTGTCCCCACTCAGGATTAAGAAGTCGCTCTCTGTAGGCTTGAAAACAAGAAGGGGTATCCCCCTCCACCAAAGGTGGATACAATCAGTGTTATAGTAGAGAACAGAGGCACCAAAAGGAAAAAAACAATATTTAAAAGTTTTAAAAAAATTGCTTAGGAGGCAGTGGTGGACTTACCTCCCACAGGCAGACACAACAAACTGTGTATTCACAAAAGGGATATTTATTGGTATACTCCAAAAAAGATCGCAACGCGTTTCGCAGGTCAAGCCCGCTTCATCAGGCAATTACAGGAAGGAGAACACAACAGCAGTATGTCTAGATAGCACCTGAGGCGCCAGGTGCTATCTAGACATACTGCTGTTGTGTGCTCCTTCCTGTAATTGCCTGATGAAGCGGGCTTGACCTGTGAAACGCGTTGCGATTTTTTTTGGAGTATACTAATAAATATCCCTTTTGTGAATACACAGTTTGTTGTGTCTGCCTGTGGGAGGTAAGTCCACCACTGCCTCCTAAGCAATTTTTTTAAAACTTTTAAATATTGTTTTTATCCTTTTGGCGCCTCTGTTCTCTACTATAACACATATATGGTGAGTGTAGTTCCAGTAAAAATTATATTTCTCTTACTGAAAATAGTGTGTCTCTTTTGAAAACATTGCCCTGTAAACGCACTACTCCGGTCTTCTTCCTAAAAAAAAAAACAGGTTCAACCTTCTGTCAAATGTACATATTTGTATGCAAAAATAGGGGGACATAATTTAAAAATCTTTATACCAGTTAGCAGTTTTCCCCTTTTTAACAAGGTGACATTAAAGGGTATTGTCACTGCAAAGGTTTATAGAGAAAATCTTATGATTGTATTTAAGTATAATATTTACAACACAGAAAGTTTGCCTTCTGAAAACAAAAGGTATTAGTGATTATTCAGGATGGAGTGCGCATCTGAGATTTCCCACAGTCAGGGCCGGGCCGAGGCAGAGGCGAGAGAGGCTCCAGCCTCAGGGCGCAGTGTAGGAGGGGGCGCACAACTCACTCAGCTATCATTCCCCTATTGTGTTTGAATCAGAGAGAAATAAGAAAAGGGGACAAACGGCAGTGACTGCAAGCCAGATAAATAGAGATTAAGGTTTTGGGGGCCCTGGGGCACCTCTGTCTAATAGCAATCAGTGTGTGGCGGCTGGGGTGGGAGGGATGGGGCTTGGCGCACTTTGGTGTCTCAGCCTTGGGTGCTGGAGGACATTGTCCCAGCTCTGCCCACAGTGCATCACTGCTGAATATGCAATTCATGGAAGAAGGAGAAGGAACAGGAATGATCGGCACTGCAATGTACATTTATTCTTCAAAAAGTGAGGCACAGTCCGACTGCATAAATACAAAACTGTAGTGCAGCATACATGGACATACCGGTGCTCAGAGGTGTGATGGTGACGGTGGGTGCTGGGCACTGCTCGCCTGACGGCCGTTTTGCGATATATCGCGCTTCTACGGAGGCTGGAGGGCAAACTCCCACTATCCAGTATTTATATAGGCTCTAAGGACGGCATTAGGCGTGTCTACGCCTGCAAAATCCGCCTACTTCCTTTAAGGGCAGCAAATAGCAGAGTGGAATGCATATGTGTTCCACCAAAACTTCCTGGTAGTGGCCTCACCTCCCTCTTATGGCATCCTTTGCAGACCAAACTTATTAGATGGCTGCAAGATGCTATTGCATGCATTGGATGCCAATGGAGGTATAGGTGCCATGTAGTAGCTAAATAAAATATGACTGGTGAGGGGAAAAAGTATATATATAGTGCATTTAAATTAAGGCAGGGACTGGAGCAGTAGACACCACTCTAAGTGGTATAGCGTGCTACATTGACTGCATATTATGCTTGGTGCACATAGAAAAGTGCAGATTGTGCATACATAGAAAAATCTATAAAAATATATAAATGCAAAATTATGTGATACATTATGCAATACACCATATTAGTCAAAAGTGGCAAAGGTGGGGACTGGGTGGGAATAGACTGGTTTAAAATGATGCTCTGGCATCTTATGTATCTGGAGAGACTGGGGAGGAGGCAAATGACCTGGATTGGTGTAACCCCACTGTTTATACCATCAGATGGCTACATTAGCAAGAGTAAAGGAGGGGAAGGAAGGAAGGGAGGTAAATAGGGTGGGAGAGGAAGGAAAAAAAGGGGGGAGAGGGAAGGAGAAAGGGGAAGCGGGAGGGATATAGGGAGGGGGGGGGGGGGGACCGGGAAAGCAACAGGAACATAGTCAGACGTTGACACTTAAGTGGTAATTAGTAACAATCTATGTAGACATGTCTCTATTTTGCAGCTTGCGTTCTTTAACCACCCTGGCGTTCTGATAAGATCGCCAGGGCGGCTGCGGGAGGGGTTTTTTTAAATAAAAAAAAAACTATTCCATGCAGCCAACTGAAAGTTGGCTGCATGAAAGCCCACTAGAGGGCGCTCCGGATGCGTTCTTCTGATCGCCTCCGGCGGCCAGAAGTAACACGGAAGGCCACAATGAGCGGCCTTCCGTGTTTCGCTTACCTCGTCGCCATGGCGACGAGCGGAGTGACGTCATGGACGTCAGCCGACGTCCTGATGTCAGCCGCCTCCGATCCAGCCCTTAGCGCTGGCCGGAACTATTTGTTCCGGCTACGCTGGGCTCGGGCGGCTGGGGGGACCCTCTTTCGCCGCTGCACGCGGCGGATCGCCGCGCTGCGGCGGCGATCAGGTAGCACACGCGGCTGGCAAAGTGCCGGCTGCGTGTGCTGCTTTTTATTTCATTAAAATCGGCCCAGCAGGGCCTGAGCGGCAGCCTCCGGCGGTGTTGGACGAGCTGAGCTCGTCCAGACCGCTCAGGTGGTTAATAGTGCCTTGGATGATAGTTCATTTATAATCAATTCTCTTAAGTGTTTTCGAATATTGTATATGGTCAGCACGACCTTGATGCTGGAACTTAAGTATACTGAGCTCCTCAAACATCTTGACGTGTTCTTGTTGGGGAACTTCCAGGACGATATTGCACAGCCTAGTTGCGTATTCCATGTGCGCTGTTTTCTACTTTTTGACAAATTAATCGTCGTCTTGGTACTCGGATGGCTTTGCGTATCTGCTGAAACATCTTGCTATGATTTGATCGTCTTTATATTGCTGCAGGGTGGTTACAGTCCAGGGTAGTATTACCTCCTTGTCATACAGTCTCTCGAGATTCGTTTCTAAAACCCTAGCACCCACCATTTTTCTAGATTTAGCAAACGATGCTAGATTTATTTAAAAGATTTTAGCATCACTTCTGCTGTCAGCTACTGCTACCCCTTCCAAATCAATGCCGCTATCCGAATCACTGTCTTTTGATCCTGAATTCATATTGCAATCCTGGATTACACTTACGGACATGCTGCGTGCTCTAACTTCAGGGTAAGAGTACTGGTAGAAGCAGGTAGAAAGTCAGTTGGCAGTACTGCTGCAGTGCCAACTGCCTTTCTACCTGAATATGCAATTCATCTCTTTGTTGCGTCTGATAGCTAAACACACCTCTAGAACCGCTGGAATGTAATTGTGTCAGCTTGTTAATATTACAGAGCCATACAGACTGTTTTGAATTGGCTGATCCTCATCAGTGCATGGTATGGATTAATATGGCTCTATGAAGTAGGACTTTAAATGCCCAGAGTTACAGATTGCCCAGCAAGCTCATGGTGAACCAGAACTCCTAGGAAAGTGTAAGCGGCTGAAAGAGATCAAAAAGCCTCCTTACTAAAATACTATGCAGATTGGAGTGAGCTCTGAGGTTTCCCACAGTGCCTCACTGCTGAATATGCAAATCATCTATTTGTTGTCCCTGATAGCTAAACACACATCCAGAATTACAAAACACAGTATACTACTATAAAATAAAAAAGCAGAGACACCCAAACATACAACGTATTATTTTCTCTAGTATTTTATTCTGTGAACTCTCCTTAATTTGGATCTGCTATCTCATCATTGCAGTCTGCCATTGAGACTCCCTAAAAAGATGTATTGTGCTACAAGGGAGAAACACAATATTAAAATCATTAGATAAGCATAGAATTCTAAAATGTTAAGTACTTAACTCGTCACACAATAGGGAAGTCTAAAACAAAATTATACTTATTGTTTGTTTTTGACAGTTTTTAAAAATATAGTCCATAAGCTAAGGAGTATACAGGGTGTAAATCACAGTTCTTGGAATAATGGGATAAACTGAACAGAAGAATGAAAACAAAGAAAACCATAAATGCTGCAGATTTATTGGGATTTCTGCAACACTGTTGGGAAAAACTTTATGAAGAAATTTGATTTCCATTGTACAAAAAATTCCACCACAAAGTGTGTCCAGCAGTTATATCTATCATTACTTTGAGCCAATAGTTTAGAAAACACTGGATAGTTCTTTATTTTTTACTGTGTAGCATAGTTTGTGCCACGATAGTTTGCACCTTTTTTACATCATGTGCACTATTCTGCCTGCACCATCTAATGAGCATCACAGCCAATCCTGGCTAATCACAGTGGGGAGGGGCATGAGCCTTGACCAATCAGAGTGGGGCAGGGAAAGAGGGGCGTGTGTGGGATGGATGGACACACATACACCCAGCAACTAGTTTGGAAAGTGTTATAATAGATTTTATTGTGGGCACCTTTATTTCCTATTTTCTAGTCCTGTACATCCTTTATGCACTTTTTGCACCAGTGACTGTACCTTAAAAAAACACATAATAAACATACAATCCAACATCATAAAATTATAAATGTCTACATAAATGCACTAAAGTCCTTATTTGCGCCTCTTGCTGAGTGTTCTCGATATACAGGTTATGAAGAATTGAAGTATATCTGGCCCTCTGGTTTGGAATGGGGTTCATACATCACAAGACAAGCTAGTGGCTCCATTATGTTAAAGGTAATTCTAATCAAAAGTGTCAGGTTAAACCAACCACTCTATCTAGGAAGAGACACGTCACGCCTCAGTAATGTCATAGCGAGTAATGCTTAAATGTACAAACATGTGTGGTCATGACTATTCATAGACCAATGTGAGCATAACTAGCAACATAATGCTTCCTAAGTATAAACAGAGTAGGAAAAGGAAGGTCGGTGTGCATTTCACCAAACACGTATTAGGTAAACACTCTTGATTTGTTAGCAAGATGCATGAGAGAAATTCATTTTACTTAGAGGTCTCTTCTCTATATATTACTCTACGACAAATGATGGCTTGTGAGTCATGTGACCTAGTCTATTCCTCATGACCCTGCAGAAAGATAACAATTTACAAATAGAAGGGAGAATTACACAACTCTTGCAATATAAAATAGTATGTTCAATTCACTGCACAAGGCCGGTTTTACACTTATTTTGTGCATTATGGTGGGGATGCAATGCTCCTTCTGCATCCCACCACAACACAAAAATTACAAACATATGACCCTGCATCAGAGTGTGTCCTTACCCCTGCTGAGCAGGAAGTATGTCAGTGGGATTCCCGTTGGTCCGCGCATGCACTCTGTGACACACCAGGCTCCCATCGATTAAATTCCTGCATCGCCCACTGACTCCAATGACTTTCACCTCTGTCACCACGGATGTCATATGGTAATGCACTGCAGACTTTGTGTTGGCTCTGCAGCGATTTGGAAGCTTCCAGAGCAACACAACGCTGTAAGTGTGCTAGGCCCCATACACTCACTGAAATGTTTCTTATGTTTTTCTGTGACTTATGTACTTCAGGCAGTATTTTCTCTGATGTTAAAGAGACTCTGAAGTCTCCTGAAAACAAGGTTTTTACTTTAAAAACCTCTTTAACCTAATTGCCCCTCGTAAAATGCTGCATTCCTGCGGCTGAAAATGCCGTAAATCACCCAAAATTAGCTGGGTGACATCGCGCGGCTCCTTCCGCATAGAGGCAGAGCTTTCAGCTGCAGCTCTGCCTCTACAAGCGTCTATCAGCGCGGATCGCTGCCTCTCCCCCGCCCCTCTCAGTCTTCCTTCACTGAGAGGGGCAGGGGAGAGGCGGAGATGCACACTATTAGATGCACACGGAGGCAGAGCTGCAGCTGAAACCTCTGCCTCCTACAGCAGAAAAATTCACGACCATGAAAGTCATGGATTTTGCGGGGGTAATTAGGGGTGATTTATGGCATTGTCAGCCGCAGGGATGCAGCGTTTTAGGAGGGGCAATTAGGTTAAAGAGGTTTTTAAAGTAAAACCTAGTTTTCAGAAGACTTCAGAGTCTCTTTAAAACTACTTTCATACTAACACGTTGCATTGTGTTGCGTCAGACAATATTGCAAGCCAAATGCCATTATATTGTAGTAGTATTTTCATATTGGTCCGTTAGCAGTGTGGTGTGACTGAATCCGTGGGGATAATGTGAAGCATGCTACGTGTTGCCAGTCAATGTGCGTGTTTACAGTTGCAGTGAAGCATACATTTTATGTACTTTATGCTTCACTGTATCCGTCCCATTGTGTGTGTAATACACAATGTGATCTTTCTCCTCCTTCGCAATCCTGTTTTTCCAGGATGTGCAACGCAATGCCCTATTGTGAAACTAGCCTGAAGACTCACCGTTTTATTGTTTAATTTATGTCTTTAATTTAATGTTGCATTGTTTCATATTGATGTAATAAAGGAATAAAAAACCCAAAAGGTCACTTTTGGCAATTGTCTGAGCTGGTGTGCTTTACATAAATAACTGAAGTATGTGAATCGGTGGATGATTTTGTCATATTTGTTTTATTTACATGACAAGGTACATTGATGTCTCTTAAAACAATTGAGTAATCCATATGTACATAATCAATGTGGACAGTTACCCCGAGATTGAATGGGGCTTGACAGACATCTATGCCTTTAGAATGTTTTCATTTTAGACATTTCAAGCAAAGCAAAAAAATAGCAACGACTGTCAGAAATTGTTTTGATAGTTGATCCCTAAGCTAGTAAAGGCTGTTGTGGTAAGCATGGTTGATATTTAATATTGCTGTATATCTTCATTACATGCCGTATCTCCCGCAACATGAAATGTTGCAGCTGTTTAGCAAGTTCTCAACTGCTCCAGAAAGTGACTTTTTAACCTGAATGACAGACATGCCCATTATGAAACTATTATTGTTGATGTAATAGTGATGGAAGATGAAGGTTCGATGTCAGGAAATACTTTTTTTTATATTACTGTCTACTTGAACTGGAAATAAAAATGTTATCTGTGGCTTTACACATTCTGAAAAACCCTCTTGATAGCTACAATGTACACCATGGTGTCTTACATGCATAAAGAATGTAAACATGCAAAGTGGGATAAACTAGTGCACTAAGAGGGCAGGCAGATCACATAGCTTCTATTGCTTTCCTTACAGAACTTTAGACCACTTATATTAATGCTGTGATTATTCAGGTTCAGTTGATCATGTTGAATATATTATTGTGTGATGCAATGTGTTAATGCTCAGTGCTACAAAAAAAAAAAAAACATAAAAAAAAATCCAAAAATGAAACTAGCTATGGTATAAAATATTGCAAACGTTTGTATATAGGGATAAGTGAATCTGCAGAAAACAGCTTCGCAAACATGTTGTTTAGTGGATCTATAGGCAAATATGCGTTTTGTTTTCTTATGCAAAAATATGTGTACATGATGCTGAATTAAGTGTAAAAGTACACAATGTCAATGTTTACAATAACAGTAATGCACAATTACACCTTTACAGCAACAAAAGTAACATACTCTTTTATGGACAATTAAGTAAAAATGTGCACATCATTTACCTTTATGATAACAGTCGTAACACAGAACTAAGTGGAAATGTAAACATTATTAACTGTGCGTTACTACTGTTCTCAAAAAAGGTTAAGTACAAATGTGCACAAAATTAACATTTATGGTAATAGTAGTAACACAGAATTATTTACAAATAGACTAAATCCACACAATGATATATTGGCAACAGCAGCAACTGTCTTTGCCTGTATAGTGTGTGCAGCCTACAGACTATTCACTGCTACTGTCCCTATTCACTCACTGTACCTGGGAATACAATACAACTCTCTCTGTATCTGTGTCTCATCCCTACAGATCTCACTGCCTCCTCAGGCTCATTTCCCTCACAAAGACTGATTAAAGTAATAACCAAATATGGAAAACTGGAAAACATTTGAGTTGGATAAGAAATGTGCTGTCAAAACCCTGGGTGGTAAGAGCTGCCACTCCAGATATAGCTTGTGTTGTCTGCAGTGCCGGGACAAGGTCCACTATCAACAGAGGCTGAGCTGCCCAGATGCCCACCCCCCCCCCCCCCCCATTTTAGACTATTACTATGCTAGGGTAGGATTGTGAGCTCCTCTGAGGACAGTCAGTGACATGACTATGTACTTTTCAAAGTGCTGCAGAAGATGTGCTATATAAATACATAATAACAACGTGGTAAGACATAAGGCTATGACTATGGTAGGATTGGATTGTGAGCTCCTCCAAAAGGAACAGTCAGTGACATGACTATGTACTCTGTAAAGTGCTGCAGAAGGTATCACTGCTATATAAATACATAATATGGTAGAGACATTACACTATGACTATTGTAGGATTACATTTTAAGCTCTGAGGATAATCAGCAGTATTGATATAGTGGTCCAGGACAACTGATTGTCTGGTGAATTGTATCGGTAGAGGCCACTTTAAAGCAGACCTGAATTTCCTCTCTGCTCTAAAATATAGGTAATAGCATAAGAACCTTCATAGAAAAACATTTTTTTTGTTGCAGCTGATACAAATCCTGCAATAAATCTGCACTTTCTACTTCCTGCTTTCATGGAAGCAGACATATTGCTAACAGGATGTGCTTTCAAATGGCTTATATGCCTTATCTTCCATGTCAATCAGGTGGCACAAGGGAGAGACCAAATTAACACTTGTGATTAGTCACAAATGAGGGGGAATTAGACAGGCTAAACTCTCTAAATACATACAGGGTGCATTTCTCTCTGCTTTCCTTTTGTCCTGTGCAAGAGTTCAGGTCCACTTTAAAAGTGAAACATTGATGGGATGCAGGGGCGTAGCAATAGGGGTTGCAGAGGTTTGCGACTGCATCGGGGCCCTTCCTCAACCAAAGTATTAGCTCTCTATTGGTCCTGTGCTCATAATAATCACTTCTATAGATACTTTGAATAGTGGTAATTGTTAACAAACTGTTCCCCATCCCCTTCTTGCACCTCTGACACTGTAGTGGCCATTGGCAGGTTTGGTGCGCCGTATTAATTGCTATGTATAGAGTGCTTGGGGGGCCCCATTGTAAAACTTGCATCGGGGCCCACAGCTTCTTAGCTACGCCACTGATGGGATGCTTTTGGAGAGGGAGACATTTGAGGGAAGGAAAGCTAGGGTAGAGAGGCAGAAGATTTAGAGACAGGAGGGGAGGGGGGGGATGGGTTGGGTGTGGTTAAGGGGAAATATAGCATCATGACAAGGGAGGAATTGAGAGTGATAGGGAATGGGAGAGAGGCATGAGTGTGTTGGTGACATAGAAGCATGATCCCAGACCTGACACACAGCTTATAGTCACTCTCCTCTGTGCTCTCCTTTCACAGGGGAAGCCCAGCTCTGGCATATTAACACTGCAGTTATTAGTCCTGTTATCTTACAGCCCCCACATAATCATGCAGCAGCTTCAGGGAAGGAGAGAGGACTCCCAGCTATGAGTGTCTCATGTACACTGACTGTGGCAGCAGCATTAGGGAAACGGATCTTTTCAGCTCAGCCTTAGGAACAGGCAGAGTGTGTGCTGGATGTGAGCAGAAAAATGCCTGCAGATTCTGCTCTGGACACGTTCCCCTCTTTCTCACAGTGCTTCTACCCAACCAATTCCTCACACAATTATGTACCTGTCTTCCAGAGTTCGACTGCCTCTTTCCTGAATTTCCCGGGTCTCCAGTCCACAGTGCTCAGGACCCGCCCCCTCAGTGTGACAGAGGAGAGGAGGGGAGGGGCGCTCTGCTGTGTATGCACACACACAGGGGAGACTGGGGACAGCACGCAGCAGACAGCCGATTTCTCCATAACAGGCTGATCTGCAGCTAGCGTGGATCACCCGCCCCAGCTCTCCTGTCTCTCATCAGGCACCGGCCAGTGAGCCCAGCATGAACACAGTCAGCGGGGATGGTGGGCGGCAAGCCAGGCAATACACAGACCTGCTCCTTGCGCCCCTCCCAGACTGCAGTGAGCTCCGCCCAGAGGCTCCAGCCTCCTGAGCCTATGTGTCGGCCCGGCCCTGGTTGTCAGTGAAAGTGACAAGCCCAGTACTATAGAATGAAAGTGTATAGTATTCACACTTTGTCAGGTAATGACTGTATCCTAGCAAGTGTACACACAGAATGAATGTATCAATACTTGGATTCCCTTTTCACACATCCCAAACATATGTTTCCTGTGTTCTTATACCACCCAGTTATGCATTAGTTAACTGTTTCATTCTCCATTGTTGTACTTGTCTATATACTTTTTTTATAGAATAGAATATTACTTATATAATGTACTTAATGGGAGTGTGAGTTTATAGCATTGAATGAAATCAGTCTCAGATTGCTGTATATAACTACAAAATAATTTGTTTTCCTCTTTGATATCTACTGTAATATATAAGCTTGTGCATGTAACCTCCATTTCTATACAGTTGTGTATCATGCCTGAAGAAAAATTTGATTGCAAGCTTTGAAAACTCTAAACCTACCTGCAGTCTGTGTTTCAAGTATGTCTATGGATCATCTTCATATCTTAAACTGTATCACACCTCACTTGTTTCTTAGAAAACTTGCTATCTTGATATATTTATATGTAAGTTTTCCATGTCCTGTACTGAAAGTATACCACCCCACCAACCTATTCAGAGAAGAGTATTGCATCTTTTTACCAAGAAAAGTGGAGACTGGAGAGTGATAAGGAGTATTCAGCCAAATACATATCTTTCTTGAGAGGATGCCTATTCAGGAATCAGAAACGCAGACAGTGGGAACTACTTGCCTGTTCATCAAGAGGAGTGAAGATTGTTGGTCAGTTGTGCTTTGTCCAGAAAGCAGTTGGAATATCTTGTGCTCAGGTTGGGAATCCTGTTTTTTGGAGCATATATATATATATATATATATATATATATATATATATATATATATATATATATATATATATATTATAATACTCTCAAGATCCTGGATCTGACTGCTGATCTCTATACCTTTCATGCTGATGATTGTGAAGACCTGAAAGTTTGCTACTGGGGCTGCTGGGATGTAACACCACTGGAACCTGCAGTTTGTCTACTGTGTTAATGAGAACATGGACTGTGGACACTTTAAGCTTGCTGCTAGGACTGGTGGGACTAATTGTTAATTCAATACCATGCTGAGAACTGCTGAGACTTGTAGTGCATCTGCTGAAGGGAACAAGAATTGTGGAAACTTAAAGCTTGTCGCTGGGACAGCTTGAAACTGTTGTTTATCCAGTATCCTGCTGTAGTGTCACAGATAATGGTGACCCAACTTAGACACTGTGGATTGTGCTGCGTGCCTTCTTTCTGGCGCTTTGAGTCCGCCAGGAGAAAAGCGCAATATAAATGTTATTTGTCTTGTCTTGTCTTCTCAGTCCTGGTACTGCTGAATATATAACACCCACCCTATGCAATATGTATGGAAAGCTTTCTCTTTGAATCTATTGTTTTAAACAATTAATGGTATTATACATATTCAAAATGATTTAGCTAATAAGTAACGTGGTAATATGTAACAATGGCCTCAATTCACTAAGATCATGATCTTAGTGAATTGAGGCAAGAGAAAACTTACCACCACACAGTAAGAGAGTTATCTTATCTCTTCATTCCTTAAGTTACCTCCTCTGTAGTTATTTTCACACGCAGTTAATAAAGAGCCTGTCTTTAACTGTAGAGTTATTTTAAGGATTGAAGAGTTAACTTAAAGCGGAATATAACCCTGCATTTCAACTTTGCTCTAAAACATTATTTACAGCATATTATATGCAAAAAGCATTTTTTTTTTACTAGACCAGCATTGGAAGGGTTAAACACAGAGGTTTTAAGTTCCGTGCAGACATTCAGATGGTTACATTCTATTTAGTTAGTGTGTAACTGTTTATCAATAGATACATCTCTTTGGCTGTCCTCCAAGCTCCTTCTCAGTGAGAGAGATGAGTCATAATAAACACATATTTGTAAACAAAAAGTATCTAACTCAAGTTCGGATTCGGTTGCAGAAATCTCTAGGGACTTTAAAGCCCTGTGTAACCCTTCCAATGCTGGTCTAGTAAAAAAAAAAATGCTGGTTGCATATAATATACTGTAAATAATGTTTTAGAGCAAAGTTGAAATGCAGGGTTATATTCCGCTTTAAAGACAGAAGAGTTAACTTTAGGTTTGCCTGAGGTAAAATGTTTCCTAAATATGACATGCCTCGTCACCATGGTGACCACTCTAGAAACGTTATTAAAAACAGGAGATAGGCTTAGTGAATTGAGGCCATTGTCTGCTAAATATACTGTAAAGTGTAAATGAATCTGATAGTTCTGTTTAGTGACTCATTGCTGTAGAAAGAGCCATAATGAAGATGCAGCTGAATGCATACAAATTCTTACTCTCCATTTAATTCAGCTTATAGCTCTTAGTATCTACATGTAGCTTAAGCTTATACATTAAAAAGTAATAATTTATATATATTATTTTGCTTTAAAACTGCATGTTATACGTTTAAATTCTATTTGCATCAGTGCCATGGAGGATATATCTTCAGTAGGGCCGGTTCTAGACTTTTTGCTGCCTGAGGCAAACTTGTGAGGGTGCGCCCACCCTCCCAACTGCCCCCCCCCCCCACTCGGGATGATTGCACAGAACCCAACAATTTGCACCGCGCATTAAAGCTGTGGTGCTAGAGAACACCGTCAGTATAGCTACGCAGCTGGCCAGGTATAAGTGCCCTTTGTATAGGAAGCCAGTTATAGGTGCACCTAATATAGGTAGCCAATACAGTTGCCCCAGTATATGTAGCAAATATAGTTGCCCCCAGTAGCCATATAGGTAGCCAGTATAGGTGCTCCCAGTAGCCAGTATAGTTGCCCCCAGTATCCAGTATAGGTTTCCAGTATAGTTGCCCCCGGTAGCCAGAATAGGAAGCCAGAATAGTTGGTCCCAGTAGCCAGTATAGGAAGCCAGTATAGTTGCCCCGAGTAGCTAGTATAGGTAGCCAGTATAGTTGCCCCTAGTAGCCAGTATGGGTATCCAGTATAGTTGCACTCCAGTAGCCAATATAGGTAGCCAGTATAGTTTTCCCCAGTAGCCAGTATAGGTAGCCTGTATAGTTGTCCCCAGTAGCCAGTATAGTTAGCCAGCATAGTTGCCCCCAGTAGCCAGGATAGATGCCCCAGTAGCCAGTATAGGTTGCCAGTATAGTTGCCCTCAGTAGCAAGTACAGTTGTCTCCAGGATAGGTTAGTCAGCCAGTTAAACCCCCTCCATCTCCAGCTGCCTGCCTCCTCTCATACCTCAGATCAGCGGCGACCTGAAACGCCGCACTGACGGGAGGAGAAAATCTCCCATAGGCAGTGGCGCATTACAGGAAATAATTACTTCCTGTATATGCAACGTTACCAGGGGAACCGCTCTGTGAAGGGAGAAGAGCAGTTCCCGTGATAATGGCGCATATACAGGAAGTAAGTACTGCCTACAATGCACCGCTGCCTACGGGGGATGTTCTCCTCCTGTCAGTGCAATGCTTTGAGTCACCACTGATCTGAGGTCTGTTGTGGGGGACCAGGCCAAGTGCCAGCTGGAAGAGGCGGGTGGCGGTGAGGCGGGCAGCGGCAGGCCAGACACACTGTTTACTTCCTGTTTGGGCCTGGTGTCTCCTCCCCCTTTCCACCGCCTGAGGAAGACGCCACACTTGGCATCATGACTGGCCGGAGTTGTTCTTCAGGGATCCATTCCATGCCACCATGCCCCACTAGCCCTGTCCTCTAATTACTTTCTGCTTGCTTCTTATTTGCAAGTAACATTGCATGCTTGGTCATTTCATCACATAGTTTCATCACATATTTTGGGAGTGTCCGGTTGTTAATCCACTTTGAGAGACGTTGTAGAGAGATATGAGCCACCTCTCCACCACTACAAATAAGTTAGATGCTCAACATGGTCTACTTCTGGCACCTAATGACAGCATCCCACAAAAATGTAAGCGTGTATATTATGTCTTTGCATGTTCTATTCTTTGGGTGATAGCTCGCAACTGGAAGACTGCTGGGGTGGTTCCTTCGACACAAATCTTACACAGGGTGGAAGAAGTGCGACTCATGGATTACCTCTACCACACTACACTTTTGATTTGCTGTACCACACTAAACAAGAAACCTTAAATATCAGGAAAACTGGTAGGATTGGTCTAAAAGAAGTATTTTTGCTGCACAATGAGACTGTGTATTTTGCCGTATTATTAGACTGGTGGTTGTGTGATATTTTATGTCTTGTTCTGAAGCTTGAGACGAGATTGTTGTTTGGGTTAATACGACTGTTTACTCTTTTTTTTTTATTTTTCATGTCTTTTTTGGGTTATGGTATTGATCATATTTTGCAATATGCTAACACTGTGCTGGATGTTATTTTTCATTCCTTGATGCATTCGCTGTTGATAATTTATTTCATTGTAACATATTTTGCAAAAAAAACCTAGTAACATTGCATGTTCCTTCTCAAGTCTACATGTATTTCAAATAAGTTTAGAGATTCGTCAACTAGCTCATCAAAAGTGTGAGCTAAGTAACTAATCACTGGAGTGCACTGGAGCTGAAGACCATCTCTCAGGGATGGTCAGTGCCAACATGGATTGCCTTCATTGTGTCAGTCACTGCCATAAATATCATCATCAACATTAATTCCAGTTACAACTGACAGTGCATTCTCATTCTGTGCAGTAGCTGCATGATCAGTAATCATTATTTTTACTTCCACTCGTTCACATGGTTATAGCCATTTTTTCACATGGATACCAATTGTGCATCACAGTTGCTGTCATAACTTGTACCTGTCTGATCTTCTGCTTTTGTCACTGCTTGTGGCCCAAGGACAATTTTAGGGAAAGCAAATTACATTTCCTGTATGTTTTTTGAGATGTGGAGGGAACCAGAGTGCCTGGAGGAAAGCTACATAAATGCAGGAAGAACGTACAAACTCCATGCATGTAGTGTCCTAGACCAGATTTGAACCACAGACCCAGCGCTGCAAAGTGAAAGTGTTATTTGCTATGTTATTGTGAACAGCATCTTGTTACAGTCAGTACCCAGCTGTGACATAGTTGTGCACACTGCTTATGAAACTACCCTCTGAAATGTGTACCTTGCATAATACAAATTTAAAGTCCTATTTTAATTGGAAAGTGCACATTAAGTACAAAATAAATAAATCTTTTGAACAGTCTCTCCACATTTGGAAATCAAACACAGCCCAAAATTGGGGAGAGAGTTTTGGAGGGACATACAGATATCAATGTACTTACCAGTCCAGTCTTACATGGATTTTTTGATAATCTGAAACCTTTGACTTTTAGGTGATGTCAGTGCGAGGGTCTACTAATGAGAAAGAGATTCATAAAACAAAAAATAAAGTATATATATATATAGAGATGGAGCACATCTGAATGGGTTGAGAAGTGTGCGTTTTATAACACTAAAGTATTTGTCCCCCAAAGTGCTATTTGGCTAGTGATGGACGGAAATTTGCAACGAGCGGACAGTACAAAGTGAATGTTCGCCATTCTCGTTTAATTGCTTTACACAAAGTCAGTGTTCGCCCAATACTTTAACATGGAGCTATTACACTTCACGTTTATATCAGGTGGGTCAAGACAACCAATAAAGTATTTTTACCACAAGACCCCCCCCCCCCACACACACACACCCTCTCCTATAAAAGAAATGAATCTGGCAGCCATTTTTTTAATCTGCAAGAGTCAGTGTAGGGAGAGCTGTGCTGCTGATTGAAGGACATAGACAGCTTCAGCTTGCTATTCTGTGTTATCCAGTGCTGTGTAGCTGCTTCCATAGGTGTTCTGCTTCTTGCAGTTCACCAGCTAGGGACCCCAAAAGTCCTTTTGTTATTTTTTTGTTGTTGTTTGTAGTGTGGTATGTAGCTAGCTTATAGTGCACCACCTGTGTAGTATAGTGTAGTGTGTGGCTGTGTCACTGTTACTGCCCATCACTGTACTACAGTAAAGTGATTGAGTGACCGCACTGTACTTTAAAAAGTGTGTAAGCTGACATTGTCACACAGAAGCGTTTAACCTCTCTTTTAACCTGTCTTTGTAGTACAGAGTTTGGCCTGGAGTCCGCAGCATATTTTGTGACTGCATCGTAGTGTAAAAATGTTGTGTCATCTCACCAGACATTGTCACAAAAAGCGTTCCACATCACTGTTGTTGAATTTGTAGTGCAGTGTGAGGCCCACACTGCACAAGCAGTGATTTTTTTGCTTTTACAAATGTAAAAAAAGCCTCTGCATAAAATACATATTTTGGAGGGGAAATGTTGTCATTAATTCGCCTCTGCAATGCCACTGCCCCTGTTTTGGACAATTGTGGCACCGTTTTAAAAGAAATTGTGTCTGCAAATATACCCTGAAGGTTTTGAAGTTCACCTGCTATGAAACTCAATGGAGTCTGCTGCGAACATTTGGTCTGCGAACATTAATTAGTGATGTTCGTCCATCACTACTTTTGCCACCATGACTATTTAATTTACTGTTATTGTATTATAGCTGAAAAGACATGCTTTCCCCTCAAAATTATACTATGGAAATTCTATTCAATGCACATATTTCAAATCAAATTAAGTATAGACTGTAATTCTATTAAGTACTTCTATTTAGTATGCGTATCTTCTGTATTTCTGAAGGCAATGACAAAATCTACTATACTGACAAAACGTTTGGTACAACAGTAATATGAACCAGATCATTTTGGATTATTCGGGACCAGTTCTTGGATTCTGCTTTGATGTCATCAGAAGTAGAGGTAGGAAGCAAGTTGAAGAGTGTCAGATAAGCAGTAGATGAGCTACAAAGATGCTATGCTACGGTGTAGCCAAAATGCCAACCCTGAAAATACTGGCAATCAGATCAGGTGTGTGCTGTTTGCCAATGCAAACACAGTAAAAGGTGAACCTCAGATAAGCTTGGGCTCTGAAGGGTTACAGAATAAGTTTACGGGAGATTCGTTTCATTAGCTAACATTAGAAATTTAGGTGTCAGAATGGGGTTAACATAAAGGTGACGGTTAGGTAACAAGGTGGCAATTTTAATCAGGAATGGGTAAACAGAAAGTTAAAGTTATACATCAAGAAGGCGTAAATTTTAGAGGAAATATTGAAATTGCTCATCAGGAAAGGGTTAACCATAAAAATTAATTACAGATAAATTTGCATTGTGCATCAATATATTTGACACAACCACATAACGTGTCAAAATAAAGTATTTTGTAAAAGTAAGAAAAAAGAGAAAAGGAAGAAAAAGAATATTTCTTGATTTAACCACTTCGGGACCACAGTCTTTTCGCCCCTTAAAGAGAATCTGTACTCTGAAATTCTTACAATAAAAAGCATACCATTCTATTCATTATGTGCTCCTGGTCCCCTCTGTGCTGTTTCTGCCATTCTCTGCTGCAAACCTGGCTTGTAATTGCCAGTTTTAGGCAGTGTTTACAAACAAACTAACCAGCTTCTAATAGGCTCAGCTAAGCAGAGTGTGTTAGTCACACAGAGCCTGCAGGGGGTGTGTACAGCTTCTAGCTAATCACAAGCAGCCCTGCACATTCCAGTCTGACTGCCTCAGCCTGACTGTGCCGACTATAGAGAGAAGATTAGATCATATAACAGAGATAACACAGCTACTGTGCAATTAGGAAAAGCTGCAGTAAGCCAGACCACATTAGAAAAGGCATAGGAACTTATAGCATAGAAGAAATAAAGATAAACAATTTGTTACAGAGTCTCTTTAAGGACCAGAGCCTTTTTCTCCATTCAGACCACTGCAGCTTTCACGGTTTATTGCTCGGTCATAAAACCTACCACCTAAATGAATTTTACCTCCTTTTCTTGTCACTAATACAGCTTTCTTTTGATGCTATTTGATTGCTGCTGCGAGTTTTACTTTTTATTATATTCATCAAAAAAGACATGAATTTTGTCAAAAAAATGACTTTTTTAACTTTCTGTGCTGACATTTTTCAAATAAAGTAAAATTTCCTATACATTTGAGCGCGAAAGTTATTCTGCTACATGTCTTTGATAAAAAAAAAAACATTCAGTGTATATTTATTGGATTGGGTAAAAGTTATAGCGTTTACAAACTATGGTGCCAAAAGTGAATTTTCCCATTTTCAAGCATCTCTGACTTTTCTGCGCACCTGTCATGTTTCATGAGGGGCTAAAATTCCAGGATAGTACAAATACCCCCCAAATGACCCCATTTTGGAAAGAAGACATCCCAAAGTATTCAGTGAGAGGCATGGTGAGTTCATAGAAGATTTTATTTTTTGTCACAAGTTAGCGGAAAATGACAGTTTGTGACAAAAAAAAAAAAAAAAAAAAGTTTCCATTTCTTCTAACTTGCGACAAAAAAAAATGAAATCTGCCACGGACTCACTATGCTCCTCTCTGAATACCTTGAAGTGTCTACTTTCCAGAATGGGGTCATTTGTGGGGTGTGTTTACTGTCCTGGCATTTGGGGGGTGCCTAATTGTAAGCACCCCTGTAAAGCCTAAAGATGCTCATTGGACTTTGGGCCCCTTAGCGCAGTTAGGCCGCAAAAAAGTGCCACACATGTGGTATTGCCGTACTCAGGAAAAGTACTATAATGTGTTTTGGGGTGTATTTTTACACATACACATGCTGGGTGGGAGAAATATCTCCGTAAATGACAATTTTTTTATTTTTTTTACACACAATTGTCTATTTATAGAGATATTTCTCCCACTCAGCATGGGTATGTGGAAAAATACACCCCAAAACACATTATACTACTTCTCCTGAGTACGGCGATACCACATGTGTGGCACTTTTTTGCACCCTAACTGCGCTAAGGGGCCCAAAGTCCAATGAGTACCTTTAGGATTTCACAGGTCATTTTGAGAAATTTCGTTTCAAGACTACTCCTCACGGTTTAGGGCCCCTAAAATGCCAGGACAGTATAGGAACCCCACAAATTACCCCATTTTAGAAAGAAGACACCCCAAGGTATTCCGTTAGATGTATGGTGAGTTCATAGAAGATTTTTTTTTTTTGTCACAAGTTAGCGGAAATTGATTGTAATTGTTTTTTTTCACAAAGTGTCATTTTCCGCTAACTTGTGACAAAAAATAAAATCTTCTATGAACTCGCCATTCTCCTAACGGAATACCTTGGGGTGTCTTCTTTCTAAAATGGAGTCATTTGTGGGGTTCCTATACTGCCCTGGCATTTTAGGGGCCCTAAACCGTGAGGAGTAGTCTTGAAACCAAATGTGGCAAAATGACCTGTGAAATCCTAAAGGTACTCATTGGACTTTGGGCCCCTTAGCGCACTTAGGGTGCAAAAAAGTGCCACACATGTGGTACCGCCGTACTCAGGAGAAGTAGTATAATGTGTTTTGGGGTGTATTTTTACACATACCCATGCTGGGTGGGAGAAATATCTCTGTAAATGACAATTATTTGATTTTTTTTACACACAATTGTCCATTTACAGAGAGATTTCTCCCACCCAGCATGGGTATGTATAAAAATACACCCCAAAACACATTATACTACTTCTTCTGAGTACGGCGATACCACATGTGTGACACTTTTTTGCAACCTAGGTGCGCTAAGGGGCCTAACGTCCTATTCACAGGTCATTTTGAGGCATTTGGATTCTAGACTACTCCTCACGGTTTAGGGCCCCTAAAATGCCAGGGCAGTATAGGAACCCCACAAGTGACCCCATTTTAGAAAGAAGACACCCCAAGGTATTCTGTTAGGAGTATGGTGAGTTCATAGAAGATTTTTTTTTTGTCACAAGTTAGCGGAAAATGACACTTTGTGAAAAAAAAAACAATACATATCAATTTCCGCTAACTTGTGACAAAAAATAAAATCTTCTATGAACTCATCATACACCTAAAAGAATACCTTGGGGTGTCTTCTTTCTAAAATGGGGTCACTTGTGGGGTTCCTATACTGCCCTGGCATTTTAGGGGCCCTAAACCGTGAGGAGTAGTCTTGAACCCAAATGTCTCAAAATGACCTGTGAAATCCTAAAGGTACTCATTGGACTTTGGGCCCCTTAGCACAGTTAGGCTGCAAAAAAGTGTCACACATGTGGTATCGCCGTACTCAGAAGAAGTAGTATAATGTGTTTTGTGGTGTATTTTTACATATAACCATGCTGGGTGGGAGAAATATCTCTGTAAATGACACATTTTTGATTTTTTTTACACACAATTGTCCATTTACAGAGAGATTTCTCCCACCCAGCATGGGTATGTGTAAAAATACACCACAAAACACATTATACTACTTCTCCTGAGTATGGCGATACCACATGTGTGACACTTTTTTGCAGCCTAGGTGCGCTAAGGGGCCCAACGTCCTATTCACAGGTCATTTTGAGGCATTTGTTTTCTAGACTACTCCTCACGGTTTAGGGCCCCTAAAATGCCAGGGCAGTATAGGAACCCCACAAGTGACCCCATTTTAGAAAGAAGACACCCCAAGGTATTCCGTTAGGGGTATGGTGAGTTCATAGAAGATTTTATTTTTTCTCACAAGTTAGTGAAAAATGACACTTTGTGAAAAAAACAATAACAATCCAATTTCCGCTAACTTTTGACAAAAAATAAAATATTCTATGAACTCATCATACACCTAACAGAATACCTTGGGGTGTCTTCTTTCTAAAATGGGGTCACTTGTGGGGTTCCTATACTGCCCTGGCATTTTACGGGCCCAAAACTGTGAGTAGTCTGGAAACCAAATTTCTCAAAATGACTGTTCAGGGGTATAAGCATCTGCAAATTTTGATGACAGGTGGTCTATGAGGGGGCAAATTTTGTGGAATCGGTCATAAGCAGGGTGGCCTCTTAGATGACAGGATGTATTGGGCCTGATCTGATGGATAGGAGTGCTAGGGGGGTGACAGGAGGTGATTGATGGGTGTCTCAGGGGGCGGTTAGAGGGGAAAATAGATGCAATCAATGCACTGGGGAGGTGATCGGAAGGGGGTCTGAGGGGGATCTGAGGGTTTGGCCGAGTGATCAGGAGCCCACACGGGGCAAATTAGGGCCTGATCTGATGGGTAGGTGTGCTAGGGGGTGACAGGAGGTGATTGATGGGTGTCTCAAGGTGTGATTAGAGGGGGGAAATAGATGCAAGCAATGCACTGGCGAGGTGATCAGGGCTGGGGTCTGAGGGCGTTCTGAGGTGTGGGCGGGTGATTGGGTGCCCGCAAGGGGCAGATTAGGGTCTAATCTGATGGGTAACAGTGACAGGTGGTGATAGGGGGTGATTGATGGGTAATTAGTGGGTGTTTAGAGGAGAGAATAGATGTAAACAATGGATTTGGGAGGTGATCTGATGTCGGATCTGCGGGCGATCTATTGGTGTGGGTGGGTGATCAGATTGCCCGCAAGGGGCAGGTTAGGGGCTGATTGATGGGTGGCAGTGACAGGGGGTGATTGATGGGTGGCAGTGACAGGGGGTGATTGATGGGTGATTGACAGGTAATCAGTGGGTTATTACAGGGGAGAACAGATGTAAATATTGCACGGGCGAATTGATAAGGGGGGGGTCTGAGGGCAATCTGAGCGTGTGGGCAGGTGATTGGGTGCCCGCAAGGGGCAGATTAGGGTCTAATCTGATGGGTAACAGTGACAGGTGGTGATAGGGGGTGATTGATGGGTAATTAGTGGGTGTTTAGAGGAGAGAATAGATGTAAACAATGGATTTGGGAGGTGATCTGATGTCGGATCTGCGGGCGATCTATTGGTGTGGGTGGGTGATCAGATTGCCCGCAAGGGGCAGGTTAGGGGCTGATTGATGGGTGGCAGTGACAGGGGGTGATTGATGGGTGGCAGTGACAGGGGGTGATTGATGGGTGATTGACAGGTAATCAGTGGGTTATTACAGGGGAGAACAGATGTAAATATTGCACGGGCGAATTGATAAGGGGGGGGTCTGAGGGCAATCTGAGCGTGTGGGCAGGTGATTGGGTGCCCGCAAGGGGCAGATTAGGGTCTAATCTGATGGGTAACAGTGACAGGTGGTGATAGGGGGTGATTGATGGGTAATTAGTGGGTGTTTAGAGGAGAGAATAGATGTAAACAATGGATTTGGGAGGTGATCTGATGTCGGATCTGCGGGCGATCTATTGGTGTGGGGGGGTGATCAGATTGCCCGCAAGGGGCAGATCAGGGGCTGATTGATGGGTGGCAGTGACAGGGGGTGATTGACGGGTGATTGACAGGTGATTGACAGGTGATTGACAGGTGATTGACAGGTGATCAGGGGGGATAGATGCATACAGTACACGGGGGGGGGGGGGGTCTGGGGGGGGTCTGGGGAGAATCTGAGGGGTGGGGGGGGTGATCAGGAGGGAGTAGGGGGCAGATTAGGGACTTAAAAAAAAAATAGCGTTGACAGATAGTGACAGGGAGTGATTGATGGGTGATTAGGAGGGTGACTGGGTGCAAACAGTGGTCTGGGGGGTGGGCAGGGGGGGGTCTGAGGGGTGCTGTGGGCGATCAGGGGGCAGGGGGGGGGGAAATCAGTGTGTTTGGTGCAGACTAGGGTGGCTGCAGCCTGCCCTGGTGGTCCCTCGGACACTGGGACCACCAGGGCAGGAGGCAGCCAGTATAATAGGCTTTGTATACATTACAAAGCCTATTATACACTGTTGCAGCGGCGATCCGGATGCCAGTAACCCGCCGGCGCTTCCGAACGGCCGGCGGGTTACGGCGAACGGGGGGCGGAGCCAGTCCCCGGCGGCTGATCGCGTCACGAATGACGCGATCGCCGCATAGCCACTCCCGCAGCCGCCCCCGCCGATGGGCGTATTGCGGTCGTTTGGGCCCAGACTTTGCCGCCGCCCATCGGCTGGGGGCGGTCGTTATGTGGTTAAATGTACAGCTGTCTATAAACCGGAAATGGCATACAAATTAGGCCTCTTACACACTACATGCAATTCCGATTTTTTTTATCTGATCTGATTTTTTTTATTCCGATTAAAAAAAACATACTGCATGCTGCTACGGTTTTTTAATCTGAATCAAAGATCGGAAGAATCGGAAAAAACAGGAAATAAATGGATATAACAAAACAACTATAACATGTGTTCTTAACTTGAAATGAACTCCAAATAATAATATTTATATCTTGTTGTCAACTGATGACAGAAATGTCTACTGTATCAGCATATGCATTCTGTTTATCAGCCATCTCTGACTGCATCCACAGCACCTTCTGAACATATTGCTTACACAGTTATCACTGCAGAAGCAACAGTAAATATGCATGTATTCCACTTTTCAAATATTGGGCCTGATGCACTAACTGTTGGTAAATTGGCCATGCGCTGCTAGCGGATATAGTAGACATAACACAATTAGTGCAACCCGATTTTCCTGGGTAACATGCGTATTGCTATGGTAATGGGCAGTATGTTACTTACACAAGTAGCGTACCGTGCAGTGCCATAGCAACTAGGTGTTACTATAGCAACTTGGGTTTTGTTTAGGTAATAGTAGACTGCACTAATTATGCATTGTGCACTACTCCCCTGGCATTAGTACCAGCCTTGCTTAGCAAATTTCCCAAAAGTTATTGCTTCAGGCCCATTCGGAGTAAAACAACTAACCGTATATTCACTTGACAAAATAATGATACTAATATAAATATTTTATAAAGTATTTTTTTTTAATAAAAAAAAAAGTGGGCATTTTTTTATTTGTAGAAAGCAACCACATGTTTATTTATTTATTTTGTGCTTGCTTTTGCTGACATGGTTCATATTTAGAATTGTTAATCAACTTAGAAAATTGAAAGAAAGAGGAAGGAAAGTCATTTGTCGTGACATTTGTTTCTTGTGATACAACACTTCCTGCAATGTCAATTACTTCAACGTGGTCACATTTCTTAGAAGGCTCCTGTTAGGCTTAAGTCATATGCAGCAGTATGGGGAGGAAAAGATATGGCTAGCTTGCCTATTTGCACTGTAAGGGCTTTATTTAGAAGCTGTGAATACTTGGACAGTGAAAACAATTTTGTTTCTCTGCATATCAGTAAGGGCTTGTAAGAACACGACTGTATGGTAACTATACTACATTTGAACACTTTCAATGAACTAGTGGTTCCTTTTCATAATTTAGCTCAGCTGCTTTGTTATCCATTTGCTTCAAGTGGCCTGTGTTCAAAATAACTTTGCATGTATGTTTTGTCTGCCATTGGAAAAGACAGCTCCCATATGGAATAAATAAATATAATGTCACCTAACCTTCCTAACACCAAACTTCTTAAAGGGGTACTACAGTAAAAAATGTAAAATTTTAAATATGTGCAAACATATACAAATAAGAAGTACATTTTTCCAGAGTAAAATGAGCCATAAATTACTTTTTTTCCTATAATGCTGTCACTTACAGTAAGCAGTAGAAATCTGACAGAAGTGACAGGTTTTGGACTAGTCCATCTCTTGATAGGGGATTCTCAGCAAGGCTTTTATTGTTTATAAAGATATTCCTGAAAAATGATTTAAACAATGATGCTGACCAGCTTCCCTGCTCGCTACACAGTTTTTTAGCAGTTGGACAGAGCAACGGCCATTCACGAAGTGCTTTTGAAAATAAATATATCCCTGAGAATCCCCTATAAAGAGATGGACTAGTCCAAAACCTGTCACTTCTGTCAGATTTCTACTACCTACTGTAAGTGACAGCAACATAGGAGAAAAGTAATTTATGGCTCATTTTACTCTGGGGAAAAAATGTACTTTTTATTTGTTTGCACATATTTTAAATGTTACAGTTTTCGCTGTAGTGCCCCTTTAAGTATTCATCCTCCAAAGTTTCTTCAGGCAGCAGAAAGTCTAGAACTGGCCCTAGTCTAAAACAAACCTAACCTAACCTTGCTCATTGTGCCCCCTAGCACTAACATTCCTAAATGAAGCTTTACAGCAACCAATAACCCTAATTACTGCTCACCCTTTGTCACATTCATTCCTGACATCATTCAGTAAATGTGTACAATCAATAATTGCCTTCATATTAGTTAAGATCATTCAAATCACATTGAAAGATTGCACTTAGTGAAAAATTGTACCGTTAAAGGGCATCTTTACTCCAGTGCTCATTAAAATATCCCTTTTTCTGTTGTATATAATCTTCTTTATACCAGTATCAGTTTGGCTGTAAGTACAGGGTGATCAGCATTGGATGCACTGCTAAAGAGAAACCGTAATAAAGAATTGAACTTCATCCCAATTAGTAGCTGATACCCCCTTTCCCATGAGAAATATATTCCTTTTCTCAAATGGATCATCAGGGGGCTCTATATGGCTGATTTTGTGGTGAAACCCCTCCCACGATAAGATGTCAGCGCCTCACAGCGCTGAGGTACTGACATCACACTGTGGTAGCCTTGTTGCATTGTGGGAAATAACAGCTGTTTCCAACTGCCAAAAAAATGCAAGCAGCATCTGCTTCCAGTGACATCACCTGCCAGCAGTAAAAATGTCACCATGCGATAAATGTCAGGATGTAAATCAGGGAGAGGAAAGATTTCACAATGGGTAAACACTGACTAAATCATTTATACATAATTATTGTAAAAATTAAGCACTTTTTTTATTACATTATTTTCACTGGAGTTCCTCTTTGAGTGTAATATTGTAGTAGATACTCTCTGATAGCTGTACCTTTTCAGAAAGTAATTTTTTAAGGACTCCTGAAGTGAGAGGGATATGGAGACTGTCATATTTATATCCTTTTTTCCTTTTTATTACTATTATTATTGATTTAAAAAGCACCAACATATTCTGTGCCACTGTACAATGTAAGAAACAAACATGGGGTACATAATATTTACATATTACGATAATACACACAATGGTGTACACCAACATACAAAATACAGAATTGGTACAAAATAATTTGCATGCTTTTTCATGGTCTATAACTAAAAGCATTAGAAGCAGAGGATCAGCGGGACTGCTAGACAATCTGCATTGTTTATAAGGAAATTAATATGGCAGCCTCTATAGCTCTCTCACTTCAGGTGTCCTTTAAGGTACCCATTAAGGGAACAATTTTTTCACCAAATGTGATCTTTTGATGCAATTTTGATGATTGAATTGTATAGAAAATTTGCCGTTCATGAAGGCAATCGATAAGGAAAGATTCTTTGGTCGATTGCTAAATAGGTTAAAATCAATCTGAAAGTTGGAATGTTATAATCGAATTTGAAGAAAGAATCATTCAGTAAATGTCAACAATGGATAATTGCCTTCCGATTAGTTACGATCATTCAAATCTCATTGAAAGATCGCATTTAGTGAAAAATTGTACCATTAATGGGCACCTTTAGAGTCCAAAGATCACAGAATGTTCTTTAGAGTCTAAATGACATGGGCTGTTCACAGTCAAACCCCAATGGACTTTTCATGGTTTTAGGAAGAGGGAGAAATAAGGTGTAAGCCTTCAAAAACTGGCATTGTTGGATGCCTAAAAGACAACATTTGCCACAAAGCACCTCCTCACTGTGCAAGCACAAATTTATTAATATATATAATATATCGAAGCACAGTATATGGCAAAAGCGGCATGAGGAGTTATACAGTGGATACATCTCTCTCTAGATTTTTTCTAACTGGCAAACCTAGAAGAACAAGATTTTGGATGATTTTATAGGAAACATGTATTGGTTATAAGAGAAAACACAATTTACTGGGTGCTTTTATGAAGAAAACAATGTTATGGTATTAAAGATAAGGGGCCATATTCTATTGCTGAACTCGCCAGCGCTAAGCACTGGCGAGTTCTTAACTTAGGCGATGGGGGCATCGCCTAATCTAATTAAACGTTAGACCCCCCCAGGCGGAAAAGAACTCGCTTGGGCGATATAATCGCCCAGCGAGTTCTTAACACCGAATCCAATTACCCTTATCATGTCTCCGGGAAGCGATGCTTCCCGGCAGACATGAGCGTTAGCTTAGACCTGCAAAAAGCAGGTCTAAACTAGCTAACGCATGTCGTCGCCGCAGCATCTGGGGGTCTCCTTTAATAAGGAGACCCCCAGAGCTCCCCGTCGGGTCGCCGCACAGTTTAGAAGCCCCCGCGCAGCTCTGCACCGGCACCCCTGCTGGCATACATACCGCCGCAGATCACCCGCCGCCTCTCGCCGCAAAATCCGTCGCGTAATTACAGTGTATCTAACACTGTAATTACTGTCGGCATAGAAGGAGCCCGGGCAAAGCATCTTTGAATCTGCAGCCTGGGCTCCCCATTTGTCCGCTGTCTAAACCAATAAAATGGCTCAGACAGCGGACCAATGGGGAGCCCAGGCTGCAGATTCAAAGATGCTTTGCCCGGGCACCTTCTATGCCGACAGTAATTACAGTGTTAGATACACTGTAATTACGCAACGGATTTTGCGGCGAGAGGCGGCGGGTGATCTGCGGCGGTATGTATGCCAGCAGGGGTGCCGGTGCAGAGCTGCGCGGGGGCTTCTAAACTGTGCGGCGACCCGACGGGGAGCTCTGGGGGTCTCCTTATTAAAGGAGACCCCCAGATGCAGCGGCGGAAGACGGCGGCGGGCGAGTGCGCATGTGTGGGGAGTGAGGCCATGGTGCTGATGGACAGCACCACAGCGTAAACCTCACTCCCCATCGCTCGGTAAAAGGGAGCATCGCTCAGGCTTTCGCCTGAGTAATGCTCCCTAACGATCGGCCATTGCACGAAGAATTTGGGCAATAGGATTTGCCGGTAATCCTCGCGCGATGGCAAGGTGATAAGTAGCTCGCATCTGCAAGCTACTTATCACCTTGAATAGGATATGGCTCAAAGAAGGCAAAGTATGTTGGCCCAAATAGAAGCAACCTTACTAACACAACATAGCATGATACTAGTCCTGGCCATTGAGACAGCAGATTTGGTGCCTGGAAATGTGGGTGTTGCCATAGACCACAATGTTAATTGCATATATATATATATATATATATATATATATATATATATATATATATATATATATATATATATATATATTGAATATAGCACAAGTGCCGGAAGTAAGCACAATCCAGAAAGTTAAGAAAGCGCCAGAGGGACAAGACAGTAGCAGAAAGAGGAGAGATCAATGGCACAGATAGGGATAGCAAAGGGACAAATAGCAATGGCACTAATAGTATAAGCTATAGGTGTGTGTGTGTGGGGGGGGATTAGGTGTAGGTAGGTATAGGTAAGTAATAAGAATAGATAAGGGTTTGAGTGAGAGGGAGGTTTGGTATAGTGATAGGGGGGTTAGGTATAGTTATAGCAGAATATCAGTAAAATTTCTGCCTACTATCAGAATTAACCACTGTCCAATAGTATAGTAGGATATTGCTAATATTCTACTAGCAGCATCGCCTCATGCCCTTTTTCATGATTTGCCTAGCAAGAGGCTCAGAGAAGTTATGAGGCAAAAAAATGTACCATTTTTTTTGGGGGGGGGAGGAGTTACCATTACGTTACATTCCCCCCTCCTCTTTAGATTGTATGCCTGTGACAGGGTTTCCCTCCCCACCAATAACATATTTTCCATGGACTTACTTGGACTTGAATTGCTTGGTCTCTGTAAAAGTGCATGATCCTGTATCTTATACCCTGTATGTGTGTATAACCTTGTGCTATGTTGTATAACCTGGTGCTACTTCTCTGTCTGAAACCCCTTGCTAACATTGTAGGTACCCCTATTTATTGCCCAGCGCTGCATAATATGTTGGTGCTTTATACATACAATAAATAATAATAATACATTCTGTTTTTTTTTTTTTTTTTAGCATAGTATTAATACAATGCTCATTGCCAAGGAATGTAGAATAATTTGGAGTAATATCAGTTAAATTAGGTGATGATGACACTTATTGTACGAACCTATGATAGAGACATTTTGGATCACGTTACCTTTTCTACAGCTGAGTTGAATCTTTTCTTTTTCATAGAGGGTCAACTGAAAAAAAGAAACACGCTACATGACTACATGAAGATGGCCGACACCACTTTAACTAGAATTAACAAAGCACTTGATGTGAAAACGAAGTATCTAAACACCACTGACAACTGTGCCAAGAGATGTACTCGTAATAAAGGACTTTCTTTTACTTGCAAGTAAGTAGCTAGACTACATGAATGGTATTAGATACAACTTATTCGGCTGTGTGTGAGAAAAAATATGTGTCTGTAGGGATGCTCTCAGTGAAGGATGCCAAATTGGTACTAATGTTTTTCATTGTTGCAATCATCTGCTCAGCATATGTACCACTGGCGTGGAATTCCATGATTTCAAACACAAAAGCTTTCATTATGTGTCTGGTAAACAATAGCTGTTGTTCTCAGTAGTGGCTGAAATGTAATTTAGAAATATGGACTACTAGAGAAATATTAACAGCTTCAGGAAGACATCTCAAATGTTACCCACTCACAGATTGTTTTTGTTCAGAAGAATGAGTGCATTTATTTTAAATTATTGGCCTAAAACATACTCATAATAAAGCTCTTCTAGAATTAAATTACTCATTTGGATTACCTTGATGCAAATTTCTGTGAGCAAAACAAATAACATTATTCCCCACTGCACAAGTGAATTCATAGAAAGAAATGCCTTCAAGTGAACTTGAGTTAGTTTCCCATACAGTTGCTGGAATTCCTAAGAAATGTAATCAATGTAAAACCAGTAATCAATCTGAAACAGTCTGTATGCATGTTGGATCATTAGGGCTCTGTACAAATTAACAAGCTGACACATCATTGCATTCCACCGGTTCTGGAGGTGTGTTTAGCTTCTAAGGGAACAATGGTTAATTTGCATATATTCAGCAGTGATGCCCTGGGAGACATCTCAAGCTCACTCCAACCTAATTTATCACAAATTCTTTCTGTTTTAAGAAAGCAAACTTTTGTTTTTCTTAAAACCAGTAATGTAACATTTTGTTTGGTAACAGAGTATAAAGACAAACAGATTTGCTTTAGGGATTCAATGTTCAGGACTGTTAAAGTGTTACATACCATATGGTATTTTCTAGGTGGCACAACCCCAGCCATTGCGACATTTTAAAAGGTAATAGTAAGCCTGACCCATTCCTACATCCCAAGACTTATTACCCATCACTGAAAAAGGCAGAATCACCGACCTATTGATTGGGGAAGGTAGAGTTATCTGGAGCAAAGATAATTACAAGCTATCAGAGAGGGCCTATATTTAACACCTCTGAATCGAGGTTTCTGGGCCAAATTTCAAAATCGATGATGGTGCATAAAGGTGTCTGCTTTTATGTTACTATTGTGATTATTATGATTTATAAACTTGCTGTTCATGTATTTAATGTGTAGATTATTTATGACTTTGCTGTTTGTTGTAATTAAATTGCCTACCTTGTTCAACAACTGTTGAGATCTTATCTACACAAGGAGTGTAAATCATCTACCTTAGGGTACGCTTAGAAAAGTACAAAACAGAACCTGCAAATATAATATTGATATATGGCTACCCACATGTACAAATTGTATATAATATCAACATTTATAAAAAATAAAGAAATTGTGAAAGGAATACCTTTTTCAAAAGCTTTGCACACAACAGAATAAGGCTGCAGCATGTGCCTGCTTCCCTGACAGTAACTGTGCATGCTGTCCTAATCTGCAATTAAGTTAAGCATATGAGAAGTTGGGAACCACTCGTCCCACTCGATCCCACCAACGGCATTTACCACACTTGCCTCAGCTCATAGATATGGATACCCAAGTGTTGGGTTAGTTCTATATTTTTCAAAATGTAATTGTTATTGCAACTTCAAAAAATCCAAATAAGTGAATAAATCCCATATACATTCCCTTAAAAATATGAGTCATAGCAGGTCAAAGACCAGGACTGGAACACATAATAATATGCAAGTAATAAACTAGCAAACAGGGATCAAGGGGAGGCATGCTGCACAGGGAGAGCACTGTGCAATCCAGGAAGAGAGAAGGCACAACAGACAGCGAAAGAGCAGTCAAAAAAAAGGTTGACACAACAAAACAAAACCAGAAGGGGGCAGCGCCAGGGGACAGTGATAGGAGAAAAATCTAGAGAGAAATTTGCAGAGAAATAAAATATTGAGGTAGGAAGAAAATGTGCAAAACTCAAAATCATTTAAACCTGGGGACTGGCATGCATTTAAATTCTCTCTGTAGGAGGAGGCAACCTAAATGAACCCCATCCCATTTCCACGGATGGTAGGGTGGATCAAAATCTAAACCCACAACCCTAATGCTTGTGGTCTGCCCCTGTTGGCATGATCAGAATGCTGATTGCCAAGTTTCTATTATTAAGGTATTTTAGAATGTTTCTCCTGAGTCCTGAGGAGCCTCTTGGTCTTACCAATGCAGAAGGCGCCACAGGGGCATAGCAATAGATAGACCACCAGGGTGGTCTGGCAATTGACAAAAGTCATATTCCCTGCCACTGCAGGACCACTTTCCTCCCCACCTGTACGTGGCAGCAATAAGACCAGCCTCCAAAGACAAGGCTATCACAAAAGGACTTAGTCCTTTTGGAAAGTGAAGCTTGGCTTGACTAAGACAAGATGTCAAGGGTACCCCCTAGCCTGGAAGCTCTGAAGCAGACTATCAGCTAGACTGACTAAAGAGAGCTTCTGAAAGCAATTATGTCTCAAGTGAAGATATTGTCCCATGAATGTTAAATTTGGTTTGGCATATTCGTGGTTTAGGAGTGGATGTTCAGGCAGACAAAAATACGTTAGATACTTACCTCAGTAGAGGGAAGCCTCTGGGTGATACAGAGGCCTTTCTGATCCTCAACCAGCCCATAGATGCTTGCCAAGACCCTCTTCTTGTTTTCAACTGTGCCCCCATCATTCAGAGGATCCCAGCACTGGATCAGGGACAGGGACATCAAAGAGGATAGGGGAAGCCTGTAGACTATCTGGACTGCTCAGCTTTGAACAAGATTTGAATAGTTTCTTCAGCATAGAGTTTTACCTTATGTAGAATTGAGAGGAGAAAGAAAAAAAGAAATCTAGATTATTGAAGTCGGCACAGGGAGACTTATGAGGCAGATGAGCCATGTTCTTCTTACATATAGTTTTTTAATTTTCTGCCAAAAAATTGTTTGGCTAGAATTAGATTTCAGCTAGATATTAATGATCTGAACCTTTTTTCCAGCTCCACACTCATTATTACATATGTTTGCTAATTTAATGTCTTAATAATTGCACCTTAAAGAAACACTTCAGGCATTAAGTTGAATCTTTCTTGTTAGCACACAACTATACAAAAACAAAACAAAACACAAACCTCTGATAAAATGTCATTGGCTGAATGTGTGTTCGTTAGTTTATAAACACCTGTGCTTTGTATCTATTGCTTTAAAAGTGATGCTAACCATTTTAATCACCCAATTATTAATAGTTTCTGAGTACAAATTTCTTCCAATCCTTTTTCTTATTACAGAAGTACTCCGTAGATATGAGTTGCAGGTGTCTATGTTTTAGTCAGTGAATTCTTTAGTGTGTGTGTTTTTTTTAAGTTAACAATTCTTTTATTTGTGCCATTGTGCTGTTATTATTGTGTATGCAGCCTGATGCAGATAAGATAATGAAATTGTTCCAATGTGCATTTAAATGTCAGCAACTGATGACTCATGCTAGTATGTATTTTTTATATATATTATCTGTCGGAAGCAACACTTCACATGAATCTTTTGTACATCATGGGAAAATCATGACGTTTGCTGGTATTTACAGCATTAGTTTATAGTTCTGATTCATATTTTAATGTTTTTTTTTTCACTTGCTAAAAGCAGGCACATTCTACCTATCTGTACTGAATTGTCAGTAACACAACTTGCCTCTGTACAGTCAGAAGCATAATGAGTCAGTCTACATTCCTTTGCTACTGTCAACCGGCATGATTGAAACATAAAGAGAGAGTGTTTTGCTCCAGCAGCATTTAAGAGTTATGTATGTTTCATGTTAATCAGGGTATTATTCTCTCCAGGGCGTTTGCTTTTGATAAAAGCACAAAGAGATGCCACTGGTTTTCTTTCAATAGCTTGTCAACAGGAGTCAAGAAAAAATTTGATCGCGCATTTGATCTTTACGAGAAGAAAGGTAACATTACTTTCTTAAATATTTTAAACAAAAGACATGCTTAGCAAATGGTGTTTTATATATTGCATGAATGATGTGCATGCTCGTTAGCAAAAAGTGTTATAAGTACTAAGGGTTAAAATGTGGAAGTTTCTAAATAGGTGTTGTTGCTTAAATTAAAACACTTATTGTATGTGATAAATGCTTAAAGTGGACCCAAATTAAAAATACAAGATTTCAGAAATAAAATCTATTTTCTGAATTATAATAATACATAGCAGCCTTTTTTCAGCTGCATGATGACAAATGTAAAATATGTTACATTTATTGGAGGAAACCCTCCCCTCCTTTCATATTGCCGGGACAGAATCCGGTAGACTGGTGGAGTAGGAGGTGTCCGGCAAAGGAGGAATTGCTAATGACTGCCACCTGTATAACCCTAGTTATGAAAAGAGTAGGGTGAAAAGCATGCACTGAAATGCTCATAGGCTTGAAGGAGTGTTTATTTATACTTTGTATGTGTCAGAGTGGTGCAACTAAATATTTTGAATTAAAAAAAATGTTTGATGTGGGTCCGCTTTAATAGATAATGATAGCTTTTTTGCAAAGATGAGCAAATAAACATTATTCACTTGGTTTGTTATTTAGTTTCCAGCATGTGATCTATAGGTAATTAATACCCTGCTTTACATTTATAAAAAAAAATGTTTTATGTTGTTTTAGTAAAGTAAACAAAAGAAAAAAAAAAACACATTCAGGTTCTCTATACAGGCAGGTAAAGGAGTTGCATGGGACCCGTTAGCTGCATCAGGCATATACAGTATAAGATCTAAATAAGTGTTCCACAAAACAAAACTAATGTGCACAGTACATATGATCTTGTATCCCTCTCTGCCATGCTTATACCACCTTATATGACCTTAAAGGACTTACGAGGTGAAAATACACTTCTGAGAAAAACAATTATATCTATCCTACCTCTCCTAAAAATGACTTTTTTAGATATCCCACAGTTGTATTTTATATTTAAATCTAGTTTTTATGTTTTTACTGTTTCATTGTTTCTGCTCCATGACACCTTCATTGAAGTATGCCAGAGCTCAAATCTATGAATTTTTGACCCTTTTTATCTCTTTTCTGCTCTTAAAAGCCATTTACTGACAGACACATGTTTTATGGCTGTAATTACTTATCAGTAAGGGTTACGCTCTGCAGTGTAGGGTCATAAATCACCGATCTCTGACTCCCCGCGCTCAAACGCCGCTATCAGTCGCGCCGCGCCCCCCCCCCCTCAGACCCCGTGCGCTGCCTGGCCAATCAGTGCCAGGCAGCGCTGAGGGGTGGATGGGGACTCCCAATGACGTCACGCCGTTGCTGACGTCGGTGATGTCATCCCGCCCCGTCGCCAACGGGTTTTCCTGATCGAAGCGGGCGGGGGCTCAGCGGCTATCATGTAGCGAGCCCTGGGCTCGCTACATGATTTAAAAAAAAAAACTGCTGCGCTCCCTCCTGGCGAAATTAATTAGACCGCCAGGAGGGTTAAAGGACTACAAGTTACCCACCAGTTATGCCAATACACTCATGTGCATGTAGCGGCTGCATGTTTTTCAATTAAATAAGTCCAACAGCTAACCGTTTTTATTTTATTTTCATGCCAGATTATGTCCGAAATTGCATTCATGGAAAAGGTGGTAACTATAAGGGATCAAGGAATATAACTAAAAGTGGACTGCTATGCCAATCATGGAATTCCATGGTTCCACATGAACATAGGTAAGATTAGAATGTAAGCTAGATTTCCTAAAAAGGAAAGCAAGATGTAAAACTATAACATGGCAATAGTGGTGAATAAACAACAAATTGTGTACTTTTCAATAACTGCATACAATATGAATGCTAACTAGACATGAAATCATGAGTATTCCTAGTCTTCAAAGTGTTCTCTTCATAGTCACCTGAAATTATTTTGATATGGTGCCTATCCACACAAATTTATTGACAGAATGATCTAATTAGGTCAATGAGCTGCTAAACATTTTGTGTCGATGCACATTTTATGTTAATTGCATGCACAGTTTTTATTTTTAGTTGGAGCAATCAAAATCAGTTAGTTGATGATTTGTATTGGTTGAATTCAGAACTTTGTAAATTTCCACAAAATTGTCCAGTTCTAAGGATAATAATTTGGAGTCAATGTCAAAGTGTAGAAATGGACCAATCAACATAATCAATTACTTCTACAAGTCCAATTATAAAGTGCATACATTTGCATAATATTTGCAGAAACTCAAAATTATTTACATCTCATTGACCATCCCTAGTGCTGATCCTGCCTGCTCTGCTAAGAAGTGAAAGCCTCCAAATGTAATTGTAAATGAACATTACTGTTAAAGCATATGGAATAGGTTTATCTACTACTACTGCTGTAATGACACAGTGAAATATTCAGGCACTGCCTACTGTCTGCTGCCCGGGGTTTTCTTGTTCTTTGTGCTAGAATGGAAAAATAATATCCCTGTAAATCAATATTCATCTTGTCAGTATATGTTTCACCTTATTATTTTAAGTATGTGAATATTTTAAACAAAATACTCTATGGTAAGCTTCACTTTTGGTGGTCTCACCATCCGTCTCTAATCAGGTGTCACAATCTCTTCTTTAATTCTTCATTATAAAAGCTATGAAGTAGCTCACCGATCCTTTCACCAAACATATGCAGACTTCATCTTGGACTTGGAAATATTGCTAATCACAGTGTGTAAGAAAATGAGCTATCCTTGTCCTGGCCATTTAGTTTAAAGAGACTCTGAAGCGAGAATAAATCTCGCTTCAGAGCTCATAGTTAGCAGGGGCACGTGTGCCCCTGCTAAACCGCCGCTATAGCGCCGCTAAACGGGGGTCCCTTCACCCCCAAACCCCCCACTGCGACACTTGGTCGCAGACTTGGTCGCTCCTGGAGACAGAGCTAACGGCTGCAGCCCTGCCTCCAGTCGCGTCTATCAGCGGTGCATCGCCGCCTCTCCCCCGCCCCTCTCAGTGAAGGAGGACTGAGAGGGGCGGGGGAGAGGCGGAGATACGCGCTGACAGACGCGCGTGGGGCAGGGCTGCGGCGGTGAGCCCTGCCCCAACCAGGAAGCGCTCCCTGGCTGTATCGAGGGGGATTTGGGGGTAAAGGGACCCCCGTTAAGCCGCGGGATAGCGGCGGTTTAGCAGGGGCACACGTGCCCCTGCTATCTATGAGGTCTGAAGCGAGATTTATTCTCGCTTCAGACTCTCTTTAATATAGTTTACCTATTGGCTAAAAGAGATTGTAGATAAGGAAACTAAATGAACTTGCTGACGTCTTACAAATTATGATCATTAGGTGGCTACAGAGTGCAGAGTTCCCATTAGTAAGATGTGAGAAATGGCCTGAGGATAACGTTTTTCAAAATATTTGTCAGTGCCTTTGCCTTGCGGTAATCACCTGCTTGAAGTAAACCATGACTGACTGGGCTGTTCATAGCTCAGATGTAAAAGCATTCCATTCCATGCAGATGGCCTTCAATAGTTAGTTACAGGACAACATACACACTGTGTGTATGTTTTGTTTTGCAGAGATACCTTGTTCATACACACATGTATGTAAACTGAGAAAATTCAAAAAACAATTATGACCTTAAAGGTGGGTACACACATCAAATAAAAGTCTTTGGAAAATGAAAGATCACAGACCAATTTTACCCCCTTTCATGTAGTAGGAGAGCATACTCTACACAGTCTATTCTATTGAGCTGTCTATTGAGCTGAACTCCCTATCAGATAAAAATCTTTTCAAGATGTGGTGCACAAAGATGCTGTACACATGCAACAGATCAGTATCTGCAAAATATCTGTTCCTGCAAAATGCATTCATAGTCTATGAAATCTGCAGATCTCATACACACCTTGTTTAATGGACAATAATCTGCAGATCAGATCCAACAGGATGGATATTCAGATCTGCAGATAATTGTCTGATCTGCAGATGAACATCTGTTGAACAAGGGGTGTATGAGATCTGCAGATATCATAGACTATGAATGCATTTTGCAGGAACGGATCTTTTGCAGGAACTGATCTGTTGAATGAGTACAACATCTTTGTGTACAGCATCTTGCAAAGATTTTTATCTGATGGGGAGTTCAGCTCAATAGACTAGACTGTAGACTAGACTGTCATATTACATGCCTCTAATACTTTCAGCCACAGCCCCTGAACAAGCATGCAGATCAGGTGCTCTGACTGAAGTCAGACTGGATTAGCTGCATGCTTTTTTCAGGTCTGTGATTCAGCCACTATTGCAGACAAAGAGATCAGGACTGCCAGGAAACTGGTATTGTTTAAAAGGAAACATTCATATACCTCTCAGTGTAGGTTCCCTTTAAGTGTGTTGGTCACTTACTAAAACCATAAGTAGGTACAGAAACACACAGCATCCAGTCAGCAACATATGTTACTTTTTATTATTTCAGAAACATTACAATATAAAATCAGATTGGATGTTTTGGCTTTCTTTGCTTACTTAAGTCCCAAATCAATTAACATTACCTTGACTTTTCTCAGAGGAAGTGTTTTTTCATCCTAGTTACAAAATTCTCTTGATCACGTAGCAAGTAAAAAATTACTACAAAGTAGGTAAGAAAAGTAATACCAAGCTTAAAGAATACCTGCGCTGTAATTTTAAATGTAATTTATGTAATGTATAAAGTACCTGAAGGTAGCTTAGCTTAATCAAGTATACAGGAATATAAATAAGAATATAAATCATTTGTTCACCGGGTAATGGCCACTATTGTTAAATAGAGATGGCTCAAACCTCTGATTTTAGGTTCGCGAACCTCGAATGCGAACTCCCGCAAAAGTTCGGGTTTGCGTGAACTTTGCGAACCGCAAAAGACTTCAATGGGCAAGCAAACTTTCAAAACTTCAAACATTCATTCTGGCCACAAAAGTGATGGAAAAGATGTTTCAAGGGGTCTAACACCTGGAGGGGGGCATGGCGGAGTGGGATACATGCCAAAAGTCCCGGGGAAAAATCAGGACTTCAGCGTTTTAAGGGCAGAAATCAAAATGCATGCTAAATTGGAGGCATAAAGTGCTTAAAGGAATACTTAAGTCTAGAAAAAAAAATGACATTTACTCACCTGGGGCATCCCTCAGCCCCCCGAAGCTGGATGGTGCCCTCGCAGCCCCGCTCCGATCGTCCTGTCCCCGCCGGTGGCTACTTCCGGCTCGGCGACAGCCGCCGACAGGCTGGGAACGCAGCTGATTTTCCGCGTTCCCAGCCGCTGCTATCACTCTATGCTGTATATACGCTATAGCAGCATAGAGAGTGATAGCAGCGGCTGGGAACTCGGAAAATCAGCTGCGTTCCCAGCCTGTCGGCGGCTGTCGCCGAACCGGAAGTAGCCGCCGGCGGGGATAGGACGATCGGAGCGGGGCTGCGAGGGCACCATCCAGCTTCGGGGGGCTGAGGGATGCCCCAGGTGAGTAAATGTCATTTTTTTTTCTAGACTTAAGTATTCCTTTAAAGACATCTTGCATGTGTATACATCAATCAGGTAGTGTAATTAGTGTACTGCTTCACACTGACAGACCAAACTCACTGTGTAACACACTGCAAAGAGCTGTTTGTATAGTGACGGTCGTGCTGGACTGGTGTGCACCATGGCGAGAGTGCAGGCGATAGCGGTTTTCAAGCCCATATGGTCGCAAATGTGCAGCTGTCACACACACAGGTACACTGAGCAGGTATGCAGTGACTGGTATATAACACTGCGTGCTGTCACGCAAGTGCAGTTAACATGAACAGGTATGCACAGACTGGTATTACACATTTGCAGCTGTCACACACAGGTGCAATGAACAGGTATGCAGTGACTGGTATATAACACTGCGTGCTATCACGCAGGTGCAGTGAACATGAACAGGTATGCACGAACTGGTATTACAAATGTGCAGCTGTCACACAGGTCAGGTGCAGTGAACAGGTAGGCACTGAATGTGCTGAGTCTTGCACAGCATAGCAATTAGCAAGGGCGAGCTGCTACTGACAGAGCTATATGTGCAAGTGTCAGTGGGCCACACACAAAAAAAAATCACATCACATGAACATTAGCTCTCAAAAGAGCTGTTTTGGGTTGCTTTTTAGCAATAAGTATCAGCAAGGAGCAAGCTAACAAGCCTAACAACAGCCGAACTAAGCTTTCCCTATCTTGTCTCCAATGTCTCTCCCTTCTCTCCCTAATTCAGCAGCAGACTGGGTGAGGAAATGGCCAATGCTGCTTGCTGCCTTTTATCAAGGGGGGGGGGGGCTTCAGGAGGGAGTGTAGCCTGATTGGCTTCCATGTGTCTGCTGACTGTGATGTAGAGGGTCAAAGTTTACCCCAATGATGAAGTATAGGGGGCGGATTGAACTCGCATAAAGTTTGCGTTCGATCATGAACGCAAACCACCGTTGTTTGCACTAATAAGTTTGCATGCAAACAATTCCGGCCATCTCTATTGTTAAATCCCATCCTCATCACAAAGCTGGAGCCTCTCTGTCTGTGTCCAACCCCACCTGTGTTGCTGCAGCTCACCCTCAGCTCGGGGGCAATGGCTGCGGTTGCCACACCAGGAGTACAAAATAGATTATATTTATTATATTTAAAATTACACTGCAGGTACTATTTGAGATCATTTGGCACAACTTATTTTAAGTACTTTTCTGCTGGCTGGAAACGTAAAAACTTAATTTATCAAATACATCTCTTGTGAGAAAACTTAAGAGAAAGGGTACTTGAATCAGGGCCTATATGTCTATGCAACAAAAATAAAGTGTAGTTGACCATAGACATCAATCATAAAACTGTAGCACTAAATTTGGCTTAGCAAATGTAGCATGGAACCAGACTCTCAGTAAGTCCACTTAGGGTTCAGTATTATTGTTTTCACATATAACTAAACAGTTGAGATTTGCAAAGGTCAAATGACAAAATGAAGTATCTGCACGCTATTCTGTTTATTAACCTTGAGAAAAAAGATGATGATGTCATCAGCACAAGCCAATGTGCAAAGCAATTATGGGAACAAATTAAACACCAAACATTTGCTGCTTGTTAATGTGTGGGCTGGAATTCACAAAGCAACTTCATCACCACATCTGCTTTTAGGAAGGTGGTTTCCATGTTTATGTAAAGGAATGTCCTCTGTTGAAACTATAATTTGGGGCTATTTTCTACATTTATTTTACAAGACTGGATTGTAGTAATGTTCTGTTTTATGTAATTTCAGAAGAAAACAGATGCATAAATTGAGACAACCCTATTCTTGTTAGTGACTTGTTTCCTGTTCTCATGTGTGTATCCAGTGCAGCATTTAAAGAAAATGCATCTCTTTACCATATAGGAGCTATTTTCATTCTTGTGCAAAGATATTGATCTTCAGTTAACATCTAAATGCCCCATTTTAATATATTTATTAAAGCCCAATGTAAATTACCATCTGATTTCTTATCAAAAAGAATCCCTAAAATGTTACTTTTAGTGTAATATGAAGCTTTTGCAGAAACATTTCTTATTTGAAAAGATGGCACCCAAATTACTTTAAACGGTGTAATTTGGCCACCAGCAATAGCTGGCAGCCGAATTATGCCTTTCCCACTGAATCCATGGTGTCCTGGATGGGGGATAGTAATTAACGCCTCCGGGACTTTTGCAGGAGCAGGATGAGTCAATTTTTGGCTTTGCCCTGTGCCCAAATTTCCCGCTGCTGTTTATGCATGTATGTGTTCAGGAAATCTTTAATCCAGAAAGTGTATGATGAAGCTGCTCCTGACCGAGTACTTAAACTGGTCTTAAATAATTTTAATCAGAATCTCTTTTTTTATATGCTCCCTAACATTATTGTAGGGAGTCAACCATTTGTATCTGGAATTGGCCTTTATGCAATACATTTATTATTATGCTAGGATGAATCCACACGTTCTTATTGTAACGTGGCATGATTTGCCTTATAAATTATTGTTGCAGTCACACTGTGAGATGAGCAGTATTGCACAGTAGAAACCTGACCTTTAATAGTGACTTGAATTGGGAGGAATATGAAATGTACCCCTATAGGGATAAACAGGCAAAAGTTTTGCAAAATCACAGCCAAAATTCTAATTTTTTCACACTTATTTGTAAGCATATTGCACAAGACTGTGCATTACAAAATAAGAATGCATTTGAAACTAGAGATTATAAAAGACAAGTTAAAGTAATGCATCCTGCCTAAAGAGCTTGCAATATAATTGTACATCCATTAGTCAGCAAAAAATATGACTTCTGGTAAATATAGCTGAACTGGAGAGAGGCTACAGTACATCTGACTGTGTGTGTCTAGCTCTAAAGTTTATACAGAACTCAGGAGTAGATTTTTTTATTCACTTGATCAAGCATGCATGTCTAAAAGATTTCAGCTGGATTGTACATGCATGTACAGCTAATGTCTACTATCTGTATCAGGCCACCTCATTATTTTCTGTTTTTGCTTTAAGTGTTGATTTGATTGATGTAAGCTAAATAATTAAGCTAAAGTGATTAATTGGAGAGTGACTTCTTGCAGAACATTGCCTTAATTTATAGTATAATACTGTATATATAAATTCAGTAGTACTCTCTTATCTAATAATACTTTCAGCTGTTACAAGTAGATGACTGTTAATTAATATTTACAGTGGCAGCTGGTAATTAATGTAGCTATTGCAGCAATGGCTAAAATTACCAGTGGTATATTTAACACTTTGTACATAGTTGTGGTTAGGGGAGAAAGAAGTAGTAGAGTTTTAGCTAGTCATACTCGAATATTAAAATTATAGTCAAATGAGCGATATACCATAAAAACCGTGATGACATTTACTACAACGTTTGCCATAATATCATTTTAAAACTAGCTTTTTGCATTCGAGCTATCGAGGTAAAGACCTCAAAGAGAACTACTGTCGGAATCCCAAAGGAGAAGAAGGGGGACCTTGGTGTTTCACAGTGGACCCTAAAGTTCGTCATGAAGTATGTGACATTCCATTATGCTCAGAAGGTAACAGTTTATACAAGACTCTAATATTTTTACAATTCAAATTCTGAAAAAGAATGACACTTGTAAATTAACTCTGCTAATGACAGCAAACTAAATGTTAGCAAAATATCTATGCACTTGGTTGTGATTAGGGATGAGTGAGAATGATTTTTGCAAAAAGAGTGTATGGGGAGAGGGCTGCCATCAGACATTTTTGGGCCCCATACTAGGCAAACCTACTGCCCCCCGCCCCCTCACTCCCCTCTGCTCCCACATTGCAAATCACAACCTTTGAAGGCCTAAATAAACAAAAGTTTGCTTTCCTAAAACAGAAAGAATTTGCGATAATTCAGGTTGGAGTGAGCTTGAGATGTCTCCCAGAGCAACACTTTGAAGGCCTAAACACACTAACGTCTGTGTGACCACTTTTCACACCCTCCCATGGCTGGGAGTGTTCTGCGTATGCTCAGTTGGTTAAGACTGTAAGTGCACAGAACGCTCCCAACTATGGGAGCATGCTGGAGGAGCACGCGGCCTGGGACAGTGCATGCCCACTGGCCCACAACCCAATTGGATTGTGTGAACTTCACAGAAGCACAATTAGGCTGAAAAAGGTATCAAGGGAATGGACCAACTACAGGGGGTTGGGAGGAGCTCCAGGTAAGTAAAAATCTATTTCTCCTATTCATCTCAGGTTTACTTTAATCACTAACTGACTAAGGTAACTCCTGTATGAGCCTCCCGGCACCTCTCACCACAATAATGGACAGGCAGAAGGACAGACACGGACAGATACAGTCTGCAGCTTGGGCTCGTGTGTGACGTCATTTGCTTTGCCCCAGACTCATTCAGGCCCCATACAGCAGTCCCCCCTGTGATGCCCTGAAGGTGGCCCTGATTCAATGTGTTCCATGCAGCCTGCTATATATATATATATATATATATTTTTTTTTTTTCTTTTACGTAACTTATCTAGATATCTGATGATAGAGAACTAGATATTCTTGAAAGATTACACTAAAATATATCCTGGTCACCCTCAACAGGCAGTGGTTATATAATCACTGCACTGACAGTTAGTATAAAAGACAGGCTAAGAATGCACTTCTAAACATTTAGCACACACATTTTTGTTATGTGAGAAAATTTGCTAAATAAACTACAGGTCTTTTTTTATTAACCTATAATGCAAAAAAAAAAAAGTGAAACCATATCACTACTAGGGGAACTAGCCTGTCTGTCACCAGTTATGGGAATTTTACCAGAGAGTATTTAAACAGCATTGCTAGAATTTATTGACATTGGAAAGATGTGGACTTAATGGTGAACTTAAGTGCTCCTACAATCAATTAATGAGGCACGTTCAACACAGGCCTTGGATATGTTTCAAAACATGCATCAATATGTTAACCATTAAGACTTTGATTCTATGTACTGATGTTAACGACCTGAAAGAGAATTTACATTCTCTTTCTAACATCAAACTGTATAAAAAATAAATGCAGAAATCTTAAAAAAAAAATTAAAAACATCAAATAACAATATCAGAATCATAGTCTAGTAACATAATTTCGTATTATATCCTTTTAATTCTATAGACTGATTTTTGTATTATTATTTCCCAATCCAAACCAGGTGTACTGGAGAAATACAATGGATGCACATGCATATTCTTACCATATCTGTACAAAACTAAAAAAAAAAAAAGCTTAAACTTCTATATATCAATATCTTTATTTTTCATGCCCCCCCCCCCCCCCCACACACACACACACACAACATGCTTTCCATTTAGCTTTTAAAGATTTTTCCCATCTACAATACATTTTAATTTGCACAAGAAGACAAAACAAATAAGATTTATATCGCACTTTTCTCCTGGTGGACTCAAAGCGCCAGAGCTGCAGCCACAAGGACATGCTCTATAGGCAGTAGCAGTGTTAGGGAGACTTGCCTAAGGTCTCCTACTGAATAGGTGCTGGCTTACTGAACAGGCAGAGCCGAGATTCGAACCCTGGTCTCCTGTGTCAGAGGCGGAGCCCTTAACCATTACACCATCCAGCCACTAATCAAGCCACTAGGAAATAATTTTGATAATATTACCATATCTGTGTAAGTTTGGATTCTTAGTTTGTTTAATGAAACATATAGGAAGCTATTTATTAAAATGGATGTATGTTGTATTTACAGGGAGGGTTCTAGTCTTTTTGCAGCTCAAAGCAAACTTTTGAGGACCCCCCACCATCTCAGGGACAGATATATATATACTCTGTGCACACACGCTGTAAACAGCGTACATATTAACTCGGCGCCACTCAGTTTGGCGCGGGGAGAGTCGAATGACGGCTCTCAACGCTGCTGCAAAATTCCGAGGCGGAGTTGATTACTATTCCCCCTCCGAGTTGTTGCAACTCGGAGGGCAATGTAATTCGGGGTATGGCAGCCGCTGGTGCCCCGAATTACTACTACGCGCCCCTACGCGCCTCTACTTATTGTCACATTGTGAAAGTAACCTGATAAAGTAAAATAAACTAATCCCAGATGTGGAGAGGACTAATTGAATCATGGAGAGGACTGTAAACATTGAAATGAACTGCTTACTTTTATAATTTCTCCATAATGTGGGTAGCCATATTGTTTTTTTTCCATCAAAGGCTTAAACCAGCTCATTCAGCCTTATAATATGTGCCTCTGCAACTATCCTCTACATACATAGATACAAAGTCAAAGTTGATATTAGTAGTGAGCTAATGTGGGCATTTTCATTTTACCATAATTTTAGCAAAATGTCACATTTTTGCACAAAGGAGAATTGTCATGATGATTTATGGGCATGAGAAGACACATTGTATTAAATGCATTGAAGTGAGAAAACACATCCTCTCCAAATTCATTAATTAGTTAATGGACATGAGATTAAGATACAGTTTTAGGAAAGTTCTCATTTTCATGAAAATGTCTGTGTATTGAACAAAAAAATTCCATTATATTTTTGCAAAAATTCCAGAGTTAGGGCAATTTTTCATAAAAAAAAATTACTTTAGTAAAACATTCAAGCTTATCCCTTGTTTTCTCAAAATACTCCCAATAGATAGACCTTTACAATGAGGCCTAAGCAAAGCCCCCGATTGGGAGAACCAAAGCAGTTTTTTTTAATCATATCAAATTATTTTCTTCTGACTTTAAAGTAGAACTGTCACCTACATTTTAAAGTTCCTATTCCATTTTTGTATTTGAAATGTTACATTATGGGCACACTATATTAAAAAGTTTGTTCCTCAATATTGTTTGTCTGAAAGCACATACCCTAGTAGAATATAACAATGAATTAGGTTACACTCTACTCAGATGATTTAGCCTAGGCTATTGCACTGTATGCTAGCAAAACATTCCAGCATGTTAGCATATGTTGCCAGTTAGTTGGAAGAAAGAAAAAAGGGACAAAGTATCTCCATATTAATCCATGAGTCATTGCAAATTGTTCAACTTCCTGTATTTAATTTGGTGTGTAAATTAAATAAACTAATTTGATCAGATCTGAAATGTAAAACATAACAAGGTGTGATGCAAGTAGAAGTCCTAGCAGATCCCATCCAAGAAAGGAAAAGGTTCATTAGGAGGATGTATACAATTGTTCTATGTCGTTTTTAGAACATGGAACTAATCTTTAATCTGGATTGATAGTCCACATTATCGACACATTGTTTGGCATATCTAATTAACAATTCCAAGCCAACATCATATTGATAGTTATATGACTATTGAATGATTACCTTGTTGAGTATAGCTTACAGCAGAAATCCACTACCTGCTTTAAGGGTGCTATATCTGTGTTTGTGGTTGCATTTCCTTTGAATTTGCTCATTGCTGACCTGCATTGATAAGCATTTTGTCTATATTCCTGGGGATTATTCATAGAGTAGCAGACCCTTTCATGTAGTATTAACTTTTAGCAAATACATCATGTCATTTATTAATAGAACAGAAGCCAAAAGGAATGAGCAATACAGTTACTTTCAATCTTTGCAAGTTTAAGTGTGAGTTCCAAAACTGTGTATACCCAGTCAAAGGAAGGCCTGGGGTCCACTAGCACAATTTGAAAATCACTCACAATTTCTGTATCTCAGAAATTCAGCGATTTTTGCCATGATTCCTGGAACAATATAGATTTGGCCCTTCTTGCCTTGTATAGTGATTATTCTGGGTCAATCGCAAAATTGCAGCAGACAGCTCCATGATTGCAACGTTGTTGTGGAACCATTCGCCTAGGGTTCCATTGGTGCAGCACTTTGCCTATTACCGGCAAACAACAAGCAGTGCAGAAGTACTGCTGTTGGGTTTCTGGTTGCAGTTCTCATGCTTACGAGTTTCCTTTTACTGGGCATGCCCAGTTCAAATAAACTCATTCACATGCACTAATCATGCAAGATTTGGGAACACCTGCATGCCCAGTTTAAATATGTTCATTTATGGCAGTGCTTCCATTCAACTGGCTTCCAGTTGGAAGATTAAATGCTTGTGTGTGTGTGTGTGTGTGTGGGGGGGGGGGGTCAAGAAAACTGGGTGCACAGGAGTACTGAGATTGCTGTTAAAGCTTTAATAAGAAAAACGAGACGAGCTTAATATTACATGTCTGTGCCAAAGAAGGAGTAAGATAAAACAGGGCCTAAGGCAAGGTAGTGGCCCTCCATGATTTCTGGTAAGCTAAGGTGGGAGTGGGGTCAAAGAAGGTGGCAACCAGCTCCCTTGACACCCACTAACCACCTTCTAAGGTTGCCTTGTGCATGATCCTGCTGTGGTTTGTGTCCACTTCAGGTACCCTTTAAATTGACAAATAAATGGTGTCATGACAGTTACAAATTTAACCATGCAAAGATGTGACATAATATTTAATAAAATAATAAAATGTAATTTCTAGCGGAATGCGTATCCTGTAATGGTGAAAACTACAGAGGACCCATGGATTACACAGAGACAGGAAAGGAATGTCAGCGATGGGATTTGCAACGGCCACATAAGCACAAGTTTCGTCCAGAAAGGTAAGTAGTGCCAAGAAACATTTCATAGCAATAGAAATGTTAAATGATATATCATATAGAGTTGTATCTCTTGACACACAACATTCCAAAATATAGCCACATTTATTTTAAAGAATAAAAAAATAAGATGTTTAAAAAATAGAAGATAATTAAGTGTGTTATTTATCCTCCCTGAGATTTCAACTGTTCATTGTTGCACTAGTCCAGAACACAACATTGCAATCTGTCTGTGGGCCTCCCAAAATGTACTGTATATAATTAGTATAAGCAGCTATTCAGGCTTTGGATTTTTTCACCTACGGTACATTAATAAAAATTGTTTTTATGGCTGAGTGATAAATGATCGCGTGAAAAAAAATTTGACCAGTTCAACTTCTTGGTTGCCTGGAAAATAATTCAAATCTGTATAAATAAATACTCCAAAGGAGAAGTGCTAGTTACTCAAGCCACCCACAAACTGCTTTGTATTCAGTTTGAAAGTGGGCCAGTCGTAAGCACTTTCTATGAATTTGACTGGCCCAATTACAGATTTGCATGCAAGCCAGAATTATTGGCCTGTCACTGGCCATCTCTAAGTGTGAACTGCTTCAGACATCCAGATGTTAAAAGTCCACAAAGCTGTTGCTGCATGTTTCAGTACATTTGCACCCACACCAGAATAATGTGTGCCTCGATCATCTTTGTTCACATTATAAACTGGATGTTCCTGATCAATGGATAAAGTTAATGAAACAGACATTTGCTTGCACAGTTGCCCTTTTCCACTGGTGACATGTATAAAGGTCTTATATTTCATTATTAAGGAGGGTGAAAACTTTCATTTTCCAGCTTTAGTAATATTTATAAAAACTTAAGGAGACCCTGAACTAAAAAAAAGTACCCCTAAGGGGTACTTCTTTAGGATCAGGAGGCTTCCCTCCCTGGAACCTAAAGAAGCTTACCTTATCCTTCCCTCGTTGGGGAAGTATGGTGAATCAGCATGATCCTGTCTCTCAGGGCAAAATCATGCAGTGATCATATGACCACACTGGTAATGCTGAAGATTATGGTATTTTATTTATTTATTTATTGTATTCATAAAGCACCAACATATTACGCAGCGGTTAAGGTACAGACAATATTTAGGGGTGATATACAGCGATAAGACAATACAGGAATACAAGAAAAAACAGGTCAAGCAGCACAGTGTAAGTACAAGGTAATGCTTAGTCAGTCACTGGATGGAAGCATGGAGATTAGGCAAGTTGAGTTCACTCAGATCAAGAGGATGGGTGTGCGGTAATGGAAGTGCATGAACAGGTAGGAGACATAAGGAGGAGGGCCCTGCCCGAAGGCTTACAATCTAGAGGGAGAGGTGGGGACACAGGTAGGGGACTCGAGTTCAACTGCAGGTTTAGAGCACTAGTGAGGGGGTAGGCCAGAGTAAAAAGGTGAGTTTTGAGGGCCTTCTTGAAGATGTGGAAGGAGGGGGAAACCCTAATGGGGGAGGTAGGGAGTTCCATAGTGTTGGAGAAGTCCTGGAAGCGTGCATGGGATTGGGTGATGCGGGGTGCAGTCAGGCAAAGTTCATTGGAGGAGCGGAGTGAGTGGCTAGGGATGTACCTCTGGGTAAGTTTGGAAATGTAGGTTGGGCAGGTATTTCCAGATATTTGTAAAATGCTATATGTTATATTTATCTCATTATGCTAGACAGGGGGTGAATGCAAAAACAAAATACAAATATTGTGTGGAGAGGGGATTTTAGCAGAAAACTGCTTTTAAAGTAGCAGTGGAGACAGAGTCTGACCATTTCTGGTGGGGCCTTTTTAACCACTTGAGGACCCACCCTTTACCCCCCCCTTAGGGACCAGCGTTATTTTTTGTGATCTGTGCTGGGTGGGCTCTGCAGCCCCCAGCACAGATCAGCTGGCACACAGAGCGATCAGATCGCCCCCCTTTTTTCCCCCCTATGGGGATGATGTGCAGGGGGGGTCTGATCGCTCCTCCTGTCTGGCATGTTGCGGGGGGGGGGCACCTCAAAGCCCCCCTCCGCGGCGAAATTCCCCCCTCCCTCTCCTATCTGCTCATCCCCGGTGACCGGGGCTGCACAGGACGCTATCCGTCCTGTGTAGCCAGTGACAGGCTGTCCCCTGTCACATGGCGGCGATCCCCGGCCGCTGATTGGCCGGGGATTGCCGATCTGCCTTACGGCGCTGCTGCGCAGCAGCGCCGTACAATGTAAACAAAGCAGATTATTTCCGCTTGTGTTTACATTTAGCCTGCGAGCCGCGATCGGCGGCCCGCAGGCTATTCACGGAGCCCCCCGCTGTGAATTGACAGGAAGCAGCCGCTCGCGCGAGCGGCTGCTTCCTGATTAATCAGCCTGCAGCTGGCGGCGCAATACTGCGTCGCTGGTCCTGCAGCTGCCACTTTGCCGACGCGCGGTATGAGTGTGCGGTCGGCAAGTGGTTAAGCACACCAAAAGGGGTCAGTAGTACTAGTATTGGTGAAGGGTTGTTGCACCTTTTTTCCAATCTACAGAGAGCGACTTCTTAACCTAAGTGGGGATAGGTTCCTGATCCCGATCTGCTAACACAGGGGTTGCCTTAGTGGTAATCCACCTTTGTGAGAATAAAATTATACTAAAATAGTCTATTTACATTTATTTGGACGTACTACACTATTGTGGACTCTAAATATCTTTTTTATTCTTACAACCAAAAGGGTTCAGTACTACATATGCAATATATGAAAAGAATGTGATGCACTCCCTATAGCATAAAATATATAGCATTTGTCATAGAGTAAAACACCTTATTTTCATTATGTCATTATATTTACCACTAGTACACCCAAGCCCATTTAAAAATGGACTCTAGGTCTTTTTTTTGCCGCCGCCGCCTCGCTCCCTGGTTCCATCCAGCTGTCTGTGTCCGTTACTGCGCACATGCGCAGTAGGCAAATAACAGGAACACAGGGTCAGAAGCTGGATGCAGCAACACAGGGGTTTTAGAGTATAGGATTACATTACCATACACTGTGTGATGCTGCCAGATTAAATGGTGCATCTGACACCAGGGAAACCCCTTTCCCATATGTAAATACCCTCAGTATAAATGAAATATGTTACGAGTCAATCAACACAAAATGTACATTTGCATGATACATCACTTCAATGGAAACATTTTCTCTCTACAAGCTGAATGTTCATATTTTCTTCTGAAAAGGCATTACTTTCACTTTAATGAAAATTATGTTTACTTCTAAGTAACATTAAAAGTCAATTGGATTTGTGAATGCAGTCAAATGTGTTCCCGGTGTACTTGTTGAAAACAATATTGTTTTGTTGTAGACGTAGCTAATTGCGGAAGTTTTGGTAAACAACCTCGTTGTTTCCAGTCATAGATTACTTCCATGCTTAATATTATAATGTGATATGACGCTAAGCATACACAAATGTCATCTTCTCTTCTGTCTGATGTCCATCACTGCACCTGAGGGATTACATTTCACATCAGTGCTAAATTCAATATTGACTTTAAAGCTCTCATTAAATCTGACCAGGAAACGTATGAAGGATATAAACATCAATATAGTCAAATTTAAAATGGCAGGAAAACTGATGCAAGGTACTTGTTTCATTACGATATTGAAATAGGTATGCTATGTAGAACTGTAGAGAGGTTTTGCAACTCTAGTCATTTAAAACATATGTATTATTTAAAGAATATTTAAATTGTATACCTAAAAATTAGGGAAAAAAAGGCTTTAATAGTCAACCAGTGAAGGAAGGGAAGGGTGTAAAAATATTTAAAGAGACTCTGTAACAAAATATTCAGCCTTATTTCTATGATCCTATAAGTTCCTATACCTGTTCTGATGTGGTCTGGATTACTGCAGCCTTTTCTAGTTGCACTGTCTCTGTAATATATCTAATCTTCTTTTTCTTTGTCAAACTTTGTTGACCCGGAGAGGAATGACTGCCTCTGCTGTGATAGGGACAAGTTATGCATGCCCCCTCCACGCCCCCTGCAGGCTCTGTGTGTGTGCTTTGTTTATTCCTCACAGAAAGATATCTGCTCTCAATTTCAGCTTGTCTGAGGGGGGAGGGAGCTGCCCATGCTGAGAAACTGAGAATCCCTGACTGGAGTGCAGAAAATTCACTATGCAATAATAACTTGTAGTTTACTGTAACAAGATATATACAGTATATATACACATACATCACTTCCTGGTTAGCAGCCATATTTTTTTAAACACTCCCTAAAACTGGCCATTAAAAGGCAGGATCATGGTGGGGAGCGGTGGAAATGGAGAAGAGGGATCCAGGAGATCACAGTGACTCGATTGGTATGTTTTTTTTTATTGTACAAATTGGACAGTACAGATTCTCTATAAGTGAATGCTGGTCCCTCCTTCGCACCCTCACTACCAAGCTATGGCCTCTGCTTTGGTGCAAAGCCTAAATGAGGACATCACAAGGATGCATGCCAAAGACATATCATTTTGGCTGCTGCTAATTAATCATTATTATTTTTTAATCTTTTAAATAGACCATTCAGATTTGCTTTACTTACTATATTTACAGTACAGCAGCAACATGTTAAAAGCACTTTACAAGGTATATATTTTTATCCGTTCTTTTTTCCAACTGTGCCCATAATCCAGTGTCAGGTCCACAGTTCATAATCCAGTGTCAGGACCACAGTTCATAATCCAGTGTCAGGGCCACAGTTCATAATCCAGTGTCAGGGCCACAGTTCATAATCCAGTGTCAGGGCCACAGTTCATAATCCAGTGTCAGGGCCACAGTTCATAATCCAGTGTCAGGGCCACAGTTCATAATCCAGTGTCAGAACCACAGTTCATAATCCAGTATCAGGACCATAGTTCATAATCCAGTGTCAGAACCGCTATCAAACAGACATACTAGAATAAGTTGCCAATACACTTGCCACTGCCAGTACATTTTTGGACTGTGGGAGAAAATGTAGACAAATACAGGAATAGAGTGATATCATACAAACTCAATGGTACACAGTATCTGGTTAAATTGCATAGTCTTCTTAGGAGTTTAACTCGCTTTGCTAAAATTGTAAAGCAGTCCAAAAAATTTCCAGTCACAATTGTGGTAAACAGTGTAGCCGATTTTGATTGTCTACACTACAATATCAGCAATTAAGCATAAGATAATCTGCCCAAACCAAAGTTTTGTCAAATATAAACTTATGATCCCTCCCTGGCAACATCTGCATGTCTATACCGGTACTGCTTTCAGTTCCGAATTCACCCTTTTTGTAGGAGTAGCTATCAGCCACACTGAATCTTCTAAGCATTCACTGTTGTTAAAAGTGCACATTTATACAGCAATACATATTTAGAGACATTACAGGTGGACCATGTTCTGCGCAGCCAGTTGTCTTTTATTTTTTATCAATCCAAATAAAATAAATTTTATGTAATTTCAAATTGACTGGGGGACTCCATAATATGCACTAACAAAGTGCCCTATTAGTTATGATGGTTTAATAAATCATGAATCCATTACACAGTCTGTACTGTAATTTATTTATAGTGTTATTGTAATAGCAAATTCTAAAGCATGCTGTCCAGTGCAGTCCCACCAGTTCAGTGATCTGTGCCTCTTCCTTCTTTATATGGATTCTTAACAAAAACAATGTCTCCTTAGGCACCAAAAAGTGCCTGCATATGCATAGACATGCCTAATATCTGAACTTTCTAATAGTGACTCATCCTGATGGTTAGCGGTGAGTACTATTCCTTCGGCAGCTTTCACTGCATTTTCTCATTCTTTGAGCCTTTCTACTACCCCATTACTAAAATAGCACCATGACTTTTTACACACCTTAGTATTGAGTATTGAGGTCAATTGCTATTCGAGTGACCAGGGAGAGATTTAGGACTTCTGGTCCATCTGGAAGGTATGTGAAGATTTATACAGGCACTTTTAGATGTATGACAGGATAAATATTATGGGCTTTACTACTAAGAGCCTCATATCTTAACCACTTGCCGACCGTGTCACGCCAATGGGCAGCCCCAGGACCAGCTAACGCCGATTGGCCTGGGGCAGCAGCTTGCAGGAGAGCATACGCAGGGTGCGTGCGCATCTCCTGCTTGGTGGGCGGAGTGATCGCCACTCGGAAGACTGTTACGCGGCGAAACCGCCGTGTATTTACATGTACAGCGCTGCGATCAGAAGCAGCGCTGTACTGGGGACAGCCGTGTCACACAGCTGTCCCTCTCGGGGACAAGAGAGCAATCGGCTCTCATAGGCAGAAGCCTATGACAGCCGATCGCCATAGTTGGCTGGCTGGAGGGAGGGAGTGAGGGAGGGATAGATTTTAAAGAAACAGATTTAAACAAACAAACAATAATGTTTATAAAAAAAAAATAAACATGGGGGGAGCACTCAGACCCCACCAACAGAGAGCTCTGTTGCTGGAGAGAAAAGGGGGGGGATCACTTGTGTGCAGAGTTGTACGGCCCTGCAGCTTGGCCTTAAAGCTGCAGTGGCCAATTAAACTGAAATTAGCCTGGTCACTAGGGGGGTTTAACACCATGGTCCTCAAGAGGTTAAAGTGCCTGAACCAAGACCATCCTGTTTGTGGAGGAGCACACAAGTAAAATTGATTGAGATCTATTTGTGTGCCTTGACTCTCAGCCCTAAGAGCCTCCTGTCTGTAGTTATCCAGAATGAAAGCGTAAGGGAGCGCACAAGTCAAATTCATGAAGATCTTTTTGAGTGTCTTGATCCTGAGCCCTATTGCTTGTAATCATCCAAAAAGAAACAGTGGAGGAGCACAAAAGTCAAATTTATGTAAATATCTCCATGTGCCTTAAACCTAAGCCCTAAGTACCTCTTGTGGGAAATAATCCAAAAAGAGAGTGGAAGAGCACACAAGTAAAGTTTATAGAAATCTCTTCAAGTGCTATTATTCTCAACCTTAAGTGCCTCCTGCCTGTAATCATCCAAAAAGAAAGAGTGGAAGAGCGCAGAGGTTAAATGTATGAAGATCTCTCTGTGCCTTGACCCTCAGCCCTAAATGCCTTCATTAGACTGGCTGAGCAGCTTGAGAAAGAGAGTTGTGCCTAGGGCTGTTTCACACTACCAACATTTTTTAAATGCTTTTTATTTGAAAAGCTCTTGCCAATGCAATGCTATGAAGGATTTTTATAAAATCACATCACTCCAGTGAGAACACACACATAGGATTAAATTAGCAAGAGCTTTTAAAATCACAAGCACTTACAAAAAGCTCTTGCGGTGTGAACCAGCCCTAAAACAAAGGAGTTGCCATTGTTATCAGTTAGCTATGCTTGTCTTTCAGTAATAGACTTAACAATATGTTTTACTTAGTGGTGCTAATCCATCCGACTCTTCAAGGAAAAATAACTTTAAAAAAAATTGTAATTTTCAAAAAAAATACAACCTTGGCATGCATTTCATTACAAAGTACAACCACCGTTTTAGAAGTAATTTTTTTAAATGGTCCCCATTCCACTGAATTGTATGCTATTTGTTCACCAGTGTCTATATATCTAAAATGTAGACTTTTGTAATGAATGCCCAGATCAGAAAGTCTTACGATTTTATGTATAAAGTAAGACAGTCACGTTTAATGTTACCATGTCAGGAATGGTTTTCAAAAGATGCATTGAGAGCAACTCTGGGGCACCAATAGGTAACTTCAAGCTTGTCATATCCTCACATGCTAGTACAATATAAAGCAGCACTGTAAAACAAGACAGGTTATTTAATCAAATACAGTTAACGGCAGAGGGGATTCCATTGGAAGGCATTTCCCAGATGAATCATTCCTGGTTCATGGTTACCTTTTATATATGATCATTATTCAGTGGGACAGATACATTTTTATAATCCAGCAAAACTCATAATTCTCCTTTCCAGACCTTCTTTCAACAAAGAATTTAGCAATATACTTATATCTGCTTGCAGATTAAAAGCTCAAGAATCTTAAGTTGGATTTCTCTGCATAAAACTGACATCTGATATTAAACAGTGAACACTCAGACCTGAACATAGATCATGGTACATTCATTGAACTTGATATACTTTTACAGGGAACATGCACATATATTAGGCATTGAACTTTTTAATGTGTTTAGCTGAAAAAAAAAGTTTTCAGGAAAAGATTGCTCAAGATCAATGGATTAACTTATTGATGGATAGTTTTATTTTTCTTTTTTCAATTATTCTACTTCTGTGGATTGGAACCTTCACCTGTTTAGGTCATCCAGCAAATACACAGCAGTGCTGAATAAACACATAATGTAGCATTTCTGATGAATTTATTAAGGTCCTTGCCTCAACAATATATTACTAAGGGGAAGGCATATTATAGCCACAGCTGTCCACATGGGGTAGAAATCTGGAGATTATCATTTGCAAAAAAAACCAGCATATTTCTTAAATCAGAATGAAACCCAGCATTTCTTCTTTGCTCTAATAGATTATTTACAGCATATTGTATACAACCAGCATTTTTTTTACAAGAACAGCATCAAAGGGCTACACACGCATTCAAAGGGCTGGACGCTTCCGAAGTGAAGATAATGTTATCTTGTATTTAATTGTATTGAGTGAGGAATGTAAATAAACAATTCTCTGACACTGCCGGCTCTGCTGAACAAAGTCAGATAATCAGAAAGCATTTCTGCTTAGGTTAGAACATGAATAAAGCAGTTATAAATAAAATGCAAAGTCAGCTCTCAGAGAAAAAAGTGTACTTTGGGTACATATAATTTCGAAATGAATAATAATACTTAGGCACAAAAGCAAATATGATAACCGTGTGGCATATAAAAAGTAAGAAACATGTTTTTATTGAACATTATGTCAGGGTTTTATACTGCTTTAAGGTACCTAGTAACAGAAGCAGTAGCACTTCAAACCACCGTTGCCATCTCATTTTCTGTTGTAGTTAAATCTGGCACATCCAATCTGTGTGTTAGTGGAGGGTATGATTTTGGATTTCATGATGGCAGATTGTTTGAATAAGAAATTAAACAGCGACTGTGAATCGATGCTGGGACTAAATATAGCTAAAGAGAAACAAGATATCATAATAGGGACTGAAACTACTGTCATTAAGAATACTTAGTGATTATTCCAGCTTCCAGCTGACTAAAAAAATGTATACAGAGTGCCAAAGAACAGCGTATAGTACCTTGCATAGGTATTATTATGCACCTTTTCCATTTGCTCCATTCTTTAATGTTGGAAATATCTGCAATAATTATAGTCAATAATTGCAGAATTCAGGTTGCAAAAGGTGACACAGACTTGCCCCAAAGATTAGCAGCTGTGATTGCAGCCAGTGGTGGTTCTGACATATACTAGCTCAGGAGCATGAATAGTCTTCTATGCAAATAAAAAAGACAGTTTGTTTGTTGTTGTTTTTTTTTAACTAAACTGTATGGCAAAGTGAAAATATTTTGGTTCTTAAAGATATTGAATTTAATTCATTTTAACTCCGGATGCCACACAATGGCCTCAATTCACTAAGCTTTATCAAACACTTTATCAAACGTTTGATAATTTACCTCATGGGTAAAATTTAATTTTGAATTCACTAAGGTGTTATATACTTATCGAATGTTTCATCGATAAAACATTCAATCAACCTATAACACCTAAGTGAATTCAAAATGAGATTTTACCCATGAGGTAAATTATCAAACGTTTGATAAAGTGTTTGATAAAGCTTAGTGAATTGAGGCCATAATAGTCTACTATATTTACCTAAGTTTTTGTATCTATTTTTTAAACGCCTGGAAGAGTAACTTGTTGGTCCAATGGCAAAAGTTTTAGCTCCAAATAGAATGTCCTTTGTCCTTTAGTTAATTTTTGATTCCAGCATTTAATCTCTATCACTCAGTGGTTGGATGACGCATTATAATAATAATAATATTTTTTTATGAATACTAATTGCAATATCATAGTTTCCTTGGAGCAAATCATTTTGCATAAATGGTTTTAAATAATAGCCCTGGCAAAGTCATAGCACAAAGCCAGCTGGGCAAAGCCAGACTATTCAGCATGTGTGTGTCATCTTCCTGTACAATGCAATTCCAGGGAGACAGTGATGAGCTGACATTGAGCTGGTACATGGTACAAAATGCTTTCTTGTGATTTTTTTTTCTTAGTATGTCAGTATTCTAAGTATGCCAGTCTGGTTGTCTGTGTATTCATTTCATCATTTATGGAACTAATTTATGTTATGTATTAAAGAGCTTTAGATAAGCTCTCTTTGTGTGATTATTTCTCTCAGTACATTTACAGAGTGTTTAAAAACTGATATTTGGAGAGGCTCATATTTTTATGTTACTGAAAAAAATGGCATAGTAAGCTTTGCCTAGCAGTGGACATTTTCTAGAAGTTTATAAAGTTGCCACATCCTAGTGTGTGTTACTTATAATTTATAAAAAAATACATGATGAATATCTTCATCCACATATTCTGTGTACTATTGATGTGGCTCTTGCATTAGAATAGTGTGTGTAATTAAATCAACAATTTGATTGCAATTAAACTTGGGGGTGTGGTTAAATGGCACGACTATTGCCATAACAATGTTTGTAGCATTTAAACACACCCACATGTTGTTTTACATTTATATATACAACCTTGTCAAATCCTGGCTACAGCCATATAATACTCAAGGTGCTGTCTGCTGTACAATTTTATCATGACCTGCACAAATTGTAGCCCTCTCATTTTTAGTGCTTGGCCTCCCTTAAAGTTCTTAGCTGAATAAATTATAAAATATTCTAAATGGACACCAACATTGCATTTTGGTGCTAGTCTAGTTAAGTGGACCCAGTGGGAGACTTCATAGACCAACGGCAACTCACTGCTTGCATAAAGTTGATGGTGTTCACTAATTTGTAAGAAATAGGAAACGTAGCAGGAAACACTAATGCTAAAATTGCACACTAGGACCCTTGGCTCAAGGCATGGTGCTCACTTTGGCTACCGCTTCCGCTCACACAACTAAATCTATTTGGTTGGTGGCATGGATAGTGTTTCCTTATGGGTCCCCTATTTCTTACAAATTAGTGTCCATGACCAAACTGCCATGAGCAGAAGGTGGACATGTCAGCGCCACGGAAGATGCTGGCGGTATATAAATCAAAAATAATAATAATGTGCCCTATCAACTAGACCAGTGCCAAGCTTTTATTTTAAATAAATATTTATAGTCTTACGTTAGGGAAAAAAAATAAAATCCCTATCTAGTTTCCTCTCAAAGTTCTTAGCCGAGTATAACTATAAAATATTCTGGGTCGATAAGAGCATTAGGCTTTTATAATAAATGTTTTTGTCTTATGCCAGTTACATTCGCTAAGAAAAAAAAAACGAAATTTCAACTCGCTATCTATTTTTACCTCTCAGTATTCTTTATTTTAATAATCTTCTTGTTCATGCTTCAGTTTCTGTACTCTCCAAACTATGTAATGTATCTGCACATTCAGGAACTGTGCTTGATACACCTTTAGGCTAATCTACAGCTGCATAGAACTTTATGGCATCTGATTCCTAGCTCATTTAAAAATCATACTATAAAATAATATGGAGCCTAAGCCTCTGGAATCATCTCATAATAACAGGCTTATTTTTTTTTTAAAGAAATTACATACTGCAAAATATTAGTTTCTACCATAAAGACTGTGCAGCTGCAAGCCCTAAAGACTGTTTCTGCCATGAACTGCATTAGGGATTTATGATACAAAATTACCTTTTTCTGGTATATTTATGTATTAGGTTGCTCAGCACTTTGGACAATGCTTTCATCAAATGTTGAATTTGAATAGTTATAACTCTCCTATATATACTTATATTATGTGCATCATAACAATATATTATGATGCACATAATATGAACTATAATACAAACTTCTGACAAAAGTTCGGTTCGCGCGAACTTCCACGAACCGCAATAGACTTCAATGGGGAGGCGAACTTTGAAAAATAGTAACACTTATGCTTAAGATGTTTCAAGGGGTCTAACACCTGGAGGGGGGCATGGCGGGGTGGGATAGATGCCAAAAGTCCTGGGGAAAAATCTGGATTTTACTCAAAGCAGCGTTTTAAGGGCAGAAATCACCTTGAATGCTAAATTGCAGGTCTAAAGTGCTTTTAAACATCTTGCATGTGTATACATCAATCAGGGAGTGTAATTAGAGTACTGCTTCACACTGACACACCAAACTCACTGTGTAACGCACCGCAAACAGCTGTTTGGACGGGTGCACACCATGGCGAGAGTGCAGGCCGTGGCAGTTTTCAAGCCCATATGGTCGCCGGGCTGAGGTAGCTGAATAACATTGACTGTCCAGCTGATAAAATTTGGTCTGTCCACAATGAAGCAACTACGTTATTATCGTGGGTGTATAGCCGTCGGTCATTGCATTTTGTTGTTGCAGCTGCAGTGCAGCCAGAAAAATTAGGCAGGCATGTACACGCACCAGAATAATTATTATAGCTGCCTTAAAAATTCAGGAATCCACCTGGAGTCCTGGACCCTGTTGGTGGTGGCAGAGAAGGCAATCACACAGCGTGCAGGCAGAGATGCTGTGTGTGGGGACTGACTTAGTCTTCGGGCAGGCTTGAGCGTGCTTTGCAGACCAGGTATCCGTGGTAAGATGGACCTTTGACCCAACGCTGTGTGCCAGAGATGTCACCACTTGCCTTTCAACATCACAGTACAGTTTAGGTATCGCCTTTTTGGAGAAAAAATTGCGGCCTGTTATCTTCCACTGCAGTGTGTGGCTTTGCTTTTGTGTGCTGCTTTTCCTCAGGTGGTCATCCCATTGCAGTTTGTGCTTTGTAATCATGTGCCTTCATAAGGTAGTTGTCCCTATGCAGAGAGTACAGATGGCATTGCTCTCATCTGAGGCAGACACACACAAAAATTTCCACACCGCTGAGTCTTGGGGTGATGGCACTTTGGTGGTGGTGGCCGACTGAGTGTTAAGTGTGGTGCCAGAATCAGAGCAGGAGGAGGAAGATATGTCACGCTTCCGTGCATAAGCTGAGAAAGATGAGGTGTTCTGTGTTAAATAGTCAACTACGTCCTGACAATATTGAGGGTTGATGGCACATGTCTTCTTCTAAACACTGTACTTTGGTCGATGGCTGTACAAAATCACGACAGCGAGATCTCAAACAGACCTGCCAGGTGGCCTGCCTCTGCCTTTTGTTTTGTTCATATTGGGGGGGATGAAGTGAAAGGTATGCACTGACTTGACTAATACAATGTGCAGTCAGACAGGTGCAGTTAACAGGTATGCACGGAGTGGTATATCACACTGCGTGCACTCACGTAGGTAGGTGGGTGCACTGAACACAACAAGTAGGTATATGCAGTAATGGGTATTACAATGTGCACCTGTCACACACAGACAGGTAGTGGACAAGCACAGTGACACTGCGTGCGCTCAACTCGCGTAGGTAGGTGGGTGCACTGTGAACAACAGGTTGGTAGGTAGGTATATGCAGTAATGGGCATTTCAATGTGCACCTGTCACACATGGGGCTCGATTCACAAAGCGGTGATAACTCAGTTATCACGCCTAAAAGACTTTAGGCATGATAACCTTTGCACCGCTGAGCTATCACCGATTTTTGCTGCTCTTCGCGCGAAGCTCCTGCACGCAAAGTTTTTTGCGCAAAGTCCCATAGGGTTCAATGGGCGCTGCACGCGCAATCGCACGGGCGCGCGCGCAAAACTTTGCGCACGGAAAATTTGCGTGAGTTTCTTCTTATCATGCCTAAAGTGAGTTTAGGCGTGATAAAGGGCTTTTCACTTGCGTGCAAACACTTTGCACCGCTTTGTGAATCAGGCCCCTAGACAGGTAGCGGACAGGCACAGTGACACTGCGTGTGCTCAGCTCACGTAGGTAGGTGGGAGCACTGTAATTAACAGGTAGGTAGGTATATGCAGTAAGTAATGGGTATAACAATGTGCACCTGTCACACACAGACATGTAGCAGACAGGCACAGTGACACTGCATGCGCTCATGTAGGTGAGTGGGTGCACAGTGAACAACAGGTAGGTATAAACAGTGATGGGTAATGTGCACCTGTCACACACACAGGTAGTCACTGAATGTGCTGGACCTGGCAGTGGCACACACAGTATGAATTATCAAGGCTGTCTATGCAACACAAGTGTCAGTGGGACACACAGAAAAAAAATGGATCACAAGAACAAGATTAGCTCTCAAAAGAGCTGTTGTGGGGTGCTATGTTAGTGATAAGAATCTGCAAGGAGCAAGCTAAGAAGCCTACAAGAGCCTAACTATTCTTTACCTATGAGAGAGTCCGCAGCAGCTGTCCCTTCTCTATTTACTGCAGGCACACGAGTGAGTAAAATGGCCGGCAATGCCTGTCTTTTATAAGGGGGGGAGTGACTCCAGGAGGGAGTGTAGCCTGATTGGCTACAATGTGCCTGCTGACTGTGATGTAGAGGGTCAAAGTTGACCCTAATGGTGCACTATGGGGGCGAACAGAACGTCCGGTAAAGTTTGCGGTTCTCCGCGATCACGAACCCCTGGAAGTTCACCTGGAACCGTTCGCCGGCGAACCGTTCAGGCCATCTCTCTTATCCGCCTGCTGCCTGCCCTGACTCGGATTGATTACTGGACTCTGTAATTTGCCTGCTGCCTGCCCTGACTCGGATTGATTACTGGACTCTGTTAACTGCCTGCTGCCTGCCCTGACTCGGGTTAATTACTGGACTCTGTTATCTGCCTGCAGCCTGCCCTCACTCGGATTGATTACTCACCTGGAAACTCCACAGCAAGCAGTCAACGTTTTCTCTCCACCACTAGCTGAGGCTATCCTAGTAGTGACCTGGTGGGCACTAGGCAGCAAATCCCATCATCCCTTGCAGGGTGCGCTGGAGAAGACCTGTGGTCACTTAGACTCCACTACTGGGTAACGTCTCTGCCATCAGTGGAAGGGTTAACAGTACCTGAAGACATAACAGAGTCTGCTGATTTGTAATGAAAAAAATAGTGCAAGAAAGAATTTTAAAAATGACATGGAAAACAGTATATTTAACTCTTAATAATAAGCAAAAATAAAATTCCTGACGCAATAATATGTACTTTTATCATAAAAATTACTGTTGCTTTTGTTAGACTTTAGGGTACCACATATATGGATGCTGCACAATCTGATCAAGTAAAATTTAGATTCAGGCTAGGTTCACAGTAGGACGTTGGAGTGCTGTGTTATAAAGTCTTATAATGCAGCTTACTGCATTGCAATGAGAAATCTATGCAGAACAATGTTTGCATTGCATTGTAACGTGTAGCATTTTGGTAACGCACTGCTGCAGTGCATTCCCTCTATACTTTATACTTTTCATTGCCTGTATGCTTTACTGTACCTACTTTATGTGATGGTAACGCAGAGTTAATCTGCGTTACCACTTTTTCGTTGCGTTGTAATGTTTTGTTGCAACTTTACAACGCTACAGCCTACCGTGAACCTAGCCTCAGTGACCCAAACATACTTCCAAAAAGAAGGGTGTAGCTTGCTGTCAAGCTTCCAGATCCAGTGCAGACAAATGCAATAACAATAAAAACACCAAGTAAGTATAGGAAATTAACAGTTGCCATGTGGTAAAAATTAAAGGCGAAGGCTGAGGTCACAAGAGGCTGAGTTCTAGTAACACAATTCCCATTTAACAGTAGCAACTACACAAGTAGTCCACACATTAATGGAGCAAAAAAAAAATGGAAACATATACAGAATATACTGCATCCCTGAAGGATAAGCAAACTAGTCTTCAAACATTACCCAGCTGCCTGCTAAATAATCAGTAGTTACTAGTGGTTTTCCTTCCTGAGTCTGTGTAAATTTTCATGTTGGGAGATTCATAATTCCTGAATCCATAAGCCTCTGAAGACTAGGGACGTATTTATAAAGGGGGCATTTCTTCAAAATAACAGCACTTTAAGCTGATCAACTATAAATGTGGCCAGCTAAAAGGATCACTGTTCTTATGGAGTGATGGCATTTTTCTATAATGACCACCTTACTGTAAATAAACAGCACTTTAATTATAACTGTCATGTTGTCAGAATGATAGCCACTTAATGAAGATCGAGGGGTGACTGCCATTTTCCTTGTGGTGATGAATTCAGTAGGGTACAATGGAGAACACTGGTCTTTTGCAGGAGGTTACCACTTGGCAGTATGCTACCCCAATAAAAGTCAATATTTTTCCTAGAAAAAATTGAGCTTTTGGTCACTCCTTTATGATAATTAGAGTACACTGTTTTTTATTACTACGGTATTATTCTAATCCCTTTATTAGTAAATAAGGCATCACCAAAAGACTTTAGGTTGCCATCCAGTCACTGCAATCCTCTGCAGCAAAAAACAGTCTAATATGCAGTTTTTGGTTTCGCTTTCAGTGACTTTCCCCAGAGAAGAACCTTAGACTTTAGATCTTGCCTAAAGTATAGAGTAGGGTGGGTAAAACATTCCTTGCAGATGGAAACTTCCTGCATTGCAGTACTATTATTATTATTTAAGTATCACTCCTAGAAGAGGAGAAAAGGACAGCGCTCCACAATAAACAATTACTATAAACTTAGCACCAATGTCACCAGTTTTTTTGTATAGGGGATCCGCACACTTCGCTCGAGTATACACACTCTCCAATCCAAATCAATCCACCAAGTGAGAAGCTGCGATCACAATCCCGACCTCACTGCTGGGGCATAGGATTACCCTGTAAAAAAGCAGGATATAGTGCAATACTGCCTCTTATGAACCACCACGTGATCCACTCCAATAAGTTGTGCAGATAAAGGCCTCCACCCAGGACTATAGAACAGCAAGGGGGATCTTTGCACCCCCTTAGTGAGTCTCACTCACCAGATTCCCTCTTGAGCTTTATGCATACAAGCCCTCCATCCTGGGCAGCTAGCAGCAACAGCAACAGCAACAGTAATCACCTTTAGACATAAAGCGGAAGTTCCGCTTTATGTCTAAAGGTGATTACTGTTGCTGTTGCTGTTGCTGCTAGCTGCCCAGGATGGAGGGCTTGTATGCATAAAGCTCAAGAGGGAATCTGGTGAGTGAGACTCACTAAGGGGGTGCAAAGATCCCCCTTGCTTTTCTATAGTCCTGGGTGGAGGCCTTTATCTGCACAACTTATTGGAGTGGATCACGTGGTGGTTCATAAGAGGCAGTATTGCACTATATCCTGCTTTTTTACAGGGTAATCCTATGCCCCAGCAGTGAGGTCGGGATTGTGATCGCAGCTTCTCACTTGGTGGATTGATATTATTATTATTTAGCATTTATATAGTGATGACATCTTCCGCAGTTCTTCTACAGAGTACATAGTGTATATAACTGTCCCTCCTGAGTGAAAAAAAAAATCAGGAAACAAAAAGTTAATATTAAAGGAATTATTGAATCAATCGCCAGGGAAATAAACTGGATACCTAGATAATCTTCATTGTCTACAATGTTGTTTGAAACATAGACACACACACTCACACTCCTCTAAATTAACACGGCCCTACCGTATTCTCCAATCCTTGTAGCTGGCAACTAACCCTAACTGATCAACCTCACTGAACCCCTTGCTAATGTTCCTATGCCTGACTTTAACCTTCCCCTTAACAATAACCTCTTCTTGATGGCTTACCCTAACTTTCCCCATTTGATCTAATACTTTTTGCTCTATACAAAGCTCCTGCTTTCCACTGTCATGATAGCATGGTAAGGGCTTATAGAATCATATTATTAATATTATTACTACTTGGACAAGTTAAATATAGTATATGAACAGAAGATATTATTATTAGTCTTATTTTCATCAATTTATGTTTTTTTCACATTTCAAATAGTTCTAAAGCCATCTATTACAAACGATTGTTAGACATCCAATAATACTATTAGTAGATCTCAGAGTTTCTGCTGTCTCTTCCATTCAAGATATTGAGATCTAATGAAAAATACGCACGCACACACGCACGGTCGCACGCACGCACGCACACACGCACGCGCACACACACACACACACACACTGTACTTTCAACGTATGACAAATAGCAACAAGTGAATTGCTGTTTGTCCAGTCTCATAAGAACTACCGAGGTCTTTAAAAGTTCTATTTTACAGTTCTAGAAAATCATTTTGGGTCTACATGAGTTGAGGCAAAATAAGACAGCCTCTGAACTACAGTTGATTTTATATATATTTTACATGTATATATAACTTGGCTTGAAATATTACACATTCATCTAGAACCTTATGTTAAAATATCACTAGTTTTATGTTTGATAAAGTTTATTTTCAGTGATGAGGTTGATATGAAATTGTATCTACGTTTTTAGTTTATGGGATTGTGCAGACTAAAGAAATAGCTTAGCAGTGTAGTTAAGTAACTTCTTTATAGAAATATGTAATAGTAATCGAAAAATAAATGATTAAGTAAAGGAAAATACATGATAAAGTGTAGGAAGAAGCTTCCAGGTAAATGGCAATGACTCCGCCTACCTTGCACAGTGCATGTTAGAAAAGACCACAGCCAACAATCTTGAGACACTGATATGAAAAAAATAAAAATAAAAATCTAACCTCAAAATGTTCAGCATTTGCTCATGCAGACAAAGTCCGCAGCTTACAGGATTCTAGTAAAAGGCTTCACAGAAGTACAAACTGTTATTATTGTATTCTGTTACTGTGATTGTAATTTTAAGGTAATATTGGTATAAAACTATTAATATGAAAATATTAGACCGACATGCCTGCATTTCACCTCACTCTAAATAGAGCATATGTCATTAAGTGATTTGTTGATCTTTACAATAAAAGGCATTACCTTACTTTGATTCCAATAGTTTCATTCTTAATTGCCACTATGTTAACAAGTAACAGGGTAATAAAAGTGATGATTTAAAGGAATGAATAACCTTAAACCTTTAAATGCTCAAGCAACAGGCAGAACATTGCAAATCTCATTACAAGTTGAAAGGCTGGGCTTTCGTCGTGTTATCATCAGCTCCCCTAATGAGCTGGAATACCATGCTGTGTTCTTGAAATCCACACCTAATTGGGTGCTTTAAAAATGAAAGGTGATCTGGCTCTGTCAGTCTGCTTGGATGACACATGATGTTTTCTTTTTTTTTATAACCGCATTTCCAGATATCCTAACAAGGGACTGAATGATAATTACTGCCGCAACCCTGATGGCAAGGCTAGACCATGGTGTCACACACTTGACCCTCGCACCCCCTGGGAGTTCTGTGCAATTAAGTCCTGTGGTGAGTGGTAACCAAATATATCCCTTCTATGTTCTCTTTATCTTTATTAGGATAGCAAATTAGAAATCTGCTTTGAATACTACAAAATTTCAAGCATGCCAGCTAATCTATCTCTAGGTATATATTTGTAACGTATTACTAATGAGAGTGATCAGTTAAAGCATATGGTCATTGGAAATGATAATACATTTGAATTGCAAGCAAGTCGGTTTGATCACATTACAACCATTCATAATATTTGTGGACTTAAGTGGGGGCGGTAACCCACCAGGAGAAAGTCTGGAAAATGATTATACATGTGAGTCAGTGACCACAACACAAGCACAGTGAGAATTCATGGTTATGTTCATCAGGTATGAAGGGCACTCTCTCTCCTTCCATACAATACCAGGTGTTATCTGTAAATCAAGAGTGTCCAGAGGGGATGGGTATTTGCTATATATGCCTGCATTCCTTTAGTCCATCTTTCTTCATACCTTTATTTCACCTTTTTATAATTCTTCAACTATTAGTAAGGGGAAGTGGTACAAATGGTGGTTGATGGCCACTTCCTGCCCTGTACTTAAGTAGCAAAAAAGTTAAAGCTTTCATGGGAGTGAGACCAAGTTGAAAACTGACAATTTTCTTTTATTGCTTTTTGTGTTGGTAAGATTTACCTTCACAGAAAATGTCTCAATACAGATATAGAGGAGTAAGTACATTTAGATGCTTGCATATCAATGATGCTGACAGTTAAGCCTGTAAAAAAATCAACAATCAGCACAGGTCCACTTGAATTTCCTACTTCCTTTTCTGATGTGTTTTTTTTATTTTACTTGTGTCCATCACTAACCAATCATGATACCTAAAAGACAGATCCACCCTGATCATAGTTATTTCTTTCCAAGATGACTTTCCTTATCATGTGTGCCTTAAAGTGCACCAGAGACCTTATACTAAAACGTTTTATACATACCTGGGGCTTCCTCCAGCCTCATCCTTGGCTGCCGGAGAGATACGTAGAGGACGCACTTCTCTTGCACAGCCTGGCTGCGACTGACAGAACTAACGGGACCCGATACCGGAGCTGCAGGCAGCGGAGGATGGCGGCGTGGGAGTGATCCGTGCACATTGGGCTGGAGGAAGCCCCAGGTTCATATAAAACTTTTTTTTTTTAAATTAGGTCTCTGGTTTCCTTTATAAGGGAACCCGAGGTGAGAGAGCTATGGAGGCTGCCATATTTATTTCCTATTGAACAATGCATATTTCCTTGCTGTCCTGCTGATCCACTGCCTCTAATGCTTTTAGACACAGACCCTGAACAAGCAAGCAACAGATCAGGTGTTTCCAACAAAATCTGAGACATTTGCTGCATGCTTGTTTCAGGTTAGTGATTCAAACACTACTGACCAGAAAGATCAGCAGGACTCCCAGGTAACTGGTATTGTTTAAAAAAATATGTTCCTCACAGGTTTCCTTGCAGATCCACGAATCCTTCGGCACTCTTAAAATGGAACTCCTTCTAAAACATCTTCCCATTTCTGTATGGAGTAAAAAGTGCTAGGGCTTGTTCACACCTAGGGCGTTTTTGCATTTTTTTAAGCACAGGCGATTTTGAAAATCACCCTAAAAGCGCTTGTGCAATGATTCCCTTTGAGAGTGTTCACATCTGAGCAGTTCTATTCTGATCCGCTCAACAAAGCGCTGCCTGTACCATTTTTAGGGCGATTTGCCTCAATGAAAGGTATAGGGAAATCACAAAACGCTTGAAAAAGCGCTTTGTATAGCCATTTCCCAAGCGCTTTTAAGAATAAATACATAGTATTTATTCTATTTCCGGGTGAAAGAGTTCACTTCTTGACTTGTGTCAGGAAGTGAAAATACAAATGCTCTGTAAAAGTGCTTTGAAAAGCGCTTTACACAAAATGGAAACGTGCAGGTAAGCGGCAGGAGGTGTTAAACATTAATCGCGCAAAAAATCTAAAAATGCTGGTGTCAACGATTTTGATTTTAGATGTGAACAAAGCCTTAATGATTAGCCTATTTCCTATTTTTGTTTTCTCCTCATTTGGGGGAAATACCATAGCTTCCTACTCTGGTAATAAGCAGGGATGTGATCTTAAAACAAACCTACTTTTTAGGTTTGTGCAATATAAACAGCATATAAATGATGCAAGCAAGCATTTAGAAGTGCCTATGTATGGTGAATAGTTAGAAACTTTACAAATCGCTAACAATTTTGGGAAGTTCAAAACAATATTTGTTAGTTCTGAGTTTAAAGTGGACCCAAATTAAAAATACAAGATTTCAGAAATAAAATCTATTTTCTAAATTATAATAATAAATAGCAGCCTTTTTTCAGCTGCATGATGACAAATATAAAATATGTTACATTTATTGGAGGAACCCCTTCCTTCCTTTCAAATTGCCAGGACAAAATCCGGCAAACTGGTGGAGTAGCAATAGGGGAATTGCTAATGGCTGCCCCCAGTATAACCCTAGTTATGGAAAGAGAAGGGTGAAAAGCATGCACTGAAATGCTGATAGGTTTGAAGGAGTGTTTATTTATCTTTGTATGTGTTAGAGTGGTGCAACTAAATATTTTTAATTAAAAAAAAATGTTTAGTTTGGGTCCGCTTTAGGTGTTTTGTGCAAAATCTGCATTAAGATTTGCCACATCATTTAGAATGTTTAGATTTTGCATGCTCCTATTTCTGTTTTGTTTTGGCACACCTTTTTTCATGGCGTTGACTATTAATATGATAGTAGCAAAAACATTTTGTACTGTGTTAGCAAAATAAATGATGTAGGTACAAAAAACAAAAGTTTTGTAAAAGTAATAACTTTTTAATGGCTAACTGATAGAATTAAATCATGCAAGCTTTTTATCCCAGAAAGCTTGCATGATTTAACTCTATCATTTAACTTTGTTTCTTCTCCCTACATGACATATGACTATTAATATGATAATTCCTGAGTAGTAAATCTCAGTTACTATCCTTCCAGATCTGGAAAGCTATCTCCGAGTAACCTGTGTTTTCATAAAACTGAGTTGAGTTGTTTGAGAGGGTTGCTCTTAAACACCCTCCAATGCTAAAGGCAATATAAACTGTAACAAAAATGCGTACTACATGCTTTATGCCTACTTGCCGGGAGAAAAGGAATTGTTGCATTGGTATGTCTGGCATGCTGGGCTGGTAGGGAAATCCTTCAAAATAGTTTTTACAGTTGTTTTTGCAGTTCGCCAGTGCACCTATAAGATTGCTAGATTTCCACCTGTTTGTAGCAGATAAGGAGCACAAGTTCAACTTTAACTCAAGTACAATCCTACCGCACAACACTAACTCTCAACACTAACACTAAGAAAATCCTAAAGAGGACCTGTCAGCCATACTATCTCACACAAACTCAAAAACACATTTCTAAGATAAATACTTGCTCTACTTACATAACATATGTATTGCATTGTCCACATTTTGATTTTAGGGATTTTTCTATAGTAAAAAAAGAGAACATCGTAGGATGTTAGGATTTTACATTTTGAGTCTGTCTTTCTTGAAGCCAATCCTGACATCATTTCATACCTTACTCTGTGTATGCTTTGCCTGCCCTCTTCACAGTCTTCAGACACTCCCACCCAGCTTTGCAGTAGAAAGTGCATTGTCTCAGCATGAGAAACATTGGCCAATCAGAGAGAAACAGAGGTGTGGGAGGGGAAAACAGGAGGGAAAGAGGCTTCAGCCAATAAGGCTGCATTAGTTATGTCTGGGGGGAAAGTAAGGAAGAAAAAATAAGAAAACCCAACTTCCCCTGCAACTTCCTTTGTGCGGCAGCTGTACCATATATGTGCCAGGGAAACTGGAGAATGATGTTTTATGAAGAAGAAAAGTAAGAATAATTTTTAAATTTTGGATTGCCTGGTTAGCATCCTTATTATGTGTTTGCAGATAAAAATAAAGAATTGATTTTTGATTTTATACCTGACAGTTATGCTTTAAGGATAGCCCTAAACATTTTAACGTCACAGTTATAATTATTTTGTGGTGAGGTTCCCTGCTTTGCCACTTTCTATCACAGTGTTTACAAATAAGCAACACTGTGACTACAATACTTCAAATTACCAAGACATTTAATTGAAAACTTTTTAATATAAATACCACCATGTATTTTGCTCTATCCTATACACTTTTGCAGCACAGAAGGGAATTCATGCGATGTTTCATTGTTTCAAATGTGTCATTGTTTTACAAAATATACTGGAAAGTGCTTTGTTATAGTAAATGTGACAATCCATCAGTTCCCCAGATGCAACATTTAATGCAAAATCTTCTTAGAAATGTATCAAATAAAATACAAGACAAAATTGTTGGTCATTGCTTAAAAGTACCATTTTCTATGCAAATATGTTAATTGTGCTGTTTTTAATATTTCTAACATCCAGTCTAGACAAACAGATTATTCAAATCTGGACATTAACAAATGAGACAAATTAAAATGCAGTCTAGATTCATTACAATAGACCCCAGTAACTGTTTGGTAAGCCAGCTTGTTCTAATTTTATTTGCTAAATCCGTATCCAAAATATTATAATACACTGTTTTTATGTCTCTCCAAACAGAATGACACTTGACATTACATCCAGTAAATGATGTTTGACTTTATTATAATTATGTGTTATAAAAAAAAGGATCTGGCATATTAGAGTAGAAGATTGCCAAACAAAATATCATAATACATCACAGCATAACATGGATTATGATAAGAGAGCGTGGTCCAGATGTTTCTAACTTAGGTTAATGGACAGCTGTTCCTATATCTAAGTGGCACCATGGCTTAATTTTCATTTACGAAGAAACACGTGATGTAGTGCTGATCTAAACACTAAAATTAAACCTCAACCAGCAACCCCTTATATGTTATATATTTCCTCAAGATAACAAAAAGAGAAGTAAGAAGCAATCCCTATTCTAAGCTAAAACAAATAATTCATGTTTTTTTTCCTTTTTAACAACTTTATTCTCTAGTGCACAATATTGTCAACAGCACTGATATAACAACAGACTGCATCAAAGGACAAGGAGAAGGCTATCGTGGAACTGTACAAGCAACGTACAATGGCATCCAGTGTCAGAGGTGGGATTCCCAGGTTCCGCATCAACACAATTTTACTCCTGAAAACTACAAATGCAAGTAAGGAAAGCAATACACTGTGTTATACTTATAGTAAATAGGCACCATAGTGACACTGACATATGAATGTAGTACATTTTCCAGGATACACACTATTACATTAATTAGCCTGGCTTCAGCATCACAAACACATCCTACATCTATATATTGCTGTATATTGGATTGTAGCTCTGCCTCTTCAGTGATTTCACAGATTAGGCTGTTGAGCTATGCAGTGTTCTCCCCCCCCCCAGCTCCCCTAGAGCATTCTGGGAGACCAGGTATTTTTTTTTTTACTGGCTGAGTATAAAAAATATCGGAGTATACAAACATTCTGCTTCACCGGACAGCACTAGAAATGTTACCACCCATAATACATTTCAAAAGGTAAACCAGGTAGAGGGGAAAGGGCAAGGAAACATTTTACAATTGGCAAACAATGACTAAATAATGTATAAAGTAATATTGTAAAGAATAAGTAATTTTATTAATTACGTTAAAATGACCACTTATACCTATTTTCTTTTGACATGTGGGCATCTAGAAATATCTTTATTACTGCAGATTTTATCAAAATGTGCTACACAGGTTCTAACTCTACCCCTATATACTGTATGTACAGTATGAAGATAGTTTTCTTCGCTTTCTCCTAGGCACTGGATTGGAGGTGAGCCTCTTGTCAATAATATTGGACAGGTGTGCTTTCAAAGTGAAGGAGGCATGTTTTGCTGTTCCCGTTTTGCAGATGTCCCCTTAATGTTATGGATTATGATGGGTTAAGAGAAACTGTTGACTACAAAATGTTTCTTTCTTAGTAAAACCAGCTGTTTTCACAGTCCTGAACATGATGAATAGTCATGCAGACCTTATTTTACAAGTGATGATGTGATAAGAAATTGAACAATACAATATTAGGAATTTCTGGCTCTGCTTACATAGATATAAATGGATAACTTGAAGTTATATTTAACATAGCACTTAAGCTAGTGATGAGGGTGCTGATTTGGAACAAATAAAAAGTTATTCATAAATGGCATGTTATGTTGTATCAGATTGCTTAAATGTATTCATGTGTAAAACACAATTGTAAATCCCCAGCCCAACTTCCCATTTTAAATGCATATTATAGTACATTTGCATCAATTACCGGTAGTTGTGTAAAAACTACTGACTGTTGCACATCTGTACAGTTTGCAGTAACTAAGATGACTACAGGTCAGTTTAATTTGACAGTCAGACCAGGTCTTTAACTGCAGTCATAATACTGTCTCCAATCACACATTGAGGTAGTCAGGAAGAAGGTGGGAGGGGGGACCAGCAAGTGTTTTTGTAAGCACAAATCAGCTGATCCCTCCTTCTTCTTCCCTATGCTGCTGAGATGATCTCTTTGTGACCAGCATTGTAGCTCCAGTCTTATCTTTTTGTCCCTGCTCTGTGTATAAAAAAAGTGTTCTCCATCTCCACATCCCCTAGTTTAAAGCGGAATATAACCCTGCATTTCAACTTTGCTCTAAAATATTATTTACAGCATATTATATGCAAAAAGCATTTTTTTTTACTAGACCAGCATTGGAAGGGTTAAACACAGACGTTTCAAGTTCCGTGGAGAGATATGCAGAAGTTCAGATTGTTACATTCTATGTATCTATTGATAAACAGTTACACACTCTTTGGCAGTCCTCCAAGCTCTTTCTCAGTCAGAGAGATGAGTCATTCAACACTTAGATACATTTCTGTAAACAAAAATGTATCTTTTTCAGGTTCGGATGTGTCTGCAGAAATCTAAAGGAACTTTAAAGCCCTGTGTAACCCTTCCAATGCTGGTCTAGTAAAAAAAAAAATGTTGGTTGCATATAATATACTGTAAATAATGTTTTAGAGCAAAGTTGAAATGCAGGGTTATATTCCGCTTTAAGGCTGAAAACTGGCACTTGGGTACTGTACATCAATTGGGAGTCTGCATTGCGCTATATTATAAGCCCAATCAACGTACTGTGTGCAAGCATGAATGCCTAAATTAAACATCTGGAAATTAAGATAAAAGATAGAATGAGATCGGATTAGGCACTTAGATAGGATAGGCAAATTTAAGTTATGGAATAGGGTTGGGGTACGTTATACTGTATGTATGTATGTAACAATTAGGGTCAGTAACGTAAAGTTAGACTTGAGCAAAGAATACACATTGGTAGTGACAGAGGCTGGGGTAAAGCATTAGGAGGGAATTAACAATCAGGAGATGTTAGGATTAGGATTTTTGAATGATTTAACGTTGAGGGTTAGGATTGAAGGTTAGGGTTTGCATTAAAAGGGAGGCTATTTTCACTGAGTTGTTTTCTTGTTTAATGGGTTTATATGAAAAGGGCGCCTGTAAAAAAGGGGCGCCTGGTGGAGCCCATATAAAAACTTCGGCTACAAAAAAGGCGCCTGCTGTAGCCCATATAAAAACTTTGGCTACAAAAAAACTCTGGGACGTGTTAATTACTATTCCCCCTCCAGGCCGCCATGGATAGTGGGGGAATGAAATAATTCGGCTTCCAGCGCTTGTAGCCCATATAAAAACTTCGGCTACAAAAAAACTCTGGGACGTGTTAATTACTATTCTTCCTACAGGCCGCCATGGATAGTGGGGGAATGAAATAATTCGGCTTCCAGCGCTTGTAGCCCATATAAAAACTTCTGCTACAAAAAAAAGTCTGGGATGTGATAATTACTATTCCCCCTCCAGGCCGCCATGGATAGTGGGGGAATTAAATAAATCGGCTTCCAGCGCTTGTAGCCCATATAAAAACTTCGGCTACAAAAAATGTCCGGGATGTGTTAATTACTATTTCCTCTCCAGGCCGCCATGGATAGTGGGGGAATGAAATAATTCGACTTCCAGCGCCTGTAGCCTATATCAACACTCGGCCGAATAAAAAATATGGGCTACAAAGGAGTGCCCTGCTGTAGCCGAAAACCTTGGAGCCGAAAAAATATGAGCTACAAAGGGGTGCCCGCTTGTAGCCTATATCAAAACTCTGGCGCCTATATCAAAACTTCTACACCTTGTAACCCATATTTTCAGAAATAACATTGATGTCTATGGCGGCGCCCTTTTCATACAGGCAGCTCAGGTGCCCTTTTCAACCGATACCTGTTTAATTGGATGGATAGATAGATAGATAGATAGATAGATAGATAGATAGATAGATAGATAGAAGAAAATCATTATACATTCACTAGACCAGGCTGCTATTTAACCTCAACAGAGGTTAGGATGAGGAAATAAGAGACAGTATAGGCATAGTGTTTCTGTATAATATTTTCATATATGTATAGTCATTCCAATGCTAACTCTTAGGATTCTAGGGGGAAATGTTGACCCAACAGCCTTCTGGACCTCATGACATTTATGGATTGTTATTATGTGAACTGATAAAAAACCCACTCCCTGCATATTCTACATAGAAATATATGCAGAATAAAATATCACTAATATTGACAGACCTGAATAAGATCTGTCCATCAGGGACTGGATAATTGTGACAAGCTAAAGGTGATCAAATCCACACAAGCTTACTAAAATGGTTTTGAGGTCAGCCTCCTGGGTGGTGTGGAATTGTGCTTGGTGCAGAGGGAAAATTCCTCTACAGGTCATTAAAAATTAATGGACTTCCCAACCTTGAAGGTAGCAGAGCTATTCCAGGCAAAATTGTTTTTCGGAATTAGTGAAATATTGCACTGCTACTTTATAAATAGCTGACCGCATAAGATTGGTATTGAAAATGAAAAATCACAGTTCACATATTTAACACACATATATATATATATATATATATATATATATATATATATATATATATATATATATATATATATATATATATATATATATATATATATATATATATATATATATATATATATATATATATATATATATATTGGTCCCTAAATGTATAATAATGAAATGTTAATTCTGTATTAACAATAAACAATAATGTAATAATAAAACTTTTACAGGGACTTAAAAGAAAATTATTGCAGAAACCCTGATGGTTCTGAGTCCCCCTGGTGTTTCACTACAGATCCAATTATCCGAATTGGGCACTGCTCCCAGATACCAAAATGTGATACTTCCACTCATCAAGGTAACATATTATATTACTGATTGTTATTTGACTAAGGAAAGAATCTTCATATGCCCATGTGTGTAGAATATCAGCACTGTGTAATTGACTCTTTGTTGTAGAGATCCATAATGCAACCCTTGTTAGGCTACGTACTCACTGCCTGACGGGTCCAGCGAAAACCCCCTTAATGACAGCCATCAAGCCACGCTTCTTCCTGCTCATGATGTCACACGACTACACTAGGGGAAGTGAACGGGAAGTAAGCGATCGTGGTATTTTGCGCAAAGTTGTCGGGGGTCTTAAAGATCCAATCCGTCGGGTCCATTGCATAATGACATGATCGCTGTGGAGGGCAACATCATTTAAAATGGATAAGTTAAATGATGTACCTTGACGTCGAAAAAACATTAGTGCAAAAATCACCTCATGGGTACAAAGCTTATTCAGACTGAAAGTTAGAGTCCCCTGAGATGGCTTGTGGCCAATGTTAAAAAAAAATACTGTTTGTTAAAAATATTGAAATACATAGGAGTGTGAGTCTTGAAATACATAGGAGAGTGCAAGGACCTTTGACTTCAGTTCAGATGTCAACTTAACATTCATTTCAGAAGGTCGACTGAAGGTCAATTCCAGCTTGAAATAATTAACGTACTTTTCCAGGTGTACATAAATGTGTTCCTTTGGTATGTGCTTAGGTTGAAGTCTGAAGGCCACCTGAACTCCAAACTACGTGCACACTACCAATAACTGACTCTACATACGTATCGTACAGGAGATTATCAAGGTCAAGCTGGGAGAAAACCAGAAATAGCCTGTTCTTTTCACACTCACTAGTTCTTTTGCCCAGAATATATTCTGTGGACAAAACTACAATCTCTGAGAACCAAAAGGACAGCATTACTGGCAAATCAGTGCAAGACATCTCTGATTATGTCAGCTGTTTTAGTAAGAGGTTCTATGGCTATGATGGGACACTGGTAACATCTGGAAGGGGCAGAGCCATGTTTCCCTCTTTCTTTTGTTAAACTGTACAAGAAAGTATGGAACTTGTCAAACTATGTTTTGTGCTGCCAAAGTTGAGGGTTTACTGCTTCTTGTTTTTAAAGTGGACCTGAACTCAGAATTTCTTCTGTGCTCTAAAAGTTAAGTGACAGCATAACAATATTTCAAGAAAAACATCTCTTTGTTGCAGCTGATACAAAGCCTGCAATAAATCTGCATTGTGTCTACTTTCTGCTTTTATGGAAGCAAGCATAGGGTTAACATCCTGCGTTCATAAATAAGCTGTTCTCCTGAGGCAGCCAGCCGACACAGCAGAAATTAAAATACACTTGTAATAAGTCACATATGAGAGACATTAGAGAGGCTAAACACTTGAAATACATACAGGTCGCATTTCTCTCTGTTTTCCTTCTGTCCTGTGCAAAAGTTTAGGTACATTTTAACTCATGAGAAGCAATCTTTGTTGCACTGAAAATAGAAACTGGTGCAGGGAGCTTTACTAAGGTGGTCAGCATTGATGACAACTATATGTCTGAAAAATTCCATTACAAAATCAGTATTTGGACAAGTCAACTGAAATACAACCAAAAGAGAAATTAGTTCAGTTTCAATAAAAACAGCAATTTTGCTGCCACATCAGCTTCAAAAAGCTCAATTTCTGGTAGTTATCACAGATACTTCTCCAGAAAGTGTTAGTATAAAAAAAATCTGTAAATGAGTTGAAGTTATACTCTATTCAGTAAATGATTTTGTTGTGGTGACAAAATAAATGTAAACTGTATGCAGTTGTAATTCAGCCAACCAAAGCCACTATTGCATCATTGCCTCACAACTATTAAGAACCTTCTTCAAGTCTGAGTGAGTGAGATCCCTAGACATTTTATAAGTATTGGTTATTTAGGTTCTATATAAAATAATCGTAACAAGAATAAGAATATTAAACATAAGAATAATCTTACTCTATTAGACATCTTCTATCGCAGAAAATGGAGTTCAGTTGAAACTACCTTATGTTAATTTGTATAGATCAAAATAATATTTAAAAAAATAGCTTCTAGGCCATCAAACAGAATGTAAAATAGTATATTGCTTTCTGAGTAACAACACCAAATGTTAATAATGCAATTAAATTCTGATTTAGAATTTTTACTAGCAGAAGTTTAATGAAAAGGAAATACAATAGAAACCTAAAACAAAAAGTAAATTACTATTTGCTAACTATCACAATGACTAATCCTGGCTAGAGGCCAAAAAGTGATTAGCATGAAAAGGTCATAATATATGTCTCAGACATTAGGTATTTATGTGGCTATGATACATTTAACAAAAAACAATCCCATTAAAAGAGGAACAACGGAATAAGCGACCTATATAAATTTTTTACACATTTAATGGCTGGACAGAATGCAGGCATAGTCAATGGAGAATGTGATGCAAACATGTTTAGCTGAAAACTAATAATATAGGTCATGTTTAACAATGTCTCTACAAGCATCCAAATGGTTTGGATTAAAACATCAAACTCTAAAGACGAAATTATACATATATACATAAACATCATTATTACATGATCTTTGCATTATATCCTTGTTATTATCATATCAAATGAATACTATTTACAACAAAATGAGAACATTGTTTTACTTTGCTGTTGATTCCATTGCAATGAAAAATTGGTGATTTTATTGATTTATTATATAGTTTTCATCGTTGGGAACAATTTCAATCAAGGTTTATGCACAAGTTAACATTTCATTCAACCCTTAACCTAAACGTATTGCACTTCTAAACCGTATTACGTATCATCTGATTAACTGTTAGTTTAAAAGTTAAAATCTATCCTGAAATCCCAACCCTAACAGATAAGCATAAGTTAAGGGTTATGCTGAGATAAAAGGTAATGAATGAATGAAAACTGTTTTAACTTTTATAACAACAGGCCAGTTTACCATTTATCTTCTCAGTGTCAACTGATTGATTAATTTTAACTACAGAGATGCAAAAGTAGTTCACACTGGCATGTTGTCTGTGAGTGAGCACAGAAGCAGGGAAGGTGTAGAAAACTGAATAGAAGGATGTCTTCTGGTTCATTGGAATTTCAGAGCTGAGGAGTGAGAGTCAGAGTAGACAATAGAACTGAGGGTACAAAGGCAGAAGAGGTGAAGAAATGTTGATTAATGAGGCATGTAGTATTTAGAAGGTGAATGGAAAGTAAATATGAGGTCAAAATAGATGCCCAGAAGACAGGAGAAAATCAAAGACACATATTTATGGATAGTGCTGGTCACAATATATTGAAACTGGCCTTAACACCATTTTCAGTCCGGTAAGGAGAGAATGTCTTTTGAACTAGACCAATCAGTTTGCACCTTCCAATACAGCCCTTTAGTTTTGATCCATGCTTTGGCAAACTTACAAGAAGGAATTGCAATGACAGACTAAATCACGACCAGTACTTGTAATACTGTGACTACTGGTTTAAATGCAGCCAGTAAAATAAACATAATACAGTTATCTTATGGTGTCTGCATTGATAGGGTAGATAGAAGAATCAATTGTGAACAATTGGCCATTATCTAAAGGTTCGTACACTCTCAATCAATAGCAACCAATGGGGATTGGGACCTGATAGCTCAGGAGACATTGTAGGGGAGAGGCAGTGCAGACACATTGCTCAGTTGCAAGCAAGCAACTTGTTATTTTCTATGCAGGGGGGTAGAACGTCGCAAAGTGACAACCCATGGGAATCTAGGTAAGTGGGGAGAACAATGCTATCTCCCATTGCTCAGCCAAAGTGATCTGCCTGGACAGATAGCTGGCCGAGCAGTTTGGGGACATCAGAGGTTGACGACCGTCTATGGGTGTATGGGCCTTTAGAAGGACATAGATCTAATCTTCAAGAATGCTTAAAATGCCAAAAAATAAGCCTTTAGGCATACATTAAACTGGAACTCCAGCCACATAGATACATATACAGAAAAAATGTAGCATATGGAAATCCCTTATCAGTGTAAAGAGTTATCATTTTGTCCAGCCAGCCTTGAGATTTAAGTGGTCATGGTCTCAGAGGGGTGTAGTTTCGATCTTCTAGAGGTGCCTCAGATGAGAAAATAAATCTTAAGGTGTGCATTAAACCTGAACAGCTAAACACAAAGATAAAGGTCAGCATATATAACATAGCATCAAAACATGTGTAATTCGGTCCAGCCACACCTGTGAATCAAGGGGCTCTAGATAGGCTAGCCAAGTAGTATTACTGGCTTCCTGACCTCTTTTGCCCTTAGAAAAGTCAGGACATGCCAGCTACACTGTATAGTTCAGCAGTTCTTCTCCTGTAGGTTTATATAAGATTATCCCTTTCCCCTAATCGAGTACTGCTATTTGGAAGCATACAGAAAACATTTACAGCTACTTATACTACCTGTATAGAAAAACAAAATACATAATTATTTTAATGAATTTTGAACTCGATTAATTGGTGGCTTTTTATGTTTGCCAGGAGCTGGGATTAGAGAATAACTATGACCCCCCTTATTAGCAATGCAAATTGTAGTGCATTAATGATTCTGCCATCCTGAGAACCCAAAAGCTGCCAATTCATGTGTTTACCAGCAGCTTGAACATCTATATCCAAAACCTGCTGTAGTGCTGCTGCCAGCATCAGATTTGTGCTTCTCCTTGTGCCCTGCAAACCTTAGGATCCAGACTGTGCACAACTCTGTAAAAACAGGTGTGATAGGACAAAACAAAGGACAAATAACAGAGTATGAGTATATGGAATACTGTAATACAATTGGCAGTAATTAGTTCCATCATCATGTTAGGTTTGGCAGTACATCAACGCTTCTAGTAGAAGGGACAAGTGATTCTACATACCTAGAAGTACACTTATTTTTTCAGGCATGCCATCAGGGGGCTCAAGGAGGTCATCCAGATCTTTACCTTGCAGGGAGCCCAAGAAAAGCTTTGAAGTGCACTTTATACTGGTCCACAAAATGTTTATGGATTCTGATGACAACCCTGTATCCTTTCACTTTAAATAGTAGATGGCTGCTAGTCTATCCAAGGGTCTAATGGAATGGAAATCATAGGAGAGTACTGAGTAAGTGATCTTACCTACATCTCTTGGGTTTATTAAAAAACTTAATTGGCGGAGTTCCAGTAGATTGGCGTACAGCCCACGTTTTCCCATTATTTAAGAAGGGCAAAAAATCAGATGCAGGAAATTATAGACCTGTAAGCTTAACGTCAGTTGTGTGCAAACTATTTGGGGGTTACTAAGAGATACTATACATGACTTCATAGTAGAAAATGTTATTTCCTGTTTGACTAACATGCTCAGCTTTCATGAGGTAGTGAATGCTAATGTGGATATTGGGAATGCTGTAGATGTGATATACTTGGACTTTGCTAAGGCCTTCGACACTGTTCCCCACAAAAGTCCGGTGCAAAAGTTGAGGATGCAAGAACTAGGGAAGAGTCTGTGTGCATGGATAGGGAACTGGCTAATGGACAGAAAACAAAGAGTTGTGGTCAATGGATCATACTCAAAATGGGAGACTGTTAGCAGTGGGGTACCACAATAATAAGTACTGGATCCAGTACTCTTCAACTTATTTATTAATGATCTAGTAAATGCAGTAAAAAGCAATGTTGCTATTTTTGTAGATGATACAAAATTGTGCAGAATAATCATCTCTCAGGAAGATAGTGACATATCGCAACAGGATCTGGATAGGATGGCTATATGGGTACATACACGGCAAATGAAATTCAATGTTGAAAAATGTAAAGTCATGCATTTTGGTCGTACCGATGGTCTAGCACCATACAAAATAAATGGGATACAGATGGGGACATCAGACTTGGAGAAGGACTTAGGAGTACTCATCGATAACAAGTTAAATAATCATATTCAATGCCAAGCCGCTGCAGCTAAAGCTAATAACATTTTGGGTTGCATTAAAAGGGAAATAAAAACTCGAGATGCTAGCATAATACTGACCGTGTTTAACTCTCTAGTAAGGCCACATCGGGTATATGGAATTCAGTTGTGGGCACTACATTACAGGAAAGCTATTGCAGTTTTAGAGCAGGTGCAGAGACGAGCAACAAAATTGATATGAGGGATGGAAGGTCTCACTTACCAAGAAAGGTTAGATGGGTTTTGTAACGATTGTGGAACTTTTTCCGTGATCAGCGCACAACGCGTGCGCTGATACGGCGGAAATCCTCCACAAGCGTATAATTGCAGGCACCCAGCAAAAGTTGCTACGCACCCATAGAGGGAAATTCCTGTCGGCAGATGGCGCTGGGGAGTGCAGAGGAACCAATCCTCTGTACCTCCACAAATGCCACACAGGAATTGTACGAAGCGCAGAACGCAATCGCAAGAGAGGCGATTGCGAATGAGAACGAGCAAAGGGACAGGTTGTATGTGTGTGCGCCAACCTAGTCGCCACCCCGCGACAGTGCACACACAAAAGCAGATATGAAATAGGAACGCGATCGCCAGCCGTGACACAAGGCAGATCAGAACAGAATACGAGGTTAGCAAAGGCACAGCAAATAATACAATGAGAATAACAAGGAAAATAACAAACGCTAACTGAACGCGAACACCACACTCATTTGCAACAGTGCACGCGTTCGTGCGCAGTCTCCACGCGATAAGGACAATAGAGACAAGCACGCCTAACTAACCAAGACAAGACAGACACCACACAAACGCGCTTGCTACACGGTTGCCTTACCGCAGGCACCAGCAAGCACACGCAAACAGACAGACAACGAGAATCGATCAAACAGGAACCACTGCTCTTACCGTCAGAGCCAGTGCAAACCAGGTATCAGAAATATCCACTGCTCTTGCTGTCAGAGTAGTGTGATCCAAGCACACGACAAACAGAAGGAGCAACCAGCAGCGACCGCAGCCGAGGTTAGCTCCAAGATCCAGACCAGAGGAATCCACTGCCACTAACGCTAGGGCAAGTGCGATTCAGACAGACAGAACAGAAGGATCCACAGCACTAGCGAAAGTGACAAGCGCGATCTAGGAAGACAGAACAGAAGGATCCACAGCACTAGCGCAGGATGCCAGTGCGATCCAGGTACAGAGTAGCAGGACAGAAGGATCCACAGCACTAGCGCAGGATGCTAGTACGATCCAGGGAAGCAGAACAGAAGGATCCACAGCACTAGCGAAAAGAGGCTAGCACGATCCAGCGAAACAGATCAGAAGGGGCTACCAGCAACAACCGCTGTTGCGGTTAGCACCCAGACACACAGAACGATTTCCTGTCACTGGGACAGGACAATCGCAACAGACAAACAAAACAGATAAACAATTCTAACTGCACTAGGGAAACCTGCCTAGTGCAAGTTCCATGAATAACTCTAAGCTGATCTTCAAACAAAGAGCATGGCTGACACCCTTCCAGGAGTGTTACACAGTACTAAATCCTTATGACCAGCCAAGCATTGTGGGAAACACATAGTACTTATAGAGCAAGCCCACAATGGATGTGGCTAGGCAATTTGCATGATAAACTTATGCAAATTCCTCAGCAGCAAGCTGCAGAACTGACAAAAGGTCTCTCTTAAAGAGACCTGCAGAATGCAGACCTGAACAGTGGTCAAAAAGCTGCCTGTCTGCACAGGCAGCTGAGCAGATTCTCACAGTACCCCCCCTTCTAGGGTCGAATTCCAGACGACCCTCAAAACTGATGTCTCCAAACCACTTTAACAGAAGACTCATGAAGGTCGGGACAGCCCGACAAGATCCAATTCCAGAGTCAGTCCACCCGAAACCGACCTCATCGGAAACAGAAGCCACCGAAACATGCCCATCAGCATTACAAGTCTCAGCGTAACACCCATCAGGACTGTGGATACCAGAGAAGAAGCCATCGACACCCTCCAGACAATACCCACCACCTTCCAAGGAGCGTCCGAAAATACCAAATCTGCCACAAAACCTGTTCGAAGTGTCTCTTTCAAAACAAAAGCCGCTGTTGATCGTATTCAGGGTACCAAGCAAAACTTCTCTCAGAATCTCCCAGAATGCCTTGAAGCTCCGCAGAGATTCCAAGAAGCCAGAACGCTCACCAGGCCCACATGGAGAGCTACCAAGCACCCCCATGGAACCTATGACAGTTCCAGATTCAGAATTAGCAGGAGACCCATCAAGATCAGGACTTTCAGGGACCACTTCTGGGCATGCAAGCAGGCAGGCTAAATCAGAACATGTCTCCACCGACGAAGCATCTGAGTACGCTGGTAACCGAGGCACACTTGGGCTTTCTGGGTCACAGAGCGCACTGGGGTACACCAGCACAGGAGAAACCTCAGGACATGTCGGGGAACTGCCCACCTCAGAGTCCGGCACGACCAGACCAAAACCAGGACCGGGCAGAAAATCATCATGAGTAGAGGTCACAGGTACTGGTATTTCAAAAGAATACTCGGTCTCAGGCTTAGTAATCTCAATGACTGTAATGGTATCTGACAGAAATTTATCATTGACTACACATGACTGAAGCTCCACCAGAGCTGAAAAGGTAGCCAGCAAGGCAGCAATGCCTACGGAAGAGGGCAACACCTCAGAAGGACTTGGGGGGCAGGAGACATCTCCTACAAGTTCTGCACCCTTTGGGAGGAACTCGGAGACCTCCAGAACATCAAACAAGACCTCAGGAACATCATTTTCCATGTTTTCTAAGAAGGATTCTGAACTATCCATGTTACAGGGCTGAACATTAAATACCTCCTGCAGGCAGGGCAGATGTCCCAGTAATGGTTCCACCATAACCTGAGACTGAACTTTATCATAATTAGCGGGATTTACAGGAATATTTACTGGAACACACACTGACTCCCTAACTTCATTCTCACTGTACCCAGAATTCTGTGTGGCAGTCAAACTAGCTTGTAACTCCAAAACTGCAGAAAAACAGGTGAGTATAGTGGCAATACCTAGACGAGCCTCTAGGGACACTGCAGGGGATTCTAAGCAAGGCCACATTGACTCATCCAGAGTACAGGGTGCAGCATCAGCATTTTCCTCAGAACAAGAAAGGGACTCAAAAATGTCAATGTGATTGGACATCATATTGTTATTCGTGGTACAGGGCAGGTTCAGAGAAAGTGTCTCTGAACAAGGCAAAGAAGGTTCAGCATCAGATTCGCAAAACCGAAGCGCTGTCTCACTCTTAGATTCGGCTAACAATGTCGAATCCAAGGAATCAGAACGCAAAACCTGCGAATCAAAAATCACTTTAGGTTGTGAAACTGACGCTTCCATAGCGCAAACCTCCGCGATCTGCGGAGCAGACTGCAAGGCATCTAGGACGGAAACACTGGAGCAACTGTCATCAGGCAACGGGCCCCTACAGGTGTGAACAGGGTGAGACAGAGACTCATTTGCAGAAAAAATAGCGACATCAACAGGATAAACTTTATTAGGCATATTCATTTTACTTTTGACGCTGCATAGTCGAGAAATTTTCCCCATAGCAGGGTCACAGACGGAAGATCTCAAAGATCTGTTTCTAAATGAAAAAGGATCCCACACATCCTTGAGGAAACCGGCAGACTCATGCTGATCCCAATCTGCAGGAACATCCGAGAAACAGGCATCAGATCGCACACATTCAAACTGCACACTGTCAGGAGAGAATCCTTCAGGATTCGCACAGGAATCAACTACAGCGGCACACTCATTCATTTCAGATTGCACAAAGTCAAGACTCTCATGCTTTACCCCAGAAAGGCAGGAACAATCATCCGACAATGATGTCTCTTTATTGGAATCAATTGGTTGGTGTGTGTGCAACTCATCCAAAATCGTCTGCCACACATAAATCACCAGATCCACATCACCCTCGTCACATTCACCGGAATCAATCAAAAGGTACATAGAATCGAGACAATCATTCAAGACATCCTCGCTTTTTGCGATGTAAAAATCGCAAAAGGCTTTCCAATCAAAATCGAATTCCTCCAGCAAGGCCCCAACATCCCAGGAAGCAAATGGGGGTTCAAACAGGCCAGTATCCAGATAATCTCCATATGGGTGGAGTTCAGGAACAAGAACAGAATTTTTAACTGCTTTAATATAGTGTGTGATCCTACCTATAGTAGGATCCACATAAGCTTTGGATTGGGGCAACGAAACCTGAGACTGAGAAGTCTCTCTGAAATCATCACATTCAAGTGCTTTCCGTACTTCAGAGTTTACAGAACTCATTTCTTTATTTGTAGTTGCTATGGGCAACGGATATTTCCGCTGGGAAGCCTTCCTAGATCTTTTACGTTTAGACTTAGAGGCTTTGGATGGCTGCTTTTTAAAACCTGAAGTGGCAACCGACACATTGAACTGATTGTCATACTGAAAGGTTTTGCATGGAAGGGAAAGATCAGCTGACTTATCAGCAGCTACACCTTCAATCAGAGCAGGTGGTAAGCCAGGCAGTTTAAACCAGTGAGAGAATATCACTGCAAGAAACTGATACAGATTATCATTCCAAGAATTGTTTTTTTATCACATCATACGCCCAGGTGAACAAATCGTCTTTTAAGAGCACATAGGCAAACTGAAGAGCCAACATAGACAGATCAGCAATCTGAAAGGTGGGATCCAGGCAAAACCTCACACATTCAAAGAGAAATTCTGCTTTGGTCTCTGAGTTTAGCCTTTTAAAGCTCTTAAAGACACAGGACCCAAACTCGACAAAATCGTACAAACCAGAAATTCCCTCTACACTGGGGTTTTGGGTTGGGCTGGTCATACTGTAACGATTGTGGAACTTTCTCCGTGATTAGCGCACAACGCGTGCGCTGAAACGGCGGAAATCCTCCACAAGCGTATATTTGCAGGAACCCAGCAAAAGGTGCTACGCACCCGTAGAGGGAAATTCCTGTCGGCAGATGGCGCTGGGGAGTGCAGAGGAACCTATCCTCTGCACCTCCACAAATGCCAGACAGGAATTGTACGAAGCGCAGAAGGCAATCGCAAGAAAAGCGATTGCAAATGAGAACGAGCAAAGGGACAGGTTGTATGTGTGTGCGCCAACCCAGTCGCCACCCCGCGACAGTGCACACACAACAGCAGATATAAAATAGGAACGCGATCACGAGAGGTGCGATCGCCAGATGTGACACAAGGCAGATCAGAACAGAATACGAGGTTAGCAAAGGCACAGCAAATAATACAATGAGAATAACAAGGAAAATAACAAACGCTAACTGAACGCGAACACCGCACTCATTCGCAACAGTGCACGCGTTCGTGCGCGGTCTCCACGTGATAAGCACAATAGAGACAAGCACGCCTAACTAACCAAGACAAGACAGACACCACACAATCGCACTTGCTACATGGTTGCCTTACCGCAGGCACCAGCAAGCGCATGCAAACAGACAGACAACGAGAATTGATCAAACAGGAACCATTGCTCTTACCGTCAGAGCCAGTGCGAACCAGGTATCAGAAATATCCACTGTTCTTGCTGTCAGAGTAGTGTCATCGAATCACACGACAAACAGAAGGAGTAACCAGCAGCGACCACAGCCGAGGTTAGCTCCAAGATCCAGACCAGAGGAATCCACTGCCACTAACGCTAGGGCAAGTGCGATTCAGACAGACAGAACAGAAGGATCCACAGCACTAGTGAAAGTGACCAGCGCGATCCAGGAAGACAGAACAGAAGGATCCACAGCACTAGCGAAGGATGCCAGTGCGATCCAGGTACAGAGTAGCAGGACAGAAGGATCCACAGCACTAGCGCAGGATGCTAGTACGATCCAGGGAGGCAGAACAGAAGGATCCACAGCACTAGCGAAAAGAGGCTAGCACGATCCAGGGAAACAGATCAGAAGGGGCTACCAGCAACAACCGCTGTTGCGGTTAGCACCCAGACACACAGAACGATTTCCTGTCGCTGGGACAGGACAATCGCAACAGACAAACAAAACAGATAAACAATCCTAACTGCACTAGGGAAACCTGCCTAGTGCAAGTTCCAGGAATAACTCTAAGCTGATCTTCAAACAAAGAGCATGGCTGACACCCCTTCAGGAGTGTTACACAGAACTAAATCCTTATGACCAGCCAAGCATTGTGGGAAACACATAGCACTTATAGAGCAAGCCCACAATGGATGTGGCTAGGCAATTTGCATGATAAACGTATGCAAATTCCTCAGCAGCAAGCTGCAGAACTGACAAAAGGTCTCTCTTAAAGAGACCTGCAGAATGCAGACCTGAACAGTGGTCAAAAAGCTGCCTGTCTGCACAGGCAGCTGAGCAGATTCTCACAGGTCTGTTGAGTTAACTGGATTTATTTAGTCTGGAAAAAAGACGCTTTAAAAGGGGATCTAATTATTGTGTACAAATACATCAGAGGGCAATATAAAAGCTTGGCACATGAGATCTTTGTCCCTAGGCTTTCACAAAGGACTAGATTACATGATATGTGCATGGAGAAAAACATTTTAGACATTTATTTAGGAAAGGGTTCTTTACAGTAAGAATAATTAAGTTGTGGAATGCACTGCCACAGGAAGCAGTTATGGCAAATTCTATATCTGCATTTAAAAGGGGGCTTAGATGCTTTCTTTGCGTTGAGACATCCATGGTTATAATTACTAGGTTAATGCCCAGTGGTGTTGATCCAGGGATTTTATCTGATTTCTATTTGGAGTCAGGAAGGGTTTTTTTCCCTTTTGGGGTTATTGGACCATGCCTTATAAGGGTTTTTTGCCTTCCTCTGATCAACAGGGATATGTGCGGATACAGGCTGGTGGTGTACTTTATTTTCTGGTTGAACTTAATGGACGTGTGTCTTTTTTCAACCCAAATAACTATGTAATACCTCCTGGTGTAAGTGGCAGAAACATAGGGAAAAAAAGTAATTTATAGTGCTTTTTAATCTGGTAGGTACTTCTTAATAGTATGTGTGCACATAAATTTAAAATTGTAGAACTTTATAGTTTTTGGGGATAGCGGTCCTTTAACTGGCAGTTGTGCCATGCCAATCCTCTACCCCTTATATTGTGGCCTTATATTGGCTAAATGTTATAAACTGGCTAAACGTTTGTTACAGGTGTGAATGAAACTCAACTGAAGCCAAAAAATCTGCAAAGGCATTAACAAATAAAAAAAAAAACTTTTACCTCCCATTCATTTGCCAATAACTTTAGCACTACTCATCACAATGAATTGATCTATATCTTGTTTTTTCCGCCACCAATTAGGCTTTCTGTGGGTGATACATTTTGCTGAGAATTAATTTATTCTAGATCCATTTTAACAGAAATATTAAAGAGAACCCGAGGTGTGTTTAAAGAATGTTATCTGCATACAGAGGCTGGATCTGCCTGTACAGCCCAGGCTCTGTTGCTATCCCAAACCCCCCTAAGGTCCCCCTGCACTCTGCAATCCCTGATAAATCACAGCCGTGCTGTGAGGCTGTGTTTACATCTGTAGTGTCAGTCTCAGCTGCTCCCCCGCCTCCTGCATAGCTCCGGTCCCTGCCCCCGTCCCTTCCCTCCAATCAGCAGGGAGGGAAGGGATGCAGGCGGGGACTGGAGTTCTGCAGGAGGCGGGGAGAGCAGCAGACTGACACTATAGAGATAAACACAGCCAGCTCTGACAAGCTGTTTGTCAGCAGCGTGGCTGTGATTTATGAGGGATTGCAGAGTGCAGGGGGACCTTAGGGGGGTTTGGGATAGCAACAGAGGCTGGGCTGTATAGGCAGATCCAGCATCTGTATGCAGATAATATTCTTCAAACCCACCTCGGGTTCTCTTTAAGAAAGAAATGGAAAAAAATAATTATTGCTTAGCTTTTGGCCATTATAGTTTGAAATTAATACATGCTACCATAATTAAAACCTATGTACTTTATTTACCAATTTGTCCCGCTTATTACACCATTTAAATTATGTCCCTATCACAATGTATGGCGCCGATATTTAATTTGGAAATAAAGGTGCATTTTTTCAATTTGCGTCCATCACTATTTAGAAGCCCATAATTTAATAAATCATATTGATATACTCATTTGACATGAATATTTAAAAAGTTCAGACCCTTAGGTAACTATTTATGTTTTTTTTTTTTATTATTTTAATTTTTCATTTTATTTTTTATTAAAACTTGTATGTGGATATTTTTTGGTGTGGGAGGTAAACAGGGGATTTTAAATGTTTTAAAATTTATTTATTCAATTCATAGTGTTTTTTGGTGTAATTTGCTATGTGGCCACAATATGGCCACAGTCAAAAAGTTCTGGGAGCGATCGTTCTCGCTCCCAGGAAGAAGTATGAAGACGGGGAAAGAGAGTGAAAGGGATTTGTAATCCCTTTCATTGATTGCTGGGCTAACAGCCAGCAGCGGGGGGGCGCAGCGAGTGCGCGCAGCCTAACTGGACGAAAACTTTCGTCCAGTTAGGCTGAAGTGGTTAGGCTATGCAAATACCTTCACTGTCCTGCTGATCCTCTGCCTATAATGCTTTAAGCCATAAACAAGCATGCAGATCAGATATTTCTGACTGAAGTCTGATGGGATTAGTCTTCAGGTGTGTGACTTAGACACCACTGCTGCCAAAAAAAAAACAAAAAACAAAACAGCAGGACTGCCAGGCAACTGGTATTGTTTAAAAGGAAATAAATATGGCAGCCTCATATGATTCTCACTTCAATTGTCTTTTGAGAAAAAAAAAGTTTTGGCAATGAATGATTAGAGTGGTTGTACAACTGCAATAACAAACTTTCCACAAAACCTCACTGTGGCCCAGTATGTCCCAGGTGAGTAGTGCAAATGTATGTGGCTCAATACCATCAAACCATTTCTAATAAATCATGATCAGTGTCACTTATGCAAAGATTTGCAACACAGGAGACCCTGAATACAGAATATAAAGCCCAATATTACAAGTCTACTGCACATGGAATATCAACATCCTTACATCTTTCACCTCTGCTGTTTTAGGACATAGGTTATAATAACCACTGAATGGTTTTGCTAAAATGTGTTTTTTTTTCTATTTTTCTCAATACCCCTATGATCAAAGAATACAAGAGTGCATCAATGGGAACAAATGTATACACATATATTGCAGCTGGATTTCTATCATAAAGAAACTGCTTTAATCCATTTGTATATTTGTTCAGCTTTTTGGTGTTCTTTCCTAATTGAAGATGTGTTTGGTTTAAGTTGTAAAGCTTTTCTTCTCTTCTATTGTGTAAAGCCGAAACCACTGGAACAGCTGTGGCTCACATCCTCTGCTGTTTGCATTTGGGTGGCTTGTTTTGTCAGCCTGCTTTCTTCTGCTTTGCCTAACTTCACAATATATATTTGGCATTTTCAGAATGTTACTATGGCAATGGCATCAACTACAGGGGAACAGTATCTAGAACACGATTCAGGCTGCAGTGTGCCATGTGGGAAAAGAATATAGGCGATCTACGAAGGTATGTGCGGATTTAGAGCTATTTTACATAGCTTAAAGAAAACGATACTGTTGCATTAAAAAAGAAAGGAAAAGTAGTATATAATAATAATTAAACTTTTTTATGAAAGCACAAACAGGATGAAAAGGTGCCCAAATGATAATAAAATTAATTGAAATCTATAAAATAAATAGGGTTTGAGGTGGCTTACCTCAATGAAGACAGATTCATATATAGATGAATAATGTTTAATAGCACTGGGAACGTGTTTCGTGGGTTTCCGCCCACTTCTTCAGGCAAATCAAGTGCCACCCTATGTCCAGAGCCAGGAATAGAGCGCCTTCAAAGAGGAGAAGCATAAATGAACTGTAAACGTAAAAATGTTCACAGACTGCTGACCCATTGTACTCCTCCTCCTCCCCCTTCCATGTCCCCATTTTCCCTTGCTTTGGCAATGCCTGTATGTATATTGGTCTTGCCAATAAAGCTATTTTTTAATTTGATTTGATTTGAGTATCTGCAGAGGATCCTTAGGATGTTGTAAATAAAAATCTGAGCACCCCAGATCTCTACCCTGAAACTGCATAGAATACCTACCAGTTTAAATTAAGTTCTCACTACAGAAAAGGTTTTTTTTAGCTGTAGATGTGAAAGATTCATATATTTTCTAAGCAAATAAAAATGTGGAAAGTTGAGAACTTGGGCCTGTTATGCTCTCTCAATTCGGATTTTTTTTTTAGTATTATTCAAGGAATAAGGATTTACATTATTTGACATTCTTACAGAGTACACATTCGCAGATAGCTGTAGTACTGCCCCAAGCCCTATCCAATAGAGCCACATCAATTCATGCCATACACTGTGAGCTGCGTGAAAGTCCAAAACATATTGGGTTGTTGTGGCTCTGTAAAGTTTAGAAGCTATAGGCTTGCACCAGCAGTTCTGGTTGTTAGCCTGGCTTCAGCAAACCACTTTTCCATGTACACCTGTACACCTGCCCCCTTGAGCCCCAACTCCACTTCTGTTTTCAGCCAGCAATGATTTTCTAGTAATAATAGCAATGAAATAATAAATAATTAAAGAGTATAATTTGCCTTCCTAAAACAGAAGGCAATTGCGATAATTCAGCTGTAAATGAGCAAATGTGGTTTCCCATGATGCACACTCTGGAATATGCAAATCATCTCTTTATGCCCTTAAAAGCAAGGCTGCACATCCAGAACCACTGGTGTATAGTAAGCCTGTAGCTAATACATTTTACAGAGCCACACCAATCCAACATACACAGCCTGTTTTTAACGTATTTGTCCTCATCCACGCATGGTATGGATTGATATGGCTTTATATATAGATTTAGCATTGCTTTTTTAATACAGGGCTTTTTGGTCTTTGTAAGCCATTTATACCTCCCAGGTGGTTCTGCGTCGCTGTCTGGGTATTCTTCCATTAAACTTTCTTTTTAAGTTTGTGTAAGTCTTACACAAAGTATGAAGCTTAAAACCCAATATTTTAAACGTGAAGTCACATTTCTAATGTTGTCAAATTTCATGATATATATATATATATATATATATATATATATATATATATATATATATATATATATAATTTGCAATATACCTATGTAGATTGCTTCTTTTCATTACAGGCATACATTCAAGGAACCAGACATATCCATTCTTGAAAAAAATTACTGCCGTAATCCAGATAATGATGCCCATGGACCGTGGTGTTACACAGAAAATCCCTTAATACCGTGGGACTATTGCCAGATTTCTAGGTGTAAGCATTTAATCATTGCATTCATCTTCAAAACTGTTAACACTTAACAGTGACACAAGCCATAGAAATGGAGGTGGCAGGTACTCAATTCAGGGCTGTGTCAAACTCAGCTGCTTGAGGTTAATAAAGGACACCTGAAGTGAGAGGCATAGGGAGGCTGCCATATTTATTTCCATTTAAACAATAGCAGTTTACCAGTTGCCTGGCATCCTGATGATCTTTCAGGCATCAATAGCCTCTGTGTCACACACTTGAAACAAGCGGGCAGCAAATTCAGTCAGGCTTTAGTCAGAAACATGTGATCTGCATGCTTCTTCAGGGTCTATGGCTTAAGTATTAGAGGTAATGCATCTGCAGGACAGCCAAGCAATGTGCATTGTTTAAAAATATATAAATATGGCAGCTTCCATATCCATCTCATTTCAGTTGTCCTTTAATTGTAACAAGAAGTGAGAAATCTATCAAAAACAAAAGTAGCTTGTTTGTAAAACATGTTTATGAGAGAGCTAAAGGTGCCCATACACATGTTGATTTTCTTGATGACTAGATGTGGCTGCCCGATTGCTCTGGACAGAAACATCTTGCTAGAAAGGGGGCATGAAATGCACAATATGCGCACAAGTGGCAGTGGGGAAATGGGGGCACCACCATAGGCATCTATAAAAATACTGGCTGCAGATGGAAATTTGGGCCCAGGGGCAACGGTGAAAAATAGCGACAGCAGAGTTCTGGTACAATGTAGTAGAACTCTGCAGAAAACGTGGTGGGCACTGTAGCCAAACTTCATTGCAAAATAGCTGCAAGTGTGTGGTGGTTAGTGTTAGAAGTAGGTTGGGGTGGGTCTAGTTTTAGCCATACATATGGGAGAGTTCTTTATAGGCATTGACAGTGGATGGTTCATGTGAGAACTAGGGTACAGAGGAGAATAGTAGAATATTGATAAAATTACTGATATTCTACTGCTGCTATTTTGCGTCCATTTTTCCCTGCACATTTTTTGCATAGATGCATGGAGGGTTAGGGTTGTTAGGTGACTACATTGATTATTGTAAAGCTCAACTAAATCACGATGGTCACGATGGTCACAATGGAGCAAACTTGTATTGGTTAAATTGGTTTAGTATCACAATAAATGGTCTATCACAATGAAAATATCTATACCTTGGTTTTTTCACCACCAATTAGGCTTTCTTTGGGTGGTACATTTTGCTAAGAATTATTTTATTCTAAATGCAGTTTAATGGGAATAATAGGAAAAAAATTTGAAAAAATTCATTATCTCCGTTTTCGGCCATTATAGTTTTAAAATAATACATGCTACCATAATTAAAATCCACTCATTTTATTTGGTGATTTGTCCAGGTTATCGCAACGTTTAAATGATATCCCTAGTACAATGTATGGTGGCATTATTTTATTTGGAAATAAAGGTGCATTTTTCAGTTTTACATCCATCACTAATTACAAGCCTATAATTTAAAAATAATATACCCTCTTGACATGAATATTAAAAAATGTATAGTCCCTTAAGTCTGTAGGTGTAATTTTACTATTTGGCCTCAAGATGTCCTTGCACATTATTTCCTGTTCGCGTGCAATAAGTACGCTAAATAGGGAGTAATGTGTGCCTGTGTTACTTCTCATTGATGCCTGCGATCACATGGACCCAGAGGGGAGATTAGTCATTTAGAACGATATTTACTAGAGGATCAAAGAATACGGGAGCAACTCGCCATGTATAAAAAATTTCAATGCTTGAATTCAATCTCTTCATAAAAATAGATACACTCTGGCAGTAAAAATATATTTGGTATCAGAAGACACAATACTTATCCAAGTCCACGACAAGTGCTGCAGCTAGGTGGAAAAGAGCAGTCAGAGGTGCGGAGGAGATGTGGTCTTGATAAAGCCCCGATGGGGGGGCGAAATTATCGTCGACCACATCTCCTCTGCACCTCTGACTGATCTTTAAAAAAATAGGTCATTGAGATTATTTAGCTTTATGTAAGTGACAAGGTAGTCCCATAATGCATCACTTGAGGTGAGTGAGTAAATATTCATTTCATCCCGTCATCATGCCTTGCAAAAGCTCGGCACACATCCAAAGCTGCCTGTAGCCTATAAATGTGTGAGGCAAAGTTTATCAGTTTTGTTCATCTTTAGTTACTAGCCTTTAGGCCATAGAGACCCGAGTGCTGGATACATTCTGGCATCCACCACCCATGTTTTTTTTCCCTGATAGCTGACAGCTTTCTTTTATGGGGAGGGGGTTGCTGATGTCGAACCACTGCCAAACACTGCAAGTGGCTTTTATGCTCATAAATGTTCAAAGCAATGTTTTATTGAACTGTCTGGATTATACTGGCACACTCTGACATGCTATTTTCATTTTTATTTCAGCAGACATGATATTTGCCATAGCCAAGTTGAAGTTATTTTTTAATATTGATCACAAAGTTTTGTTTACCTAAGAAGCCTAAACATGTTTAACAAAATAATGGATTTTTTTTTCAGGTGCCGACGATACATCTCCAGCAATCACAGCTATAGAGAGTAAGCATTTCTGTTATTGTCACAAAAATGTGCAAAGTATATATTACTAATGCTGCATTGAATTATTTTATCTGAATTATATCTGAATTGGGCTATAGGGCCTAAAATACAACATGAGCAGTGTTGTTCAAGTTTATTGTTATGTTTTCAGTAGAGGTATGTGGAGCTACCTTATGTTTAAGTATAACTCCACTTTCTTTAAAAAATGCATCTTACAAATAAAGTTTCATTGATACACAAGCCAATTAGTAGGTCACTATGATGATAAAATCATGCTGGAATGTGGTGGAAAGTGTAAACATTGCAAAAGATTTAAATATTAGATCAACTTGCACTCACAACTCAAACACACATTTACCTAAACATTTCTAACCTGTAATAGGCGGTGTCCTGAAAATCTGTAGTTTTAGAGTGCTTAGTGTGATTTAAGGTCCTAAAAGTGTTTTTCAAGATATCGTGCACACAAAATGCAATGGTGCTGTAAATCAAATGAACAGATCAAACATTAACCCGACTCATGTGCATCAGTAAGGCATACACAAGCAATAAATATAACATAATGCCTTGAACAAATATGTAATATATGATAATTATGCAGTGCACATGTATACGTAAAGGGAACCTGAGATCACAACTATCGGTGTATTTATACTTATCTGGGGCATCCTCTAACCCCATAAGGTACGTGGGCGTCCTCACTGTCCTTTCCAGCCACCCCATTGTCTCCTTATCGCTGCTGGTAATCTGGCCAGCCACGCTCTTCTGCCCATGCACTACTGGCTCAGTTGCACACCTCCCGCTGCACTCCCGCTACTGGTTGCGTCCTGAGCTTGCGCAGTAGTACTGTGCAAGCGCAGAAAGCTCCTAGGCTCTGAAGCACAACAGGGTAGCACGCCTGGCCCGTCTGAGCATGCGCAGAAGTGCACGACTGGTCTTAACTGGGCAGATCACTGGCGGTGATAAGAAGATAATGGAGAGGATGGGGAGGAAGCCCATGTGACCAGCATAAAAAATTGCTATTCTTGATCAAATCTCTGACTACAGTTTTGAACCAGCATATACATTTTGTCTCTGCTGTTACCTTCTATCTATGTAACTTGAATCCATCCATTAGTACAGTAACTAGGTCACTTAAGCAGTATCTGAAAGCTAGCACACTATTTATATTGTAATAGATAACTTGAATATGATGACTAAGCCACCTATTTATTTATGTTTGTTGAGGAATGGAACATCGTATAAAATGTCTCATCAATGAATTAATATGTTTTAAACTTCTAGAATTTTGTTGAGAATAAAAGCAGTCTCTTTAGATCAGCTCTGTATAATTGGCAATCATTATTTCAGCTTGTTTACTTTATTGTACATGCATTTGCTATTCAGTCATGGAGAAATGTCCCTTAGACCTCTTTGCCATGGACACGAGCAGTTCAGCAGTGCCACAAGCGCCAGTCGGCTACATGCAGCAAAATGGCAGCATTGGGTAACATCACGTGTGTCTTGTTTGACATGCAGCAGTGTTACACAGAGGGGAAAAACATCTCATATCACATCTGAGCATGGCAACCGCTGTGCTCAGATGCAAATACTTGGGGGGAGGAGCTGTCCACCGCCTGTGCCGAGCACTAACGAGAACCTGGCCTGTGAACTGGAGCAGCTGACAGGCAGCAAATTCACCACGTACAGCTTGCCCATCAAAGGAGGCTTAACAGGGGCTGCCAAATAGTTGGGTGTCAAAATTCGCAAAATAAATGACAAGAACATCTGCTTTCAAGGATATGAAAATTCTTATTTAAAACAACATCTTTACTTTTTAAAATGTATTTATAATGATAATGGAAGATATTGATAAAAGGAACAAATGCAATTTGTTTATTTACGTATTGTTTTCTATGTGTTTGAACTCAACATAGATCCAGGTTCTTGTGTACCAACAAAACATGTAAGAGTAGTAAATGGGAGTCCTGCACTGGGCAACAATGGATGGATGGTGAATCTGAGATACAGGTAAGTGTCAATATTTTCATAAGATAAGATTAATAAGATTTGTTTGCGTATAATATTGTAGGCTTTACTTATAAAAGCCTTATTTCATAATGTATGTAATGCTGAAACTGTGATGTAAGATAAGAGTCAACATTTAGAGCTATGAACTAAATTTATGATTCTGTACTACTGAACAAACATTTACACAGAAATATAAAAATATGCACAAAGGTATTAGAAATATCTGTTTTCAGCTGTGTTCAGAACTACCTGTTCATATTTAGTGTTCTACTACTTGTCATGCCAAAAATGCCACGTATTTCTTGAAAATCAAAGAACTATTGCAACTTACTTCACCCTTCCTTGTTATTATGGGAGTGTTTGACCTTTTGTTGTTTTATGACAAAGCATCAAGGAATTTAGTAAATTGTGACACCATCAATTTAACTCAAGGCAGTTGGTTGATCATCCCATTCATCTGTCTGAAGCCATAGCACACACATTTTGCTACACGTGGACTTTCACGCTGGTACATTAGGCACTGTCAGCACATTTTATGTTGATGACAAAGGCAGCTTGGAAATCATTGCCCTTCTATTACAGTTACCAGATTTGAAACATTGACCAACTTGACTGTGCTTTGACTTGCCACTGTGCCAACCTGAGAGCAATATTCCATATACTGAATTGTTTGTTTATGTTCAAAAAAGCATTCATTGTATTGCCTTCTTTTAAAATTTGAGTATGTGTGCCATGAGGGGATGTTTTATGCGGAGTAAAAATAGGTATGGACTTCATCTTTAAAACTCTGTGCGACACTAATATAAAATGGGTATTTTCCAAAATTCACCTTTGAATAACAATACGTTTAATGTCTTCTGTACTAACAGTCTCTGGCCCCTTAAGGACCATAGATTTTTTTTTCTAAAAATCAAACTTTAATCACTATGATTGGCGCACAGTGATCACAGGATCGCTCCTGACTGGTGCATGATCGGGCAGCCGCGACAAAAGAGGGGCACGAATGGTTAAAGCAATGGCACTGCGGGGCGAGAGTGATAGAAATCTACAGCTCCCAAACAGGGCATAGAAATAAATCACTGCTGTCTGGAAAAGGTTTAAAAGGAGCTGTATGAATATAATTACATATTTTTTACAATATTATTTTATACATTTTTAGTCATTTGTCCAATGTAAAATCTCTCATCACCCTGATGTGCAAAATTTCAGAATGTAAAAGTGGTAACATATTTACTGCTGTCAGGTGCTGCTCTGCAGAATATTTATTTTTTTCCTGTGTTCCAAGGCCAGTAGAATCAATACCTAGTCTCCCAGAATGCCCTTGGGAGGAGAGTTCTGCATTGCTTAACAGGCTACATATCAATATATAGATATAGAAAGAGTTTCTAATGCTGAAACCAGGAATATTAATGTAAAAATGGGTATCCCAAATAATTTACTGCATTCTACTATATGTCACCTCTTTAACCACTTGAAGACCGTGGGCTTTACCCCCCTTAAGGACCAGACCCTTTTTTTCCATTCAGACCACTGCAGCTTTCACGGTTTATTGCTTGCTCATACAACCAACCACCTAAATGAATTTTGGCTCCTTTTCTTGTCACTAATAAAGCTTTATTTTGGTGCTATTTGATTGCTGCTGCGATTTTTACTTTTTATTATATTCATCAAAAAAGACATGAATTTTGTTAAAAAAATGATTTTTTTAACTTTCTGTGCTGACATTTTTCAAATAAAATAAAATTTCTGTATACATGCAGCACGAAAAATGTGGACAAACATGTTTTTAATAAAAAAAAAACCCATTCAGCCTATATTGATTGGTTTGGGTAAAAGTTATAGCGCTTACAAACTATGGTGCAAAAAGTGATTTTTCCCATTTTGAAGCATCTATGACTTTTCTGACCACCTGTCACGTTTCATGAGGGGCTAGAATTCCAGGATAGTATAAATACCCCCAAATGACCCCATTTTGGAAAGAAGACATCCCAAAGTATTCACTAAGAGGCATTGTGAGTTCATAGAAGATTTTATTTTTAGTCATAAGTTAGCGGAAAATGACACTTTGTGACAAAAAAGAAAAAAAAAGTTTCCATTTCTGCTAACTTGCGACAAAAAAATAAAATCTGCCACGGACTCACTATGCTCCTCTCTGAATACCTTGAAGTGTCTACTTTCCAAAATGGGGTCATTTGTGGGGTGTGTTTACTGTCCTGGCATTTTGGGGGGTGCCTAATTGTAAGCACCCCTGTAAAGCCTAAAGGTGCTCATTGGACTTTGGGCCCCTTAGTGCAGTTAGGCTGGGTGGGAGAAATATCTCTGTAAATGACAATTGTTTGATTTTTTTTTACACACAATTGTCCATTTACAGAGAGATTTCTCCCACTCAGCATGGGTATGTGTAAAAATACACCCCAAAACACATTATACTACTTCTCCTGAGTACGGCGATACCACATGTGTGGCACTTTTTTGCACCCTAACTGCGCTAAGGGGCCCAAAGTCCAATGAGTACCTTTAGGATTTCACATTTTTGTTTCAAGACTACTCCTCACGGTTTAGGGCCCCTAAAATGCCAGGGCAGTATAGGAACCCCACTAATGACCCCATTTTAGAAAGAAGACACCCCAAGGTATTCCGTTAGGAGTATGGTGAGTTCATAGAAGATTTTATTTTTTGTCACAAGTTAGCGGAAATTGATTTTAATTGTTTTTTTTCACAAAGTGTCATTTTCCGCTAACTTGTGACAAAAAATAAAATCGTCTATGAACTCACCATACTCCTAACGGAATACCTTTGGGTGTCTTCTTTCTAGAATGGGGTAATTTGTGGGGTTCCTATACTGCCCTGGCATTTTAGGGGCCCTAAACCATGAGGAGTAGTCTTGAAACCAAATGTCGCAAAATGACCTGTGAAATCCTAAAGGTACTCATTGGACTTTGGGCCCCTTAGCGTAGTTAGGGTGTAAAAAAGTGCCACACGTGGTACCGCCGTACTCAGGAGAAGTAGTATAATGTGTTTTGGGGTGTATTTTTACACATACCCATGCTGGGTGGGAGAAATATCTCTGTAAATGGCAATTGTTTGATTTTTTTTTTACACACAATTGTCCATTTACAGAGAGATTTCTCCCACCCAGCATGGGTATGTGTAAAAATACACCCCAAAACACATTGTACTACTTCTCCTGAGTACGGCGGTACCACATGTGTGACACTTTTTTGCAGCCTAGGAGCGCTAAGGGGCCCAACGTCCTATTCACAGGTCATTTTGAGGCATTTGTTTTCTAGACTACTCCTCACGGTTTAGGGCCCCTAAAATGCCAGGGCAGTATAGGAACCCCACAAGTGACCCCATTTTAGAAAGAAGACACCCCAAGGTATTCCGTTAGGTGTATGGCGAGTTCATAGAAGATTTTATTTTTTTGTCACAAGTTAGTGAAAAATGACACTTTGTAAAAAAAAACAATAAAAATCAATTTCCGCTAAGTTTTGACAAAGAATAAAATCTTCTATGAACTCGTCATACACCTAACAGAATACCTTGGGGTGTCTTTTTTCTAAAATGGGGTCACTTGTGGGGTTCCTATACCGCCCTAGCATTTTACGGGCCCAAAACCGTGAGTAGTCTGGAAACCAAATGTCTCAAAATGACTGTTCAGGGGTATAAGCATCTGCAAATTTTGATGACAGGTGGTCTATGAGGGGGAGAATTTTGTGGAACCGGTCATAAGCAGGATGGCCTTTTAGATGACAGGTTGTATTGGGCCTGATCTGATGGATAGGAGTGCTAGGGGGGTGACATGAGGTGATTGATGGGTGTCTCAGGGGGTGATTAGAGGGGAAAATAGATGCAATCAATGCACTGGGGAGGAGATCGGAAGGGGGTCTGAGGGGGATCTGAGGGTTTGGCCGAGTGATCAGGAGCCCACCCGGGGCAAATTAGGGCCTGATCTGATGGGTAGGTGTGCTAGGGGGTGACAGGAGGTGATTGATGGGTGTCTCAAGGTGTGATTAGAGGGGGGAATAGATGCAAGCAATGCACTGGCGAGGTGATCAGGGCTGGGGTCTGAGGGCATTCTGAGGGTGTGGGCGGGTGATTGAGTGCCCTAGGGGCAGATAGGGGTCTAATCTCATGGATAGCAGTGACAGGGGGTGATTGATGGGTAATTAGTGGGTGTTTAGGGTAGAGAACAGATGTAAACAATGCACTTGGGAGGTGATCTGACATCGGATCTGCGGGCGATCTATTTGTGTGGGTGGGTGATCAGATTGCCCGCAAGGGGCAGGTTAAGGGCTGATTGATGGGTGGCAGTGACAGGGGGTGATTGATGGGTGATTGACAGGTGATTGACAGGTGATCAGTGGGTTATTACAGGGAAGAACAGATGTAAATATTGCACTGGCGAATTGATAAGGGGGGGGTCTGAGGGCAATCTGAGCGTGTAGGCGGGGGATTGGGTGCCCGCAAGGGGCAGATTAGGGTCTGATCTGATGGGTAACAGTGACAGGTGGTGATAGGGGGTGATTGATGGGTAATTAGTGGGTGTTTAGGGTAGAGAACAGATGTAAACACTGCACTTGGGAGGATCTGACGTCGGATCTGCGGGCAATCTATTATTGTGGGTGGGTGATCAGATTGCCCGCAAGGGGCAGGTTAGGGGCTGATTGATGGGTGGCAGTGACAGGGGGTGATTGATGGGTGATTGACAGGTGATCAGGGGGATAGATGCATACAGTACACAGGGGGGGGGGTCTGGAGAGGGGTCTGGGGATAATCTGAGGGGGGGGGGTGATCAGGAGGGAGCAGGGGGCAGTTTAGGGCATAAAAAAATAGCGTTTACAGATAGTGACAGGGAGTGATTGATGGGTGATTAGGGGGGTGATTGGGTGCAAACAGTGGTCTGGGGGGTGGGCAGGGGGGGGGGTCTGAGGGGTGCTGTGGGCGATCAGGAAGCAGGGGGGGAAATCAGTGTGCTTGGGTGCAGACTAGGGTGGCTGCAGCCTGCCCTGGTGGTCCCTCGGACACTGGGACCACCAGGGCAGGAGGCAGCCTGTATAATACACTTTGTATACATCAGTGCTGGGCCGAAATTACGCATTAGCGTAATTACGCATCGTAATTCACTACAAATGCACCGTAAGCGTTACGTGTAAGGTTACGGTATTACACATAATTAATTACGCGTAGACCGTGGGGTTACGTTTTACGCGTAACAAATTACGCGTAAGACAGTAAACTCCCATTGAAATTTGAATTTTCTGATTTGAAGGAACCCCATTGGTCTGCTAAGGACCAATGGGGCTCCTTGGAGCCCAAATACAAAGATGCTTTCGAGAGCTCTGAGCTAATATAGCTCAGAGCTCTGTCGGGTGAAGGGACGCTAAGTCCCCGCCGGCTCCGCTGCCCTCCCCGCCTCTCCCACATGTCACCTATATACATGCTGGCACCCATGGGTGCCAGCATGTATATGGGTGACAGGTGTGGGCGGAGTGGACGGCGGGAGCCGGCAGGGACTTAGCGTGTATGCGGCGGCCGGCGGGTGAGCGGCGAGTGACGTCGGGTGCGGTGGTGTTACAAAGTAACAAAGTTGTTACATTGTAATAACTTTGTTACATTGTAACTGATTAGTATATTTCCGAGGATATTGCGTGGGAACTGGCTTTTAAAGGGACAGGTAAGTATTAATGGTTAATTAATAATATTAAAGGACTTTTTTCGTGGTTATGTTTTTTGTTCAATTAAAATACTTTTTCTATGTGTTTGTGTGTTTATTTACTTTTAACTCTTAAAGGAAATGGGTAAGGGGTACAAGTACCTCTATACTCATTTCTCCTGGGAGGGGGGTGGGCATCTGGGGGACCCCTTTTTAAAGGGGACTCCCAGATGCCACCATGAACCCCTCCCCAGGAAATCGCGGCCTCCACCTCCACCGCCCATCGGAGGTGGAGAAGAGCCCCTTGTCCTTGGATTGGACAAGGGCTCGGAGGGGGAGGGGAAAGCTTGGCTGCCCCTCCCCTTCCGAGACCCCCCAATCCATGGACCATGCGGGCTGGTATAGTCAGGGTGCGGAGCCCCACGCGGCCGGTGCTCCGCATTCTGGCTATCCCAGTCTGCATGGGGGACAAGGGGTTAAAGAGGTCTGGGAGGGGGGACCCCACGTCGTTTTTTTTTATATTTCCCACACTCAGAACGAAGTAAGTAAAACTCTTCCCACTTGGGGGAATCTATGAAAATAAAACACTATTGTTACCTGTGCAAAAAAAAACTGACATTTTCCGCATTTAAAAGACATTTTCGCCCTTGAAACTTAAAAATCGATTTTCTCAAAAACTTTAAGGTCTTTTTGAAAAAAATTTTTTTCCTCTTATTCCCACTGATCCCCTTAATATACCCTGTGAATTTGGTGTTCCTAAATTTTAAGCAGGCTTTGCTATTAACCGTTAAAGTCGGCGGGTTTTTAAATGTATATATTTTTCCTTTGAAACTTTAACATCGATTTTCTCAAAAACTATAAGGTCTTTTTGAAAAAAAAAATGTTCCTCTTATTCCTTCTGATCTCCTTAATATATTCTCCAAATTTGAGGCTCTTAGCACTTAAGGGGGCTTTGCTATTAACCCTTAAAGTCGGCGGCTACCTAACATTGATCCATGCGTCAACTTTTCCGCTTGGCAGCATGACCTTACACATTAATTGCTAGTAGGATTTTACGCGTAAGCCTATAACGTAATAACCTGAATTACGGTATACTTACGCGTAATTGCGTAAGTGCTATGCGTAATTACAGACATGTTCCGAAATTGAATGTCTATGCCGTAAGCGTAATTTCGTAATGCGTAATAGCGTAAAATTACGCGTAATGATCCGTAAGCGTACCTTTCTCCATTACGACCAGCACTGGTATACATTACAAAGTGTATTATACACTTTGTATGCGGCGATCCGGGTGCTAGTAACGGCCGGTGGGTTACAGCGCGAGGGGGGCGGAGCCAGTCCCCGTTAGAGGATAGCGTCACGAATGACGCGATCGCTCCGCCCATGCCCGTACAAGGACCGCTGCCAATTGTACATGCGGCGGTCCTTGCGGGATCCACTTTCCGGCCGCTCCTGTGCAGTGGGCGGTCGGTAAGTGGTTAAGTAGTGTGTCCTGCTATTCACTCTGTTGAAAAAAAGCAATTCATTCATTAGATTTGATTTTAAAATTTCACAAGACGAACTTTAGTAATTCCTTGGCTTGTTATGGAAATGTTTAATCTAGTTGTGGTCTGGAGTTAAAGTAAATATCTTAAACACATGTTTAGATTATATACAGCAGTAAATAAATAAAGTTTACCCCTAAACAATGATAATTCATGCATCTAAAAAAAAAAAGAAAAAAAAAAAAGATTTTTGGTTTACAGGCCTATAAGTCGTTTGATTAGTATAAAACATAATTTTTCTTATAATATGGTTTTCAGAAAAGTGGACATTACAAATGTAAAAACCGTAAGTATATTATCCATCCTCTACTTCCTCCTAGCCCTGTGACTCCACCTTTGCTTTATCCTATTGTGGTAGTAGGCTAGAAGTTACCTTATGGTGGAATCTGGAACCCCCTGTGATAACAAGGGGATTCCCCAAGTGAAATGAGTCTAGGGATGCAAAACAAATACACAACACACAGACACACACTCAGACACACACACAGACACCAAAATAGAAAAAAAAATTAAAAAAAAAATTTGCACTAAAAAGTGAACTTGACTGCTGAACTCCCGACACATGCCCTGGTCTCAGTGGAAAATATACTTTTTGTATCAGATATCAGTATACAGAAATAACTGAAAAGTCCTTATTCAATCATTTTTGTACAAACTTAAATGGCACCTGAAGTGAGAAGAATATTCAGGCTGCCATATTAATTTCCTTTTAAGCAATAACAGTTGCCTGGCAGTCCTGCTGATTCCCTGCCTCTAATACCTTTAGCCATAGCCCCTGAACAAGCATGCTGCAGATCAGGTGTTTCTGGCATTATTGTCAGATCTGACAAGATTAGATGCATGCTTGTTTCTGGTATTATTCAGACACTACTGCAGCCAAATAAATTAGCAGGGCTAAGTGGTATTGTTTAAAAGAAATAAATATGGAAGCCTTCATATTCTTCCCACTTCAGTTGTCCTTTAAAGCATACCAGAGCCCAAAAGAAGATGAGAAATAGGGAAGCAGGCATGTATGGTGAGCTTTCCTGATGCTCACCACTCCCACCATTCTCCTTTCTGCCCCCTGTGGTACCTGTAATTGCCCTGTGTCCCCGTCTTCCAGTCAGCTAGGTCAGGATCAAATGCGACTGTGCTGGCCGGGCTGCATGTATCCTACAGCATGTAACTGCAGTCAGGAGCACTCTGCGCATGCGTATGTCATCACAATGTCATCCCACGCATGAGCAGAGTGCTCCTGGCTGCGATTGCATGCTGAAGTACGCGTGCAGCCCAGCCAGCCCCGGTGCACTAGATCCCGACCAAGCTGACCAGAAGACAGAGACACAGGGCAATTACAGGTACCACAGGGGGCAGAATGGAGAACGGGGGGAGCGGTGAGAATCAGGACAGCTCACCATACATGCCTGTCCCCCCCGTTTCTCATCCTCTTTTGGGCTCCGGTATGCTTTAAAACAAATGTTCAGTTTAGGTGAACTTGCCTCTTTAAGATGTCTTAATAAAGTGCAACTCTGCAAAATAAAATATATTCTAACAAAAAGTAGGAAGCATTTGAGATGCTCTGGCACAAACATTGCTGAGTTCTATTTTAATCACAATAAATGTACACAATTTTACACAGTATGCATCCTCATTGTTAACATACGGAACATCCATTGTTGCTGACTTCTAGCAATGTAAGTACGTACTGCTCTTACAGAAGAAACCAACATTATTATAACTTGTGGCGTGTACTGACATGTTAAATAGCAGGCTTGCCTCCCACTTTCTCATGCTTCTGCTCTTGCAGTCCTCACCCTCCTCTGAGAATATCAAACAAATACACGCTAGTGGTTGTAATAACGTTGGCTATGTCTGTAGGCAGCGGCTACAATTGGAGAATCTTGGCAAGTGAGCCTACTGACTAATGCATACTTTGCTTTGAGCTATTAAAGATTAGAACAGGGCATAAGTGAATCAGATTTGCTTAGTTTAACCAGATGTTTGATCCCCTGTCGAAAAACAGACCTACAGGAAACAAAAAAAAAAGGAAAAGAAACAAGAAAAAACAAACAAGCATTAATATTATCCTGCTGTCTTTCCCTTGCAATAAAGATCAGCCGTAAATTAGTCTGGGATTTTTCCAGTCCAGCTCTCTGAAGTTTTAAACATCTGTGTGATTTGGATTAACTGTGTAACGCTAACCCTTTTCCTTTAATTGCTGCCCTTTTGAAATCTAGTATTGGAGTAAGAGTAACAAATCTTATGTTAGCCAGAGGTGAAGTGAAACAAAATGCTTTTGTGCTCACATAACATTCACATTCTTGGATGGCATCCACGACATGTCACATAAATGATAACCTCCCATACACTCCCATATTTCTACATGTCAAGAATAAACTCCAGATCAGGCACACAGTCTATTATCTTTCCTAGACAAATGGTTTTATAGTCTAGATTTTATGGTTTTTAATTTTTCACTGATTTTATTTTGCAGGAAACGGCATAAATGTGGAGGATCTCTTATACAAGAGAAGTGGGTTTTAACAGCAAGCCAGTGTTTCCTATCAGGGTTAGTGTTTCTCTAAATATGACTAAATGTAAACAGTCACTGAGCCAATATGTCATTTATCCAAGATGTGTTGCAACTGATTGCATAAAAATATACTCTTGTATAAATAAATTGCACATTCCATAAAAATCAAACTTAAAGCGGATCCGAGATGAAAAAATTACTATAGCAAGAAACTTGTCTATATATCTTACCTAAAGTTTAGATGGTTTACACAGTAAATCCAGCTGCAAACAGCGTAAACAGTATATGATCATTTCCTGTGATACAATGACAGCAGCCATGTTTTGCTTGTCACCATCACACACAGGCAAAGCTGCTCTGTATCTTCACCCCTCAGCCTGTGAACTCCACCCCCCTTGCATCTGAAATCAGTGTGCAGAGTATATAGTATAGGTGGCCCCAGTATAGTTGCCCAAGTCAGTATAGCTAGTATAGTTTCCCCAGCATAGCTAGTATAGTTGCCCCCAGTATTTTTTTAATTTAATTTAGTTGGCCCCAGTCAGGGGGGCCACCAATCGTCTTACCTTTGGCGGCCGCTTCCCCTGACATGTCTCCCTCTCCCTCTGCTACACAGACTGCATGTCAGAGCGACCTGCTGCGCCGCTATGACAGTACAGCTGGTCACCTATCAGTGATCATGCAGGAAGACTGCCTGTATGCGCGCTGATGGGCGACCCGCTGTCCTTTCACAGCAACGCAGCGGGTCGCTCTGACTGTGACATGCGGTCTGAGTAGTGGAGGCAGAGGGTAACAGTTAAAGAGAACCCGAGGTGTGTTTAAAGAATGTTATCTGCATACAGAGGCTGGATCTGCCTATACAGCCCAGCCTCTGTTGCTATCCCAAACCCCACTAAGGTCCCCCTACACTCTGCAATCCCTCATAAATCACAGCCGTGCTGTGAGGCTGTGTTTACATCTGTAGTGTCAGTCTCAGCTGCTCCCCCACCTCCTGCACAGCTCCGGTCCCTGCCCTCGTCCCTTCCCTCCAATCAGCAGGGAGGGAAGGGATGCAGGCGGGGACTGGAGTTCTGCAGGAGGCGGGGAGAGCAGCAGACTGACACTATAGAGATAAACACAGCCAGCTCTGACAAGCTGTTTGTCAGCAGCATGGCTGTGATTTATGAGGGATTGCAGAGTGCAGGGGGACCTTAGGGGGGTTTGGGATAGCAACAGAGGCTGGGCTGTATAGGCAGATCCAGCCTCTGTATGCAGATAATATTCTTCAAACCCACCTCGGGTTCTCTTTAAAGGAGAATCGGCCGCCCGCCTAGATGCTAGTGCGCGCTGCCCATGGCCCCCTCCTCGCACATCGGCTTCCTGCCTCCGCTCCAGCCCCACTGTCTGGCTCCACCAATCAGAGCACAGCAGGGTAGGCAAATGTAAATTATGTGTTCCTCCTTGCCAGGCTCAACTCCCATGATTCATTTCAGCATGGGACTGAATGCCAAGGCGTTGGAGGAGTTGGAGGCTGGGCTCCTATAGTTTATTAGTTTATAATCTATTAGTTTAATAAAAAATAGGCAGTTGGGGGGAAGAATGCCTCACAAACTATATGTAAAGGGCACAAAAAAAGTTTGTCTTGGATCCACTTTAAAAAGCTGACAGAAGTCCATCACATAGCTAAAGTAAGTAGCCAAACACACTGATAAAAAATGGATAAATAAGTGTACATATACAAAAGCTACCAAGGTCAGTCCTAAAATTAGTTTTAAAACATTACTGCAATAAACTTTTTTCTTTCTGTTTACTATCCCCCCCCCTTTTTTGCCATCTTTAAAAGGCAGGAATGTCTTTTGGATTTTTGTTACTGTCTTTGTACCCACCTGGAAGAATTTATTGTACTTCCTGGCACAAGGGGGGGGGGGGGGGGTTAATGGTGGACTAAGCTCCCCACAAAAAAAGACACTGTAATGTGTAAAATACAAATTACATTTTATTCTTACTCCAAAAGATCTGCAATGCATTTCACGGGTTTCACACCCACTTCCTCGGGCAAAAATACAAGAAGGAGCAACTCTAACAGTATCTATATATGGTATAGCACCTCTGTTGATGCTGTACCCCATACAGACACTCTTAGAGTTGCTCCCCCTTGTATTTTTACCTGAGGAAGTGGTCATGAGACGCGCAAAACCCGTTGCAGATGTTTTGGAGTAAGAAGTAAATGTAATTTGTATATTACACATTACTGTGTCTTTTTTAAACGGTTTGTAATTTATTTTATACTTCATTGGCGCCTTTGTTCCTCAAGGTGATCAGTTGTAAAATGATTCACTAAAATAATTTTAGTGCAGATATTTAATGGTTCTTTTCCTCTAAGACACGCAATTGCATTTTTTTCCAATACCGTGATTCCACTGCAATTTCATGCATTGTTGTGGGTGTAAGATGTGGTCTGTTTTTGATTGTGATTTGAAATAGAAGGGAAAAAAATGTGATTTTCCTGAGCTTCTATACTTTGTATAGAAGCTCAAGTGCTAGAAAAAATGCAGCAGGATCAGTGCTTGCAGTGGGAAATAATCATGTCACTAATGCATTGCAGTAAAGCATTGCAGTAACATTCCCACACAGTTTCCATTAACCACTTTCAGATGAGCATAGTTGAAATCTATGTCCTGTTTATGTCCACCTAAGCCTACCAGGGCGTAGATTTCAACTTCCGCATTCCACATGCTGCACAGACCCACAGATCGTGCCGCTCTCCCGCTGCTGCAGCTCACTCGCCCTGCAGATGGTATGACAGCAGAGCTCTGTGACTCTGTAATGTGAGCCATTAGCTCCGTGAGCTAACGGCTCACATTAATCACAGGGTCAGGAGCCAATGCTTTTTTGTATCTTTTAGAGCAGAGAGGAAGTTCTGAGATCAGAAATTAATATAATCCACTTCTTAACACCTAACCCAAACCTACTTGCCTAATGTAACTTCCTTACTGAGGACTAACCCTAACCTAACTGTCACAAGTAAAAACTAACCTTCCTTATTCTACTCATGAACTCCTGACAATGCCACATTACCAACTATAAGATAAGTAGATTGAAGGGGAGTATCAGTTATGGTTAGTGTTTAGGGATTAGTTTAATTGGTTAGGTAGCCTACAGAGTAAGGAAGTGCCAAATGTACTCTTCTAGCACTGATTACCTGGCGCAATAAATCCAGTTATACAGCAGTTGATACTACACCTAGGGCCATATGCAATTTGAGGAGATAAGAAGCTGAAAACATGCGAGCTTCTTATCTCCTCACATCGCTCAGGATTTACCGGCAAATGCAATTGCCAGTTTCACCTGAGCGATGTCCTTGCGTAAAGGAGCATAACTCAGGCGAATACTAGGTATTCGCCGAGCGATGCTCCTGTGTGGCCAGCGATGTGGAGCGAGGCATTTGTGCCATGGAGCTGTCCTTCAGCAACACTGCTGCCTCGCTCCCGGGAAGATGCGCGCGCATCGTCGCAAGAGCCAGTGCATCGCTGCAAGGCTCGTACCCGCCGCCCGTCGCCTCCTGCCGCTCGTCGCTACCGCGGGACCTTCAGAAGATACATACCTCCATCGTTCTGGCTCGCCGCATGTCCCACACCGCTCCTCCGCTCATCTCTGTGACTGTGAGTATTCTTGGAGCCGGCAAAGCATCTTTGAGTCTCCCGCCGGTGCTCCCCATTCCTCCACTAGGTGGCCTAATGAGAATCATCCTGATTCTAATTGGACCAATGAGAATCAGGATGATTCTCATTGGGCCACCTAGTGGACAAATGGGGAGCCCCGGCGGGAGACTCAAAGATGCTTTGCCGGCTCCAAGAATACTCACAGTCACAGAGATGAGCGGAGGAGCGGCGTGGGACATGCGGCGAGACGGGAACGATGGAGGTATGTTTTTTTGTTACATTTTAAATAGGTAAGGAGTCAAAGCTGACTCCTTTACCTATTTAAATCACTGGCATCTGGGGTTTCCTTAGTAAAAGAGGCTCCCAGATGCCAAAATCAGCCCGCTGACAGCAGCGATAGGTCTTTTCACCTGCTCAGAGCAGGTGAAAAGTTAGCACCTATGTTTGCCGGGAAGCATCGCTTCCCGGGGGGTGCAAAATGCAATTGCATAGGGGGAAAGGAACTTGCTGGGCGATTATATCGCCCAAGCGAGTTCTTTTCCGCCCTGGGGGGTGTTAAATGCAATTGCATTAGGCGACCTTGCTGACGCCTAATTTAAGAACTCGCCAGCACTTCACGCTGGCGAGTTTGGTAATTGCATAGGGCTTCCAGTGTGGTTTTTCAGGAGGTTAGGGTTATGGTTCTAACCCTGTGCCAATTTGAACAGTTGTAACAATCATATAATTTGCTTTCAATGACTAATCCTTCTTGTCAAAAGACTTAGGCAAATCTAGTGTGTACAAACAATGTGACTGCCGTGAATAAACAGTTTACTTTTTTTTTACAGAAATGTGGATCTCAAGGATTATGACATATGGCTGGGAATAAAAAATATCTACAGAAGGACTCAGAGTCACAGACAAGTGTTCAACATTTCACAGCTGGTGCACGGGCCAAAAGGATCAAACCTTGTTTTACTAAAACTTTCCAGGTGAGTTGACAGAGTTGATCAGGGCCAGTCAGTAAACAAGGTACACATGAGCTATGGGTTAAAGATTTGGTTTCCAAGTATTATAAAGCTGTTCATACGTCATAAACTCATGGAAACCAGACTACAATTTAATACACATTAAATGTGTTTATCTGTCTTGCTAAAGTTGCTATAAATCAACCATGGCATATCAACAGTACCCGCTGGTATTCATAAATTCACCCAGTAGGAATGGGCTGACCTTTTCATCATACTTGATTTTGCTGTGAAAATGGCATCTTTACATTTGCCAAAAGTTTTGCAATAGCAACCACCTTTTTCCTATGGACTCAAAATTGCCTGGTCTGGGTGAAAGCATCTAGAGAGGAGTGCTGCAATGGTTATCTCACTAGATGGGTAGCAGTCTCACTATGAAATACATATCAGTGCATCTGTAAGCCTTTAGTGATGTTTAAAAAATGAATCATGGTAAATATTAATACATGTAAATTGACTTAGACCAGGCAACCAGCACAAAGAGGACCAGCTTCTGGTTCTCATGTGGGGAAAGGTATGTGTTCCAAAATATGTACTCATTGAGGGGAGGAAGAGCTTGTCCCAAAAGCTCACCAGTGAATTTTGATTTCCTCAGACAAAAAATGAAAATTTCCTGTCAAACCAAGCTAATGCACATGCATGCACTATCACCAAAGACTAATTACTAGTGTATAATGTAAATATCTAAGAATTTAAACAAAACTTTACAATGCGTATGTGGTACAGAGTATTGTTGCCATGATTGCATTGCTTCCGTGCATGTTCATCGAAAGCAAGTGCTCATGCTTGAGTTCTCACAATATTTGGGCATGCATAGTACAGAGCTTGCACATGCCCAGTGCTAAGGGGCTCATGCATGGACTTAGGTGACTGGGATCCAGTCAGAGTATCCATTAGTGAGGAACAAAGCAGGAAGGGGTGTGGGGGGGACCCATGGGTTGGGGGGGCATGTGAAAGTAGATACCTTTCTAGAGATGAACGCAGGCAAGAATACAAACCAGTATATGTGGTTTGCAATTATTTAGATCAGTTCAGGTTTGCTTTAAGAAATTGTGGTGAGTTTTTGTTGGTCATTGAAAGCAAACAGCTCATCTTCAGTGCTATCTGAAACCCATCCTTATTACACAGAACAGTCATTTATAGTTAAGCTGCACAAGACTCTGTGTCATATCCCCTTTACAGAACGCACCAGCGCTAAATGCTGGGAAGTTCTTAAGTTAGGCAATGGGTGCATCACCTAATCCAACCGCCTATAACACCTCCCCGGGCAGTAAAGAACTTGCATGGGCAATATAATTGCACAGTGAGTTCTTTACACCCTATCCTACTGCGCCAACCCCCCCACCCTAGAAGGTGCACCGTCACCCATGAGTAATTTACCTACCGCCACAAAACACCTGCTGCCTCTTGCCGCAAGTCCCTATGCTGTAATTACAGTATCTCTAACTGTAATTGCTGACTCTCTGAGCCCTGGAAAAGCATCTTTGAAGTTCCCAACGGGGCTCCTTATTGCTCCATTGTCTGGACGATTTTCAGTGGACCCCCAGAAGCAGGAAGATGTTCAACAGGTGCGCACGCACATCTCCAGGGGAGTGAGGGAGCAGTTCCGTGGTGCTAAAAAACAGTGTAAAACCTCACTACCCATCGCCCGGGATATGAGAGCATCGCTCAGGCTTTCACCTAAGTAATACTCCCTAACGACTGGCCATCACGCAATAGCATTGCCGAAATCCTTGCGCGATGGCAAGATGATAAGTAGCTTGCATCTGCAAGATACTTATCACCTTTAATAGGATATGGCCCTCTGTTTCTAACACCAAGATTTAAAGGAAACCTGAAGTGAGAGGGCTATATAACTGCCATTTTTTGTTTCCTGATAACCAATACCATTGGCTTGGTATCCTGCTGATTAGGGATGCTCATTGGATTCCGCGGAATGGAGATTTCTGCAATTCTGGTCGGAAATTGGCAATTATAGCTTTTCCGGCTCACCGGAACGGAAAAGCTATAGCACTAATCGGAAATAGCGGAATTTCTATGCGGAATTCCGTCGAAATTTAATCAGAAGCGTGTAAAAGCTGCATTAGCCAATCAGAAGGATCGGAAGGGGATAGACCCATCACAGAAGCTTAAAACATGATGATTTCTGCATTAAAAACTGAATTTCTGCACCATTTAGAGTCTTAACAAAAACCAACTAATCCTACATTAGCAACCAGCTCCTAGCTACCTATCATCAGCTATCCCACCCATTTTGTGTATAAGAGAAGTGTGACAGTAACGAAGCGTGTGGGTTTCATTCTGGTGTTGTAGAGAGGAGAGACAGACCCATATTAGTTGTTTCAACATAAAACAATGGTCTTTTTAAAGACTGTATGTAAAACAAAAGTCTGTTTAAAGACTGTGAGAGAGAATTAGATTGAGTGTGAGCTATTATTAGTAGTAGCTAGGTGTATTTGTGAGAGAGTGACAGTAGATTGTTAGTTTAAGTGATAGACTGTAGTGTAGTGTACTAGTAGTTGCTGTGTGGAGGGGGTTAGACAGAGCCAGCCAGGCCCCAGGCTTAGTGTTTGACAGAAAGAGAAAGGTGATTGATTAGTTGAGTGTAGTGCAAGTTTTTGTTTTGTTTTCTAAGTTCATTTTTTTCTTTATTTTGTTTTTGATGTATTTTCTTCATTTCACACAACGTCAATGGGGGGCCCCAGGCTCTCTCACAGCATGGGGACCACAGCAGCACCCTGGAGGGGGAGGCTGGGTGGCGCAGGCAACCCCCCTCCCCCCCCCATGCATGGCCAGCGCCGGGGAGGGCCGTCCTCACCCACCTCCCAATATTAAAAACAGGCACTTACCTTAATGTCCATTGCGTTCTGCTACATGAGCATTGACTTGGGGGAACCACATGAGAAAGGAGTGAAGCATGGGTCACCCCAAGCTTTGGAGCTCAGGGCTGGCTTACACACAACACTCCAGAGGGGGGGAGGACAGGTGCAGACAGCTCACCCCAGGGCTCACACCACCTAGAACAAGCCATCTACCACCTGGCTCCAAAGGATACAACTATGAAAATGCTTACCACAAGAGAATTTATGCGTGCTCAAACACCAAGTTTAACCCTAACAAATCTGGCTTTGCAAATCTGGCCTAATTGGCTTATCATGAGGCATTGCTCATGCAAATATGCATTTGCTTTCGCATGCCAAACTATGCAGGGTCAAAAACCAATACCGCAAAGCGGTTGCCCTGCGGGAATTAGTTCATGCTACATTAGCACTATCCAGGAGCGCCACGGGGAGGCTTCACAATGCCCCCATACAACCGGGAGGGCCGCAGGGCCCCAGACACTCTCACAGCCTGGGGACCACAGCGGCACCCCGGAGGGGATGGATGGTCCCCAGTGCAAGGGGAAAATGCGGCAGTTCATACCCCCTCCCAAGCAGATGCCAGGATAAGCCACATCTGGGATTCCCTTCTTCGTTGTGTAGAAGATGCGTTTCCTGAACCTGTACCCCGGGCCCAAGCTACCAAGCCTCATCATACTCAGCAAAGTTTTGGTGGTCCCACTCCCAGCAGCAGCACCAATAGCCAATCTGTGAACCTGCTGAGTATGTTGAAGGAATTTTATCAGCCAATGCCAGATACTCCTTGTAGCAGCAGCACCACCAGCAGGAAAAGTAGTCACCACCAGCGGCTGGCCCGTATGGTGAATGATTACTTGGGGTCGGCCAGTGCTCCAGACAATATGGAGAGTAATGATGGCCCCATGAAGTATTGGACAAAACAACTGGATACTTGGCCTGAACTCACTCAGTATGCACTGGAGGTTCTTGCATGCCCCGCCGGCCGCCGCCAGTGTTCTTTCTGAGCGAGTATTTAGTGCTGCAGGTGGGGTGGTCACCGACCAACGGACCCGTCTGTCCACAGACAATGTGGACATACTAACATTCATAAAAATGAACGAGTCATGGATCAGTGATAATTACACTGATTCACGATGAACATTGGACAAACTAAATAAAAATGTTGCTGTAATTACTTCCGTTGAACCACCTCTAGGTCCTATGGCCTATGACAACTCCTGCTGCTCCAAACAAAAATAGTAATGACTGCCGAGGAACAACCTCTAGGTCCCATGGCCTACGGCAACTCCGGCTGCTCCAAACAAAAATTGTAATGACTGCCGTGGAACCACCTCTAGGTCCCATGGCCTACGACAACTTCTGCTGCTCCCTCATCTGCATGCGTGTTTGTGGTCTATGGAAAAAATGGCAAAAAATATTAGAGAAAAAGGAACAGCAGGACAGCTGGGCAATTTTTTGTTATGTAAAAGGAAATAAATGTCAGCCTCCATTTCCCTCTCACTTCAGGTGTGCTTTAAATGAAAAATCCCAAAGAGGATGTCAAGCATCCACATGACAAGAACAGATTGTCTGCATTTCCTGATGGCTCTAATGGTGCCCATACACGGTACAAAAAAAAATGATACCATGTATGGGCACCATTATAAGAAAATCAAACTTCACCCAGTCAAGACATGGAAACACTAGTACAATGATGGGCAGTACTTTAGAATAAAGATGATTTGTATTGAATTTATAAAAGTGAACTTAAAGTTAGTAGTGTTATTTTAGCTGTGAATCCAGGAGCGTCCAACTTTAATTAATACTGCAGTCTGAATGTGCTAAAATGTAAATTGTTGTTCTTAAATCTGAAAATTCATAGCTCATCTGTGGGTCATAGTTAGCACTTTGTATATTCACAAATCTCAGAAACCATCGCTATGCTTTTTGTGGGCTCAATTTATTTTCTTTAAGCGTTCCAGCATGGAGACACATCATTAAAACGCAGTCATATTATGTCTAGGTGTAGAGAACATATGTTTTTCATAAAACCAAACTCTTCACTAGAGACTCAAATATTCTGCTAGTTCTTTAATGTACAAATGTAGCCTGACTCACACTGTATGTTGATGGTGATTAGTCTGCTACTGCATCTATGATCTAACCTACCTAGACTGCTGAGCATGTGATTTACCAATAGAAAATTCATCATTCAAAAATTCTCTAGCAAATTCCCAAATGGGCTCTAAGGTAATCTTCTGAAAATGAAAAATAGTGTTAAAAGATTTCCCAAGTCTTCTGCCTTCACCACACAGTATGAAAATATACAAGGAATTCAGATGCATACAAATGACTAAAGTAAGAACATTCAGTGTCAAGCTAAAAGATACAATAAAATGAAAGTGTCAATCTGAAAATAATTAAAAAATTATATGTTTAATGTGTGTTGTATAAAACAATAGAAGTTAATTTTCATACTCATGGGCCATGGCTTATTACTCAGTGGTACATTTTTTCAACAAGTCACAAGTCATTCTTCTAACAGTGGCCATAAATGGGCAGATGATTCAGTCTAGCACCAGAAGCCAATTGTTTTCCTCTTTAAAGGCTATTTCTCTCAGCATAGGCAGCAGACACAGACGGCACTGTCTGGCTTCTTCTTCCTGCAGTACAATCACTGTTCAGTGACCTCACTGCTCTTCTGATTCAGCAAAATCCTCACTCCTTGTCCCACTCTCCTGCAGAGGTTTAAGAACTGTGTAAGAAGGACATGGAGTAACATAGGCTGACCTTGCAGAAAACCTGAAGTGGCAAGTATGTTGTGGCGGCCTGCCAGTGGCCATATTTGCTCCTTTAAAACAATATCAGTTGACTGGCAGTCCTGCTGATCTCTTTAGCTAGAGTGACCAGATTTTTGTCGGTTCAACCTGGGACAGGGCGGGGGAGTTGAGGGGGGGAATGCGCGTGTCACGCCGAAAAACTGGGGGCTGCGTGCCTAAAAATGGGCATGGCCATGACGTTGTATAGGCGGAGCTAACGTAATGATGTAACAGCGAGGCATAAGAAAGCAGTGTTTACGCCATGATGTGGTCAAACACAGATTCGCATCATGGGTGTGCAGAAACTGTGTGATGCTATTTATTAGTATACCGTAACCCCAAAGCAGCAAACATAGCCAACTGTGACCATTAAATAATAAATGCAGCAACAGTTACCCCAGACACCAGAAAATAAACACAATGTGGGCACATTTCAGCACAAAATAAACGCAATGTGGGCACATTTCAGCACAAAATAAACGCAATGTGGGCACATTTCAGCACAAAATAAATGCAATGTGGGCAACATGTCAGCACAAAATAAACGCAATGTGGGATACATGTCAGCACAAAATAAAGCAATGGACAACATTTCAGCACAAAATAAACGCAATGTGGGCACATTTCAGCACAAAAATGCAATAGGGGCACATTTCAGCACAAAATAAACGCAATGGGGGCACATTACAGCACAAAATAAACGCAATGGGGGCACATTTCACCTGTAAAAAAAAGAATTTACTCACCTGACAGAAGAAGAGTCTCCTCTCGCTCCTGGTCGGCCTCTGGCGCGCTGCTCCCGGGACCATCTTCCTCCTCCTGCAGAGTCCCGCGCTGACAGGCAGAGCAGGGCTACGGCAAGATGGCGCCCGAAGCCCTGTACTGGAGACACAAATAGTCTCCAGTACAGGGCTTCGGCAGTCATCTTACAGCCCTGCTCGCCTGCCAGTGTCGGTACACCGGAAGACTAAGGAGGCTGGAGCGGGGCTGCAGGCAATGAACTGGCATGGCGTCTATAGACTTCGCTGCCAGATCATGCAGTTACAGTAGCCAGAGTCCCGAGGCCGGGACGTCCCGCAGCTAAAAGCGGACCTCATGCTGCCTGGGACAGCGGACCCTGAAGGCGGGATGCGTCCCGGGCTATCCGAGACGTCTGGTCACTCTACTTTGTTATAATTTAAGTAGGCCTCAGTGATTTGGACTGAGTTAGTCAAAAAGGCTTGAAGTGCAGACTTGCCCTTTAAGGAGATTTTCTCTTAGAGAGAAAATCTACAGTTCTGACTGTCAGCAGAACTAGGACATACCAAGAAGCTGTTCTATGGACAAGGCCACAGGTCTCACTGACCTAAAAAGGCACACCACAAGAACAGTAAACACAGCCATGTTTAATCAATATCAAATTCCTTGCAACTAGGCCAAGGGGTTTATAGAATATTAATCAAGTAGGTGTGTATCATGACATCACAAGGGATCTGAACCAATCCTAGGTTTAGGGGGAGGGTTCAGATGATGACACAGTTAACCCTTTCCTGGTCAGTATTTAGGTTCATGACGAGCCAACGGAGGGCTCTTACTCTTACCTTCACGCTCTCTATCTACTGGCTGGAACCCTTTACTTATATATATTTATTTATGTCTCATTGGTTTATCTTGTATGCTGTATATACTTAGTTTAGACGCAACTTAGTATAGAAAGAAGATAACCTGACTAACATTCAAGGGGAATGTTAGTCAAGAGCTTGTAGCGCAAATGGACTTAAAGGGATACTGTAGGGGGGTCAGGGGAAAATGAGTTGAACTTACCCGGGGCTTCTAACTGTCCCCCGCAGACATCCTGTGTTGGCGCAGCCACTCACCGATGCTCCGGCCCCGCCTCCGGTTCACTTCTGGAATTTCAGACTTTAAAGTCAGAAAACCACTGCGCCTGCGTTGCCGTGTCCTCAATCCCGCTGATGTCATCAAGAGCGCACAGCGCAGGCCCAGTATGGTCTGTGCCTGCGCAGTACACTCCTGGTGACATCAGCGGAAGCGAGGACACGGGCGTGCAGGCGCAGTGGTTTTCTGACTTTAAAGTCAGAAATTCCAGAAGTGAACTGGAGGCGGGGCCGGAGCATCGGTGAGTGGCTGCGCCAACACAGGATGTCTGCGGGGGACCATTAGAAGCCCTGGGTAAGTTCAGCTCATTTTCCCCCGACCCCCCTACAGTATCCCTTTAAAGAACGATTGCTTCGCTAAGATGTAACGACATGTAGAGATGAGTATCTGTATATCTGTTGACTTAATAAACTCCATCAAACTTTAAAGACGCCTAAGAAAGTTTATCTCCTGCTTGCTGTGATGAGTCGTGTTTGCAACTCTTGCTGATGAGTTGCTGGTGCCGGGAGAAAATGGTGATTTCTAACATACTTTAGCTGTGTTAGTGCCTGAATCACAATACCTGAAATAAGCATGTGGCTAATCTGGTCAGCGTTTAGTCAGAGCACCTGATCTGCATTGATTATTCATGCCCCTTTTACACTTGCCTTGCAAACATATGTTGCATTACCCGTTTACAGCAGGGTAATGCAACGGCAAGGCAATGGGGCCTAGCACACTTACGGCGTTGCGTCGGAAGTGCGCGGTTCACTGTCGAACTGCCGCAAAGTCAACAGCGCATTACTGTCGAGCTTCTGTGGTATCACAGGGATGGAAGTAATGTAAGTGTAGGATTTTTTTTTCCGGCAGCGGTGCAGCGCATATGCATGGAACAACGGAAATACGTTGGAGAAACCCAGGAATCTCAGTGAAGTACTTCCTGTCCAGCAGCGAGTACATCTCTGGGCGGGGGGCAGCAATTTCGATTTTAGATGTGAACAAAGCCACACTTTTATTTATTGTTTTATTTAGAACATTATCTCAATCAATTCATTTAAAATGTTTAAAAAACACACATGTAAATTATGTGAACTAGTTTATTCAAGCTATTTATAGATCTTAAAAAATGACCTAAAAACAGTTATGGATTTAATACTGACGAATCCCAATTTACAAGGCATACACTGAATTGTGCTGAGTGACGTGTATTTATGTTAAAGTGAAAGTCTAGGCTATATTTATCTAGTATATAGTTTGAGTAAGCTGAAGTGAAGGTAGTTTACGTAATGTGAAGCCATGCTCAAGCTTAGCCTCCTATCCTGCTGCCTTGAATTAAAAATAAAATGTGAAAAGGAACTCCTCCTCCCTCATACTCTCGTAGCTCTGGTGCCATTGGGAAGACATTACACTGAAAGGTGGGGCAAGAGAAATATAGCTTCAAGGATATGGTGGAGGGGATTACATGTGCTTTTTTATATTAAAGACAGTGGGTGGATTACATTTTGAATTCTGCTTTACTTATTCATTGTGTAATTTCCTATAAAATAGGTAGCACGATATCTACATTTTAAAAGCTGCCAGGTTAAATTATAGGCTGTGTGTTAGATGTAAACTAATCCATGTCTAAAAAATAATCAAACTAGCTATTTATAGCACCAATAACCTCTCAATAGTTTAATAATAACCGCGGTTTACCTGCACTGCAAATGTAAGCAAAATTTGAGATCACAGCACTCGGTCCTAGCCCACCAGAAACGCTGTTGGAGGCGGAACCTTGCTACACATTTCTATGGATATCAGAAGCATGCAATTTTCTTTTAAACACTTTGCAACATGAACTAAAATTAGGCCAAATTACATGGAAAATGTCTTTTTTCGCCATGTCAGTTCTTTAGGTAGAAATCATTAATTTGCAGTTTTGCTGAGCTTCTTTTGCTATTCATTCAGCTTGTTCACTGTAATGCTTTGTTGATCCATGTATAATAAGGGTAATTAGCAAAAATTTCTTCCTTTAACAGACCTGCAATCGTTAATGAAAACGTATCAGTGATCAAACTGCCTTATTACGGATGTACAATGCCAGAGAAAACACAATGCACTGTGTATGGATGGGGACACACAGGAAGTAAGACTTTTTAATGTTGATGTAAATCGTGTATCATATATACTGCTCTTTAAGGTTTTGTAAAACATAGAAAGATTGAGTACATACACAGGTATGAGTGTGTGTGTGTGTGTTTTCTTTTTTTTTTTTTTACTAACAAAAATTGTTACAGAATTAGCATTTAGGAGTTCCTCCCTTTACCAGGTAAAGGATACCTGACCTGAGCAAGACTATCTAAGCTAAGCACAGATGTATGTTCATACTATATTCACAAAAATCTGTGCATTGTCTGTTCCTCCCCTTATTTCTTCCAATCCCCACAATCATTCCTTGAAGAATGTGACTTTTGGCTAAAGTTAAATGTTCAGACAGGAAGAGGCAGGCTTACAGCAATGTTCCTTCTTATCAACCGGATGGAACATCACCACAAGCCTGCCTCTTCCTGTCTGAACATTGTCTGTAGCCAAAAGTCAAATTGTTCAAGGACATATTGTATTTGGGAGACCAGGGAGAACGAAGAGAGGATAAGGCACCGAGGTATGTGGATCAATCATGACTCTGTGCTTGCAATAGGTAGGTTTGCCTTGGGACAGGTGTCCTTTATGTACTATTCAAATGTGTCTTTTATACTCTGATGTTCATGTGTTACAACCAAATATTAATGCTGATGCTCTAAATAAGAATGGGTCTCCCAAAAACTAATCCTACAACAATTTTTGTGCACATAAAATGGGTATCGCAGTCAGTAATCAACCTTTTTGATGTTTCCAAGTGCACTAAAATGGCTATAGTCATTATTTAAAGTACTACAACAAATACCAAGCAATATAATTTGCATATCTGTTAATATACAGTGTTTTAGTCAGGGCTTTTGCAATTGTTTAAGTTTTGATTGGCAAGTTGGTTTGCATGTGAACATTAAATAGTAAGAGTTAAAGATTAGCTTCACTAATTTCACTGAGAAAATTACCATCTGGTCAGTTGCATAAACTGCAATGATTTAGCAAACATGATGGCAGAATCAATAATGTTTGCTGAGGGGCGGTGAGAGCCCGGGGCAGATGCGTTACCCCATAGGCTATATGGGTGAATGCATCCTCCTGTCTGGGATTATCGCGGTCTGCACAGAAGTCCCGCGGATCCATTACAGACTGACAAGTGTGAACAGCTCCTATTTATAAAATAGGAGCCTTCACTGTCAGTTTAGTGATGAGGAGAGAACAGGCAAAAAAAATGTCCATTCTCTGCTGAAGTGGGAACACAGCCTCAGCATAGGTGACTGATCATTTTACCTTGAAAGGTTTTATATTTCAATTGAAAAAAAAAATTAAAATGGCCTGTGTGTTTACCATAGCTAAACAGATGTTATAAATGTCCCACTAATTCTTTCTCTGGTACTAAGTGTCTTTTATAACTTAGTAGATCACAGTTGATATTAAAGGAAGGAAACTATTTAAATAAATGATTGTATCTATCTTACTTCTCCTAAAAATTACTTTTTAAAGCTATTCCACAGTTTTATTTTATATTTAAATCTACTTTTTAAGTTTTAACAGTTTTATTGTTTTTGCTCAATGACACATTTATTGAAGTATGCCAGAGCTAAAATCTATGAACTATTGACCCTTCTTATCTCTCTCCTGCTCTCTTGGAAAGTGTTTTATAGTTGGAATTTCTTATCAGTGAGGGTCACACTGTAGTCACTTCCTGTCTGAGTCAGCCACTTACATAACTGATATTTAACTCTTTCAGGCAGAAAAAGAAGAAGAAAACACAGCATAGTTATTTGTGTGCTAGGCACTGTACATACCCATGCCTATCTCATCATGTCACATGTCACCTTGGGTATCTTTTAAGCCCCACATATCCAGAGCAACTAACTGTTAATATGCAACCTATGACCTATGACAACCTATTTTTTAGAGTTATATTTTGGTAGCTGCACTGGATGCTATGAGAAATGATACCATCTGAGTATATGAACAATAAGGCAAGGCATACAAAGAGCTTAACCTAAAATAAAAACTGAAATATGCGGTGGCCACTGCTATTACATATTTGGTCTGCTGTATATCTTCCTGGTTATGTGCATCAGGCCCTACCTTCTCCCCATGTCCCATTTGGCCTCTGGACAACATGCACATGTTGTTTTGAAATACTGTGGGTTTTGGAAGTGGTGTATGAGAGCCAGGACCTATGGCGATTTAGGCACTGTAACATATGTAAGAAGAGACAGCAGATTTAGGGGCGTAACTAAAGGGGAGCAGCCACAGAGGCGCCAAGACCTGTAAGGCAGCCCCAACTGCTACTTCACTTCCTCAGATAAAGAGGTCCATCTGTCAGATCAGGTGTATCTGTGACTACGATTCCTATGGGTGTGAAGATTGTGATGTCCACACATCATGACCACACGCATGACCCTTGCAAGATAGGCACCCCAGACTGTGAAGGTCACCATGGAAAGCCAAGGGAAAGGGTGTGAACATTGAGGGAATCATCAAAGTTTTACTGGGGGGCCCCATGATTTGTAGTTACACCCCAAGCAGATGACGGCATATGCCAGCTGCCAATCTTACGTAAGCACCTATTTTTTATTTTAGTTCAGGGCTACTTTAATCCATGGAAAAACCAAAGTATAGATGTTGTTCAGTTAAACTACCAGAGATCATAGCCTACTGCCTTTATCTCTCCTCACTTACTTCACACGATTCTTCTTAACCACTTGCCGACCGCACACTCATACCGTGCGGCGGCATAGTGGTAGCTGGAGGACCAGCGATGCACATCTGCGTTGCCAGGTGCCTCCCTAATTAATCAGGAAAGGCCGCTCGCGTGAGCGGCCGTTTCCTGTTAGATCACGGAGCAGGTCTCCGTGAATAGCCTGTGAGCCGCTAATAAATGTAAATGCAGGAGACGTATGTCTCCTTTGATTACATTGAACGGCGCTGCTGTGCAGCCGCGCCGTAAGGCAGATCGGCGATCCCTGGCCAATCAGTGGCCGGGGATCGCCGCCATGTGACAGAGGACATCCTGTCACAGGCTGCACAGGACGGATAGCGTCCTGTGCAGCCCCGATCACCAGGGGGGACAGGTAGGAGAGGGAGGGGGGAATTTCGCAGCGGAGGGGGGCTTTGAGGTGCCCCCCCGCAAACCTCAGAAAGGCAGGAGCGATCAGACCCCCCTGCACATCATCCCCATGGGGGGGAAAAAAGGGGGGCGATCTGATCGCTCTGCATGTAACATGATCTGTGCTGGGGGCTGCAGAGCCCACCCAGCACAGATCATAAAAAACAGCGCTGGTCCATAAGGGGGGGGGGGGTAAAGGCTGGGTCCTCAAGTGGTTAAAGGGGCACTATGGCAAAACATTTTAAAATTTGTGCAAACAAATACGAGGTACGTTTTTTTCCAGAGTTAAATTAGCCATAAATTACTTTTCTCCTATGTTGCTGTCACTTACAGTAGGTAGGTGGTAGAAATCTGACAGAAGCGACAGGTTTTGGACTAGTCCATCTCTTCATAGGAGATTCTCAGCAAGGCTTTTATTCTTTATAAAAATATTCCCTAAAAAGGATTTAGGGCCTGTTTCCACTACATGCAGATTGGATGCAGAATGGATGCAGAAAAACTGACTCCAATGAATGTCTATGGGCCTGTTTCCACTAAACGTGATTTTTCTGATGCAGATTTTCCCATAGGCATTCATTGGAGTCAGTTTTTCTGCATCCATTCTGCATCAATTCTGCATCCAATCTGCGTGTAGTGGAAATAGGCCCTTAATGATGCAGGCCAGCTTCCCTGCTCGCTACACAGTTTATTGGCAGTTGGACACAGCAACTGCCATTCACTAAGTACTTTTGAAAATAAACAAATCCCTGAGAATCCCCCATGAAGAGATGGACTAGTCCAAAACCTGTCGCTTCTGTCAGATTTCTACTACCTACTGTAAGTGACAGCAACATAGGAGAAAAGTAATTTATGGCTCATTTTACTCTGGAAAAAACGTACTTCTTATTTGTTTATGTTTGCACACAGGGGAGGACTGGCCAGGGGGGAAAGGGGGAGATTTCCCCCCAGGCTGCCTCTCATTTAATGATTTAGGGCTGGTACAGTGCCTGCTACATTCAGGGCTGCATTCAGGTTTTTGTATAAGGCAATGTGAAACATTAGGCTGGCTGAGAGAAATAATGGTGCAATTATGGAGGAATTAGAGGACGGGTAAGCTGGTAAATGTACACAGCAAGATGCTGAGCAGAGGCTTGCCTGCAGGGTCCATAGAAAAAAAAACTCGGTCTGCTTTCACACCATTATAGCTCCCAACTGTCCCTCTTCTGAAGGGACAGTACCTCTATAGACATAAGTGTGGGTGTGTGTGTGTGTGTGTGGAGGGGGGAGAGCCTTGGGGAATTAATATGGCCATACATCTGTTGTCTCGGCGATCAACCAACTGTTTTGATAATTACTATCGGATTGATTGGAAATCAGTGCCGCCACAAGCATGCCCAATTGACGATTTAACTGATTTTGGTTGGAAATTGGTTGAATCTGAGATGCTGGGAAATCTCAGGCCGATGTGGTTGATTTGGTGCGCAGTGGTAACGATGTGCGATAATCACAAACGACGGACACAACGGAAACCCCTTGCTGTCATCCTTCCAAATGTATTATGTGACCCCCGGTGCCTATGCAGTTACACTTTACCTGTCACACTGCCCTGGAAGTGTCCTTGCTGTATTTCCACATAGGCGCCCCACATGACTATCAGTATTTAGCACGTGGGGTGCGTGTCTGACGTCATTTGGGCTGGGGCTGCCATGGAAACGGGCCTCTAGTTTGTGTTTCCCCCCAGGCTGAAAGGTCCCAGTCCTCCCCTGTTTGCACATATTTCAAATTTTAGAATTTTTCACCATAGTGCCCCTTTAATTGCCAGCAAACATGTATTTAGCATAAGAAACACAGGCTGCTAGAGTTTACTCTTTTTCTCTGTGCTTTGGATAAATATGGACTAACTGAGATGGTAAATTTTGTGTAATTCAGGTCAACAACAGGACCACATTTTACTTTATGCAAAAACGTGTTAATAAATATTTTCTTTTGTAGCAAACGACTATGACGGAGAGCTGCAGCATGGGAAAATGATTATTGTGGGAAATGAGAAATGCAATGAATATCACAAGGGGAGGATTACAGTCAATGAGTCTGAGATCTGTGCTATGAATGAGACTGCCAATGTGGCACCCTGTGAGGTAAGGAAAGAAATTCTCTCATCTAATTAAATTTACTTGATTATTGCAGATGTTACAGAAGACAGCTTCATGCCACAGGTAGATGTTTTGGTTTTGCAATGTCACAGTGCTCCCAAATGAATTACTCCTTCACATACGTACATGGAGAACAGATGTTTTGCAAATTGGTTTAATGCTTTCCCACTTGAAACCAAACACAGTACTTATCAGATTATTTTCTAATTATTAAACCAAACCTAGACTATAGCAGTCAGAGTGGGGTTTGCCTGAATTCATGAGAGGGCTTCCTTTAAAATCGTACATTAGTGTTTGTAAGACTGATATACCTCTTACCTCACTCAGGCAACACTTATGTCATTAAGCACAAAAATCAACAATTCAATATTACTCCAACGCTTTATTACACAGATGCATGTACTCAATGGCATTCTATCATCAGTAGACGTTGCAGGGAAATAAATCCAGTCTCTACCTCGGAATAAATGAAAAAGAAATTTAAAACATTCATGATTGAAACTAAAGCAAGTTTAAGGTTTTTTTTAAAACATTTTTAGTTGCCATGAAATAAAAGTAAATTATTCAACTGAAAACCCGAAAAATATCTTTATTATTTAAATAGGTTCACCTTTGTTGACCTGTTAGCTGGATGGGGTACTGGTAAGGCAACATCCTTACCAGTACACTATCCAGATAACATGTAGGATTTGAGCCTTTGACCAGGGTTGAAAACCTGGCTCAAGCCAGTGCGTAAAACAAGGCTCCCTAATTATCTTGGTCGCCTGTATTCCACTGAACATGGATATAAGAGATTAGGTGGCAAAAGGTGGAATGCAATTTCCAAAATGGAACACTTGGAAGTTGGTTTATTTAGGGTACATGAGCCAGCTGTTAATCCAAAATCAATTGTACAGAGAAAAGTTACTTTGTGTGGTTTGGAACACTCTGCCTTTTGAACATTGGTCTTCACTTTAAGGCTAGGCTCTGAAGTTACATAAAATCGTACCACAATGGAGACAAATGGATAAACAGACATGTTGATGGATCCTATGTTATCCATAGGGTCTATTGATATGTATCCATTTTCCAATATATCTATTACAGTAGCAGAACACAAAGAACCTGCCTAAGGTAATATATTAAATCTAACACGCGCTTCAGGTATAAAGCTAGATTCCTCTTTATTCTCCGTTTCTTATGTTAAAATCCACACATAAAGTAAAAGTAAAATATCAATAGGATAAACAAACAACCCTATATAAAACCCTGATCCTCCAAGTCCATTCATTCATATACACTCAAAACACATATATAGAAGGGCCCTTCTATCACAACCTTACTCGTCAATTCGTGTAGGGAAAAGACGTATTAGAGATATTCCAAAGTGTAATGATAAAAGGGGATCTGGAAAGAGAGTCTAAAAAATATTGGTAGATCTCCAAATGTCCTCATAGGGAGCCCGTTCTGTTCCCAGCCAACGTCTGTTTCCAAGGCTTATAAAGTTATGCTGTTCCTCCAATTAGAAAAAAGAAAGATTCCCACTTACAGTTCTGCAGTAGGTCTATCAATTCGAAGGATGGGTCTACTAAATTTCAAGATGTACTCCTTCTTGTAGGTCTCACCACCACCAACTAAAGGTCCGTCTTGATGGTGAGCCGTCTCCTCGCTGCTCTCCACGCCGTGTAGTTGAGGTGCGCATACGTCACTTCCGTGTGTTAAGACTCACGGGTCCGCTCGTCGCACTTCCTTCTGGCTGGCTGCAGTCTCTCTGGCTAATGTGGGTGACATCACCGCTAAAAGATCCGTTGAACCTCTGCTTACAGGCGGCCGCTGCGCGCTATCACGGCTTGTCTGTAGTCCACGATCTTTGCCAAAAGATAATGAAACCTCTACGCGTTTCTGCCAATTAGCGTTGGCTTTCTTCAGGAGGGTTTACTCTGAGTCATCTGAGGCTAGCATTGTCCATCCTTCTTTTATAGTATTCATTTATCATTCCTTCCTTCCCCTTAATCGGATTATAGGTCATAGTTCAAAGGGTACCCTATTACAGATGTATCATTTCCTTGTATTATTTATCAAGCCGGTAGCAGCATCCCATTTTGCTTGATTCAGTACCCAATCAATCAATTAATAATCGATACAAATAAAAGAAATAAAGATATAAATAAAAATAATAAAAACACAGTTAAGTATGAACATTCGCTCTCACCACTCATGAATATCTCTCAACACCCCTTCCTCCCACATAGAGGATCAGTTTTCGATCTCAGCGTTTGATATATCCACACTATATAGGATAAAGTATACTTAAGTACGTAGAGAGTATAAGGTAGGCGTGACCCAATAGTAATCCCCCTATCCCCACATATGCTCAACCACCCCAATCTCAAAGGTGATTTTGATATCAACCGGAGTCATTTAAAGAATGCGAACAGCTCCATCTCACTGTTAAGTCCCTTGGGGATAAGGGTGTCCAGTTGAAAGATCCATTTGGACTCACTCCTGGACATTTTCTGTATATAATCCCCTCCCCTTGTATTCCGTTGTACAATTTCTAGACCAAAAAATATGGTCCCCCTAATCCTCCCACCATGTTGTTCCTTATAATGCTTTGACAGGGGGTGCCCCTCATTCTTTTTCTCAATGTTATTAAAATGTTCCCCTATCCTCCTCAAAAGTGATCTTTTAGTTCTCCCAACGTACCTTTTATGGCAGGGGCACTGGATGCAGTAAATGACCCCACAAGTGGTGCAGGTCATGGAGTCCTTGATTCTATATTTCGCTGCATCCGGTGCCTCAATTTCCATTACTCTACCCGGATTGTCAGTCCTTCTACAATTCAGACACATTCCACATCTGACAAATCCTGCTCTACCCCTATCAATTCCATGGTTTCCCCCTTTATTTACTTCATTTGCCGCTGTTGCTATCGAGAGTCCCAAATTGGGTGCCCTCTTAAAAATAACCTGTGGGGTACCAGGTAATTTCTCGCCCAAAATCTTGTCCTCCCTCAACACATCCCAATGCTTTCGAATTATGTTTACTACTTTATTGGATTGGGATGAATATTGTAGGACAACACTGAGATCTTTCTCATCCCATTCCCGTTTGGTCCTCGGGCCTAATAGGCCACCACGGTCCTTGTGTCTAATATCCTGTCGGGATTTAATGACACCTTCCTCTGGATAGCCCTTCTCCAGGAAGCGGTCCACGAGTCCCTCCGCCTCTCGATCGTAGTCATCCAAGTTCATACAATTGCGGCGGAGCCTCGTGAACTGCCCCCTGGGGATGTTGTTGAGCCACCGTGGGAGGTGGCAACTAGTGTATAGAATATAGCTATTCACATCCACTGATTTGTGGAATGTCCTTGTATTAAGGGACTTGTTCTCCACATACAACTCCAGGTCCAAAAAATTTACATGTAACTTATTAATATCTGCCGTGAGTTTTATTCTCCAGTCATTAGTGTTAAGGTCCTCAATAAACTTCTCCAAGGACAGGGTATCCCCTTTCCATATCATCAACACGTCGTCGATGAAACGACGCCAGAGGACCAGGCTCGCACCCGGGCCACATTCCCCATAAACATGGCTCTCCTCCCAATATGACATAAATAAATTTGCATAGGCCGGTGCGAACCTGGTCCCCATCGCCGTCCCACCGACCTGCAGATACCAACTGTCATCAAACTGGAAATAATTGTGCTCCAATATGAACCGGATTGATCTTAGTATGAACTCCCTCTGTACTACATCGATTGTAACATCTTGATCCAAATAGAAACTGACAGCCTCCAATCCCCTTTCATGGTCAATTATCGTATATAAGGATGTCACATCCAAAGTGCACAATATAAAACCATCCTCCCACTGTAAACCTCCCAAGGCATTCAGTATGTGTTTGGTATCCTCAATACAGGCTTTTGTATTTTTCACTGATTTCTGCAAAAAAGTGTCCACATATCTTGAGAGGTTGGCAGTTAAGGAGTCCACCCCCGACACTATCGGCCTCCCTGGGGGGTTGTTCAGGCCCTTATGCACCTTCGGCAAATGATAGAACAATGGTTTCCGTGGGAATGCTATGTTCAGAAAATCATATTCCTTTAAATTCAATATTCCACAGTCCCGTCCCTCATCCAATAGAGCCAATAGCTCTTTGGCAAATTCGACCGTTGGGTCCCGACCCAAGACGCGGTAAGTCTCTGGGTCGTTCAAAAGTCTATTTGCCTCAGCCTGGTACACATCATAATCCTGTATTACAATCCCCCCACCTTTATCCACCGGGCGTATAATAATGGTTGGATCATTCCTCAATTCTTTCATAGCTCGTCTTTCTAAGCAAGTTAGATTGTCGTTTCCGAATCCACCAACTTTCATGCGTCGGATGTCCTTCTCTACCAAGTTTTCAAACGCCGTCATTGCGTCGCTGTATTCCATTTGTGGAAAAAAGGTGGAGGGATTCTTCAACATGGTGTGAGTGTACCTAGACGTCTCATCCTCCCTTTGTACAGGGTTTTTTAGAAAGTATTTGTTTAAACAGAGTTTCCTCATGTATCTCTTGATATTAATATAACAATCAAACTTATTCACCTTATTGTTAGGGGCAAATTTCAACCCTTTCGATAAGAGATTAACCTCATAATTTTCCAATTGGCGTTTACTCAAATTGAACACACCTGCCCCCCCTTCCTCCATCAACTGGCCTCCATTCTCTACTTCCTTTTTACCCCTCTTCCTACCCCCCCTACACCCTCTCTTCCGTTTCCCGGCCTCGGTGTCCGTAAAAAATACTGGCTAATGGAATTTCGAGGTTCCTCCACTATTATATTATTCCTCACCTTCACATTTCTCACGTTACCTCCATGCTTATTCTTGAATTGTTGTTGGGGGGTCTTAGTTGGGGTAATTTTTGGTGTACTCCTTCTATTCTTCTTATATGCTTCCTTTCCTCTTAATAAGGGGCCCCTAGGTGTTCTGTTTTTCTCCCCATTATCTCCTCCCCGCCCATTCCCATCTATTGGGCTATGTACCAGGGCCGAATACCTATTCGACACAGGGACATTAAAGCTAGCCGGGCCAGATCTATTCCTACTTCTCCCTGTATTATCAAACAGGGTCCCAATTTCCCCGCTAGATGTTTTAGGTAATTGATTTCTTTTATGGGACAATGGGGGTACTATTTTTGTGACGGTCCGCTCCTCGTCATCACTACTATCATCCAAGTTCCCCTCCTCACTCACTACTTCAAGGTCCTGCATGGTGGAGCAAACAGCTCCTCCTTCATTGGTTGTGTCATCTTCCCCTATTTCATCAATGGTTTCAAGTGAGCCCAACATACTGGCACCCTGAGACCAACCCTCCAGCATACTCTCTTCTACCATCATTTTCAAATCCTCAACTTCATTAATGGGGATTGAGTCCCTTGCAAATTTCTTTAATTTCTTATTAATAATTTCTTTCTCTAATGCTTCCAGTCTATTTTGTATACTCACCTCCATAGTTTGATACTCCCTCGTTGATTTATATGGATCTAATGTTTTTTGGAGGTCCCTAATTTCCTACCCTAGATTGAGTGATTGCGCTTTCCTAGCATCCATCACAAACTGGACTGTTTCCATTGAAAACACATGGAACATGTATTCCCACTTCTCCAGTGTTTCATCATCTGACAAGTCCTCTGACAGAGTCTTAGACACTACTAAGCCCACTGGTGCTATCTCCCATTCCAAATATTTTTCCAGGGAGGCCACCTCCCACGTATTCTTAGTCTCCTTTGTCAATAATTTCTCCATTTCCCTTAATTGACAAGTTACCTCCATCCTGGTACCTCCCCCTTTGATCTTAGTATCACTGAAAAAGTTCCTAATACGGTCATTTTGTCGGTTTCTAAATTCCCAAAGGCCACCTCCCGCGGAGGACAAGATTTTGGGCGAGAAATTACCTGGTACCCCACAGGTTATTTTTAAGAGGGCACCCAATTTGGGACTCTCGATAGCAACAGCGGCAAATGAAGTAAATAAAGGGGGAAACCATGGAATTGATAGGGGTAGAGCAGGATTTGTCAGATGTGGGATGTGTCTGAATTGTAGAAGGACTGACAATCCGGGTAGAGTAATGGAAATTGAGGCACCGGATGCAGCGAAATATAGAATCAAGGACTCCATGACCTGCACCACTTGTGGGGTCATTTACTGCATCCAGTGCCCCTGCCATAAAAGGTACGTTGGGAGAACTAAAAGATCACTTTTGAGGAGGATAGGGGAACATTTTAATAACATTGAGAAAAAGAATGAGGGGCACCCCCTGTCAAAGCATTATAAGGAACAACATGGTGGGAGGATTAGGGGGACCATATTTTTTGGTCTAGAAATTGTACAACGGAATACAAGGGGAGGGGATTATATACAGAAAATGTCCAGGAGTGAGTCCAAATGGATCTTTCAACTGGACACCCTTATCCCCAAGGGACTTAACAGTGAGATGGAGCTGTTCGCATTCTTTAAATGACTCCGGTTGATATCAAAATCACCTTTGAGATTGGGGTGGTTGAGCATATGTGGGGAGGGGGGGATTACTATTGGGTCACGCCTACCTTATACTCTCTACGTACTTAAGTATACTTTATCCTATATAGTGTGGATATATCAAACGCTGAGATCGAAAACTGATCCTCTATGTGGGAGGAAGGGGTGTTGAGAGATATTCATGAGTGGTGAGAGCGAATGTTCATACTTAACTGTGTTTTTATTATTTTTATTTATATCTTTATTTCTTTTATTTGTATCGATTATTAATTGATTGATTGGGTACTGAATCAAGCAAAATGGGATGCTGCTACCGGCTTGATGAATAATACAAGGAAATGATACATCTGTAATAGGGTACCCTTTGAACTATGACCTATAATCCGATTAAGGGGAAGGAAGGAATGATAAATGAATACTATAAAAGAAGGATGGACAATGCTAGCCTCAGATGACTCAGAGTAAACCCTCCTGAAGAAAGCCAACGCTAATTGGCAGAAACGCGTAGAGGTTTCATTATCTTTTGGCAAAGATCGTGGACTACAGACAAGCCGTGATAGCGCGCAGCGGCCGCCTGTAAGCAGAGGTTCAACGGATCTTTTAGCTGTGACGTCACCCACATTAGCCAGAGAGACTGCAGCCAGCCAGAAGGAAGTGCGACGAGCGGACCCGTGAGTCTTAACACACGGAAGTGACGTATGCGCACCTCAACTACACGGCGTGGAGAGCAGCGAGGAGACGGCTCACCATCAAGACGGACATGGGCGTCCCTACATATGGCAAAATAGGGCAGTTGCCTCTCCCTGGCCGCCAGCTGCCCCCCCCTGGCCATCCACTACTAACATTTGTTAAAGTTCCCCATGTTCATTCATTCTCCCCACAGCGCTCTTACTACAGTCTCCTTCCGCCCCCTGGCCAATAGAGACACAGCTCTTCCCCACCTCTCCGCCCCTTCCTTATAGCATAGTATCCTATCCACAGAGCTTGTGGATCTGCCACTGGCCCGCCTTTGCCCCGCCCCCACCAGCCAGACGTTCGAGGTCTCGAGTGCTGCTACAATGCATCCCCCTGAATGTGATAACATGGCAGAGGTGAGGGCGAGCTGCGGGGGTGGGAGACTGGAATCAGCGTAGAGGAGATAGGACAAGTCTCCTGACAGGCAGCTGTTCCCTGTGTGAGCCCAGAGCTGTGTATATCGGCATGTAGCATATGAACAGTAGGATGCTGATATACACAGCTCTGAGCGTCTCACAGTGCATAGCTGCCTGTCAGGAGACTCACACATACCCTGCTCTAATCAGTGTGCTGCTAGGAGATCAGGAGATTGTCACTCCTGATAAAAACAGAGACTGACCACCTGCTGGGGAGAAAGAGCAGCAATAAATACATACATGCTGACAGTGTGGGGGGAAGGGTGTGGGAGATAAACAAGGGCACACTAAGTTAGAACAATTATCTAGGACTTTGCTCAGGGACCAGGGTGCCCATAGATCTAACGATTGTGGGCAGATCCACTAAGAGACAGATCTCTCTCTGACTAATCTGATCAGAGAGAGATCTGTCAGCTGCCCATATGATTCTCGATTGATTTCAGCATGAACTCTGTCGAGAATCAGCCTTGTGACCCCACATCCACCCCTGCACTGACCCCATAATTTAAAGTGTGTCCCCGGGTTCCCTGTGCAGTGTATGTTACCTGTCAGTGTCCGTCTCTGCACTGCTCACATACATATCTGCTCTACGTAGTTGCCGGGGTATGCGTATACATCAACATGCACCCACGTATATGGCAGTAGCCACCCAGGGTGTGTGTATGTGAAGCAGTGCTGAGACATTGGTGGACACAGACAGGTAACGTACACGCACAGGGCACCTGGGTGCACACTTTACATTGGGGGACAGCACAGGGGGTTCTGTAGCGTTCGTGGGGGGTTCCTTTCACTACCTGAACTGGGGGTCCCTGTCACTACCTGAACTGGGGGTCCATTTCACTACCTGAACTGGGGGCCCATTTCACTACCTGAACTGGGGGTCCCTTTCACTACCTGAACTGAACTGGGGGTCCCGGTTATTACCTGAACTGAACTGGGGGTCCCTGTCACTACCTGTACTGGGGGTCCCTGTCATTACCTGAACTGAACTGGGGGTCCCTGTCATTACCTGAACTGAACTGGGGGGTCCCTGTCACTACCTGAACTGAACTGGGGGTCCCTGTCACTACCTGAACTGAACTCAGGGTCCCTGTCACTACCTGAACTGGGGGTCCATTTCAGTACCTGTACTGAACTGGGGGTCCCTGTCACTAGCTGAACTGGGGGTCCCTGTCACTACCTGAACTGAACTGGGGGTCCCTGTCACTACCTGAACTGGGGGTCCCTGTCACTACCTGAACTGGGGGTCCCTGTCACTACCTGAACTGGGGGTCCCTGTCACTACCTGAACTGGGGGTCCCTGTCACTACCTGAACTGGGGGTCCCTGTCACTACCTGAACTGAAGGTCCCTTTCACTACCTGAACTGGTGGTCCCTTTCACTACCTGAACTGAACTGGGGGTCCCTGTCATTACCTGAACTTAACTGGGGGTCCCTGTCACTACCTGAACTGAACTGGGGGTCCCTGTCACTACCTGAACTGGGGGTCCATGTCACTACCTGAACTGGGGGTCCCTGTCACTACCTGAACTGAACTGGGGGTTCCTTTCACTACCTGAACTGAACTGGGGGTCCATTTCACTACCTGAACTGGGGGTCCCCGTCACTACCTGAACTGAACTGGGGGTCCCTGTCACTACCTGAACTGAAGGTCCCTGTCATTACCTGAACTGGCGGTCCATTTCAGTACCTGAACTGAACTGGGGGTCCCTGTCAGTACCTGAACTGGGGGTCCCTGTCACTACCTAAACTGTGGGTCTCTGTCACTACCTGCACTGGGGGTCCCTGTCACTACCTAAGCTGTGGGTCTCTGTCACTACCTGAACTGGGGGGCTCCTTTCACTACCTAAACTGTGGGTCTCTGTCACTACCTAGACTGTGGATCTCTGTCACTACCTGAACTCGGGGGCTCCTGTCACTACCCACACTGGAGGGCTCCTGGCGCTACCTAAACTATCCAGGCCAGCCAGCCCAGCATCACCACCAGTCAGCCAGCCCAGAATCACTGCCAAAAAGGCCCCAGCATCACTGCCAGCCAGGCCAGCCCAGCATCACCGCCAGCCAGGCCAGCCCAGCATCACCGCCAGCCAGGCCAGCCCAGCATCACCGCCAGTAGAGGAGAATGCAGAAGCCAGGTGAGAGGTGTCTACCATATTAAGGGGCGTTCTGTCTATTTATGTGAAATGCTGTCTATTTATGTGCCTCATGACTGCTATATTTGTCTTGTTGGGGGCCTCATGATTGCTGAATTAGTCTTGTTGGGGGCCTCATGACTGCTGAATTTGTCTTGTTGGGGGCCTCATGATTGCTAAATTTGTCTTGTTGGGGGCCTCACGGTGTGTTGGGAGCCTCATGATTGCTGAAGTTGTCTTGTTGGGGGCCTCATGATTTGTTGGAGGCCTCATGATTGCTGAATTTGTCTTGTTGGGGGCCTCATGATTGCTGAATTTGTCTTGATGGGGGCCTCATGATTGCTGAATTTGTGTTGTTGAGGGTCACATGATTGCTAACTGCGAGACTATGGGAAAAGCTGAATCATCATCATATGAGACAATAGCATTAAACCTACTTTTTTAGTTTTTTAAAACAGAAAATGAAAACTGGGACGTTCTAAAAAGATGAATACATTTTTCAGGAGTAGGATGGATGAAATTGTTTATCTTCACAGTTTATTTTCAACTTGGATTTTCCATAATGTTCATGTACGAGTTAAAACGTTTGTATTTAGTTTAAATTGCCATGTTGGTACTTTGCGATAGATAAGTGACTATTGGGTTGCAGTTTGGACACTCGGCCTCCAAAAGGTTTGCCACCACTGTCCTAGTCTAATGTCCCACCATTGCTTAATTCATGTAAATTTGGCTCCACCCGTGACCACACCCGCATTCTGGTCCTTGGCCACACCCATTTTTTGGCGCGGCGCGCACAGCTTACCGCCCCTCCTTTTTGCCCCCCCCCTGGAAAATTTTCTGCGGACGCCCATGAAGACGGACCTTTAGTTGGTGGTGGTGAGACCTACAAGAAGGAGTACATCTTGAAATTTAGTAGACCCATCCTTCGAATTGATAGACCTACTGCAGAACTGTAAGTGGGAATCTTTCTTTTTTCTAATTGGAGGAACAGCATAACTTTATAAGCCTTGGAAACAGACGTTGGCTGGGAACAGAACGGGCTCCCTATGAGGACATTTGGAGATCTACCAATATTTTTTAGACTCTCTTTCCAGATCCCCTTTTATCATTACACTTTGGAATATCTCTAATACGTCTTTTCCCTACACGAATTGACGAGTAAGGTTGTGATAGAAGGGCCCTTCTATATATGTGTTTTGAGTGTATATGAATGAATGGACTTGGAGGATCAGGGTTTTATATAGGGTTGTTTGTTTATCCTATTGATATTTTACTTTTACTTTATGTGTGGATTTTAACATAAGAAACGGAGAATAAAGAGGAATCTAGCTTTATACCTGAAGCGCGTGTTAGATTTAATATATTACCTTGGCTCATTACTGTGAGGGTGTTAGGGATCCCTCAACTAACAACGCAGCTCACTCTTATATATATATATATACATATATATATATAGGAAACTCTAGCGCCGGGTAGCATATACAAATTACAAAGAACCTGCCTAAACCTTTTCAGGACTCTGCAAAGAAAACAGACTTATCAGAAGCTGCCAAAATTCACCCATCAGGTCTCCCTTGACGTCAGACATCAACGAATACCAAAACATACTTAGGATTCACTGTGACCATACATGTTAATAAAGTGGCATAGTGTGAACCTGCTTTAAGCATATGTTAAAAATGTGTTCTGCTACATATATTTACAATTCTTTCTTTATATTTAATTAGCGGGACTATGGCGGTCCTCTTGTCTGTGAGGAGAACAAGATGGAGCTCATACAAGGAGTGATTATACCTGGACGCGGTTGTGCAGCTCAGAACAGACCGATAGTCTTTGTTAGAGTGGCCTATTATGCAAAATGGATTCACAAAATTATATTAACATACAAAGCTGCGTAATCGTGTCAGAATCAATAATACTATTTTTTTTATTATTATTATTATTATAGTAATTAATTATATTGCCTAAACTTGATAATCAAGTTTTATTATTGTTTATTTTGGTCATTTTCTAAAGTTAATTTATTGTGATGATCTGTTATTACTGATTTGATGTTTGATAACTGTGATATATGGAAAATGTGGTTGCTCACTTCCTGAATATACTTGAACAACTTTTTCTATGGATAAAAAGAAGAAAATGTATTATTTTGCTGCTGCTCCAGTGGTTCATTTTATAAAATGAACTAAACTGTAACAGAAGGTGCCAATGCCATATTTTATTTTCTTTAACCCATGCCCTGAAAACACAACTACAGACCTGGAATTTAAGTTACTAAAAGCAATGGTTAGTAGTTTTCCATAGTCTTGTATCACATTCTATCTATTAATTCTCCAGTGCATATAATCAACATCCAATGGACCATTGTAGTGATGATAAACTAATAAAACTACCATCAGTGGCCTGTGTGGGGCAGTGTGCACTTACAGTTAGTGCTTCCAGACAGTTTCCTGATCTAAATTTGCGCCAAGGAAAAAAGCAGTGATGCAGCTGGAGAGGTGCAGAGCTGACCACTAGGGATGGTCGAAAAATTCCAGAAGAATGCCAGTTTCTGAGTTTCCTATTGGATATTGGCTTTCCACTGTGGAAATTGGAAATCTTTCACAATTACTACAAGTAGGAAATTTTAGGCCAATCACAGAACTCGGAAGCATTTTATCAATCAGAGAATGTAGAATTTTGTTTATGGAAATAGGATTTCTATGGTTATTTTAGACCAATCACAAGTTTCAGATACTATCAAGTTTTTCTGAGTCTTCTGATAGGTTTAAAATTTCTGTGGTTTTTCCGATCTCATCTGCATTCTCTGATTGGTCCAAAACTACCGAGTATTTCTGAGTCTTATTATATTACCGATTATGTAAAAAACAACCTTTTATTAAAATTACCCAACTTTATTAGTAAAAATGGCAAAAAAAACACTTTCTTTGGAAATCGGAATATTGCAGTATTGTTACTCGGCATTTATGGAAATCGTAATTTCATCTGAAATCGGCATTTCCAACCATCCCTACTGACCACTGCATTCAGATCAAGCTCCGGATGAATATACTGTTGGCTGAATCAGTATGGAGTTTATACCAGGGAGTACTCCACTTTACTAATGTGGGTCAGGTATATGGACTCTGTGTAGTAGTTTCATTTATTAACCCTTGCTATATGGTCCCTTTGATATGAGGTTGCAGGTGTCCTGCATTCAGCTGCTGAGCTACGTATTGAATTGTATAAAATGTTGTAAAGTGTGTTTGTAGTTTCCTTCCTTTTTATAAAAAATAATCAAGTTAATAGTGAGAATTTATGTTAAACAGTTGAGAAGTACTACTGCCCTATCTGACTTCAATTTCCACAGAAATGCTGAATTATGAATACTGTATCCACTTTATATTGATTACATCATGAATTGCCCATTACTATTATTGTACACATATGCAGATACTTATAATTAGTATTCAGCTATTCCATTGCCAAATGATGTTGGTAATATGATTGTAATTGCTTGATGCACAGTGTTATCTCATTCACTTTCATTATGGCCTATTGCAATATCTCTATATGTGGCTGAAATGACAATATTAACAAGAGGCCTTTTGCTTTTTGACGTAATAAGAATAAGAGAGAACCATTGGCAAGTGCCCACCAATGTGCTACCAGAAAGACAAAGAGAAAATAAGAAGGAGTTGCTGATGTTTGCATATTCACTCACTGAGGAGGTGTGAGGAGTTCCTTTATGCTCATGTAATGCTGAATAATTGCAAATACATTTTACTAATTTACATTTAGTATGCAAATTCTATCTTAAAATGCATTTTAATGGAAAAGCTACAGTTGAAGTGTCTTGTACCCTTTGACTGCCAGGGCCTGCATGTAGATAAACCGCTCATTGGGAGGGACAATTAAGTGACAAGACTGTCCCCTGTACAGTGCTGTGCTAGATCACAGCGCTGTACAAATGTCGATTGCTTTTATTTTCTTTATTTCAGCCTGTCAGCTCCAATCACAGCTGGCAGGCTGATGGCAGATGCCCGCTTTGTTTATCCACAGGGAATGCGCGCGCGAGCATTCCCTGCTAATCCCGCCCACTGCGCTTTGACGCCAATCAGCCTTAGGCGGTATCCAGAGAGCCACGCTCCCACCACCAATTAGCATTAGGCGGACAGGAGCTGGTTAAAGGACAACTGAAGCACGAGGGATATGGAGGCTGCCATATTTATTTCCTTTTAAACAATACACATTGCCTGGCTGTCCTGCTGATCTCTGTAGCCATATACCCCAAACAAGCATGCAGTGTATGAGTCCAGTAAGATTGCCAGGACGCCAGGCAACTGGTATTGTTAAATAAGAAATAAACATGGCAGCCTCCATATTCCTTTTAATTCCTTTTCCACTTCTGGTTCCATTTAAGTGTAACCACTGAGCAGTTGCTTCAGGCCAACAGTTTTCTTTGCACCTATGATGATGATAAAACCCCCTTTCACAGTCTGACAACAGCAGTCCCTTAAATCAAACTTGCATTGCGACAAGGGATACTATCCAATGTCAATTGAGTTAAATCTTTCAATCTTGCACTTAAGGTAGCATTACATACATGCATGGTTCCCTTGAACAGAATCATTTTTTTGGTTCAACAGTGAACATTTTTTTTCTGCCTGTGTTGATAAATCAGCCCCTTTGATTTACAGAACATCAATAGTACAATATGGGCTTGATTCACAAAGCAGTGCTAACCTACTTAGCACGTCTAAAGTCTTTAGACGTGCTAACCAGGGTGCTAAGTAGGTTAGCACCGAATTTCTCAATTGAGAAAACCGGTGCTAACCTACTTAGCACCTTGGTTAGCGTGCCTTAAGACTTTAGACGTGCTAAGTAGGTTAGCACCGCTTTGTGAATCAAGCCCAATATGTTTTAAAATGTACTTTTCTTTATATTTCCCATGTATATTAGTTTAGAATCTCATTAAAGGGGCACTACAGCGAAATTTTAAAATTTTAAATATGTGCAAACATATACAAATAAAAAGTACATTTTTTCCAGAGTAAAATGAGCCATAAATTACTTTTTTCTTATGTTGCTGTCACTTACAGTAGGTAGTAGAAATCTGACAGAAGTGACAGGTTTTGGGCTAGTCCATCTCTTCATAGGGGATTCTCAGGGATTTATTTATTTTAAAAAGCACTTAGTGAATGGCAGTTGCTGTGTCCAACTGCCAAAAAACTGTGTAGGGAGCAGGGAGGCTGGCCAGCATCATTCTTTAAATCCTTTTTAGGGAATATGTTTATAAAGAATGAAAGCCTTGCTGAGAATCCCCTATGAAGAGATGGACTAGTCCAAAACCTGTCACTTCTGTCAGATTTCTACTACCTGCTGTAAGTGACAGCAACAAAGAAGAAAAGTAATTTATGGCTCATTTTACTCTGGAAAAAACATATTTCTTATTTGTTTATGTTTGCACATATTTAAAATTTTACAATTTTTCGCCATAGTGCCCCTTTAAGGGTACTTTCACATCATGATGCGCAGATGGCCGTGTGATCGGAACGCAATGCGTATGATCGCATGCCATCTGGACCACTACACGCTGCTGAATCCCATTCATTACAGTAAATGAATCACCGTTGGGCTTGTGGGAAGAACACATGCAGAATTACGCAAGCGCATCATAACGCATCATACTGCTGCGCAGCGTCTATGATTTAAATGGCAGAAAGGTTGTCTCTATGGCCTTCTGCGTTCTTGTGTGTCGCACATCATACGCTCTACCAAATGCGCACGGAAGTGTGTCATGATGTGAACGAAGCCTTAAATTGCCACTGTGATTTACATCATGAAATAAAAAGCTGCTGTAAATGCTGCTCACTTATCACAAAAATGCCCAGAGAAGTGAATACTCTCTGTGCCAATTCTTTTATTCAGAATAAAAACCCAATGCAAGCTGACCATCCCTTTATAATTTATAAGGGCATATTACTTTTCCTTTGGCTATAGGAAGCTTAAACCCGTGGCACTGTAGATTTTATTTTGCTTACAGCAAATACATATTGAAGTTGGTATCTTTAGAGGAGAACTGTAAAGTTTCATAGCATACATTCTTTATAATTTGATGTTTTAGGCACTGTTTACAAAGTATTACTTTTTGCACTGTTTAAATTACACAAATAGGTAGTAAAATGTAATACCAAATGACCATAGCGCACAAAAACATACCTCAAAATACATTTCTAAGGCCAAAACAAATGTCAGATGGAAGTACTCATATTTTAATCTCCTGCTAATTGTGAAATATATTACATAAAGTAGCAACTTTAAACATCAGTATTTTTCAAGCCTTGCTTTGAACTTTCACAGCATATGTTTAGTCTTTTTCTGCTAAAGACCAACTTAACTCAGCAATGCTTATAGTCATGCACTTGTATTGATAATACGGTATCCCAACCTGTCATTCATGCTGCAAAATCCTCCAGGAATGGGTAGACATACTTCCACAGTACACCACCCCAATTCCACTGCTGGCATTTCTTGTAGTCCACATCAACCGCTGCCTAAAAGTAGAATTTTGTTAGCCAATGTCCATTAGCATGGGAACGTATCCTATTACTAGCAATGGTGTATCAATAGGAGATGCAGGGCACCTTGGGCTAGATGGCCCTGAGGGTCCCACCCTCATCCGCAGTATTAGCTCTTTATTGGTCCTGTGCTGGTAATAATGACTTCTATAGACGCTTAGAATAGTAGTAATCATTATCAAACTGTTCCCCATCCCCTTCTCGCACCTCTTATACTGCGGTTGTCCTTGGCAGGTTCCGTGCCCCATATCAATTGTTATGTATAGCGTGCTTGGGGGGGGGGGGGGCAAAAATTTGCACCGGGGCCCATAGCTCCTTAGCTACACCACTGATTACTAGGATATACAGAAATTTTACTTTTCCCAAAACCTGGATCTGGGTTGGTTTCCACTGGTGTGCCACGTTTGTTTCAGAATCGGACAGACATGGCACCAGTGCTTTTGGCAGTCTGCAATAGCTGTGCCATGCATGGCTATAGGGATTCGGAAGATGCGTGCTGCGGCATGCATCATTTTTTCCACGCATATGATTTGGATGCTACCTTTTTATTTCAATAGGCTGCCATTCCACTTCCAAAATCACTAAAAAGCAGTAAAACCTCCGCAATTGCGGCTAGTGGAAATAGGCCAAACACATACTCTGTTATTGCATCACAGTTGTACTGCAACATAAATGGATTATATTTGGTTACCGTTATCATTGTAAATGCATGCAAAATCAGGTGTACAACTTAGCACTGCAAGTTTATGTGAGCTTTAGGCAGGGGACACACTTGACTGTTTTCGTGTGTGGTTTCTGCACAGAAAAACTGTTTTCAACTAAAAATGGGCTAGTACACACGCATTTTTGCACGCAGAGAAAAAACTGCCATTGTGCAGGATAATTTTACACATTTTGCCAGTTTTCTATATCAATTACATTAGCTGCTGTGAAAAAACGCATTCGTTTTTCTGCACATGATGTGCAGAAAATGCATGCAGGAAAACGCGCACAGACAAGTGTGTCCCCTGCCTTTGGGGAAATTGTCCTTTCTGCATTTCATGACAGTATTATGTATATAGACAGATTTTTAATATGACTTCTTGCTGTGCAAGAGCCTGTCAGTTACTGGATGGTACTCTTCTGTACAGTATGTAGTACAAGATTATATGTAAAAATGTATATATTTGTAACAAAATAAATGAATTATGAAGTTAACAAACCGACAGTTATATTATTGAACGTGTTTTGTGTGTATGTATATCCACTATTCATATTGTAAACCTAGTAATTAGTCGAAGAAAAGTGATTGAAAATTCATAATCCTGTTTAATAACTGTTATTTGCCAAAATCCTGCCCCTCAATTAACTTTAAATATGCACTATATCGCTTGTCAACTAAAATATACCTTTCTTACATAAAAGATGTTAGCGTGCTTACATTTGTCACATTACAACACATAACAGAAGCAGAACCTAATTATATAGCCAACGACATTAAAAGCTACTGAAGACGGTCATTTATACTCTCCCCCAAAAATGAAACTGTTGGCCAAGATGTGCAATCTTTAGTATCATATACATCTCCTTCTCTGATACATGGTATGTATGATGAATAGTTCAATGTTAGCAACGTTAACGTTCCAACGTTAGCACAATGTTTACTACATGAACCTTCAGTAGATCATAATCACATTTCACTTCATTTCTATTGAAGGTTGTTGAATAGCTGTCTCTAAACTTCTGCCCAATGTTTTAGGCAATAATGGTTAATTCAGCCTTGCTCAGATTTACTGTACCTACCATATTTATTTCCTTTTAAGCAATAACAGTTGCCTGGCGTCCTGCTGAATCTCTATGGCTGCAGTAGTGTCTGATTCACACTTCTGAAAAAAGCATGTATCTAATCAAGTCAGACTTCAGTCAGACCCTGAACAAGCATGCAGCAAGGGACAAACCCAGGATTTTCAAGGTCGGGATTCCTGAAAGGTCTTTCTCAGCCACGCACAATACAGTATAATAAAATGGTAGGACATCATGCTGGGTACACATAATGCAATTTTTCCTCTGACCAACTGACAATGAGATTGATCAGGAGCAGTTTGGATACAGATAATGAGGACAGACAACATTGGTAATGAAGGGGAAAGTGAAGCATTCACAAAGCAGGGCACAGGGCTGTGCTCATACCTGACTCTGTTAAGTTTCCCAGAGCTGCTCCATGCTCTGTACACACGCTGCTGCTATATCCAAAGTCAGCTGTAGCATGGAAAGAAAGGGGGCAGTGCTGTGAGCTGCAGGATACCTGCAGATATCCTGGTGTCTTAACTTGTGCCTGTCCCCAGACACTGATCTGAGGGGGGATTCTGGGCAGCTGTAATCCCACCATGCGTTTGCCTATGGGATCAGGCATTTCTACAGCTAAGAGTAATAGATACAGAGGCTCAACAGGACAGCCAGGTAATCTGCATTGTTTAAAAGGAAATGCATATGACAGCCTCCAAATCCCTCTTAGTTCAGGTGTGCTTTCATTTTACTATATTTGCAAGGTATACAACCCTAACTTTAAGATCCAACACAGTGGAATACCTTTTGAATTTCAACCATACAAAGGAAGTCAGAATTCAAATTCTTGAATGACAGAGGAGATTGCCAGAGACATTTCATAGTGTTTTATCCTTACACTGGAGTTGAAAAATATGTGCAGCTTTACAGATGTTTTGCCTTATACCCTATTCCTTAAAAATGACTGATTGTTGGGCGTCTTCCGTTACAAAAAGTATACTTTTAATTTGCACATTTTTCTGAAACAAAAGTGAACATTTTTTTTCTGTTGTAATTATGTGTTTCTGCATTGCAAAGTTACTGATACTAGCAAATAGTGTCTTATATTTTCATAGCTTTCATTTTTATTTTTTTTTAAATGGATGGCATATTTGTGACTTTTGGAGACTAAAAAAGCAACACAAACATTTAGCATTTTTTTTTAACACAAAAGATATGTGATTGTATCATGTAAATAATGTAAAACTGTGTACAATATCTTTATATTTGTATTTTGTAATCTTTACAATTTCATTTTAATAAACTATTTTAATAACAAAAGTAAATTGGCTGGCTATAATTACCAAATCTTCCTAATCTTAATTACCAATTTTTTTATAGTATGATATGGGGAGTGAGGAGTGCATCCTGCAGTCCTTTGGAAAAAAGGTAGCCACTAGGGACTGAAGAGGTGCCAGTTTGTTTTTTGGTAGACAGTAGAGTAGGGTATTACAGTAGTCGGAATGGGATATGATTAGAGCAAGTACAAGCATTTTAGTAACCCCCTGTGACAAGAAGGGAATAATTCTGGAAATATTTTTGAGATAAAAGTAGCAGGAATCAGAATCAGAATCAAATTTATTTCGCCAAGTGCGGCGGTTGCCACTTTCGGAATTGTTTGTGGTACACATCGGCATAGTGCAAGTACAGCATTAAACAAGGTGGTGCATTACCCATACATACATACATACATACATACATTGACATAGGCATTGGAACAGAGTAGTGCAATACACATACATACATTGACATGGGCATTGAAACATAGTAGTGCAGGAGCACGTGCAATGAAGAACAGACATAGAGTAGGTGCGTAGCGGCTGAACCAGCTAAAATAGCTTGAGTTAATTAGTCTTAGGAGCGAATGAAGAACAGCCACAGAGTAGGAGCATATGGCTATCTAGACCAGGGTGGCAAGCCTGCTGTGTGCAGGGCACGAGTTCAGAAGGTGCACTGCTTGGGGGAAGAAGGAATTCCTGTATCTAGAGGTCTTGGTGGAAATAGCTCTGTAGCGGTGGTCTGAGCGCATGTGGTTGAAGAAGCTACTGCCAGGATGGTGGGGGTCATGTGTGATCCTGTTAGACCTTGTCCTCAGCCTGGATGTGTGCAGGAGGTCCAGTGGGGGCAGGGGTGAACCGATGATTCTTTCTACAGCATGGATTACTCTTTGTAGTCTGTACTTGTCACTTGTGGTGGTGCCTCCATGTGTTAATATGTAGTCCAAAAGGTTGTGCACATTCCAGAGTTAGCCCCAGAGAGCGAGGTTCAGGAGTTGAGGTAATAGGAATATTTTCTACATTGATGGTTACTATGGGTGGGGAGCAGAGGAAGAAGGTGGAAAAATCACAATCTCCATTTTATGTTAAGTTTAAAGTGAACCTCAGGACTAAAAATCTACTCAGCAGAACTGAAAAGGCTTGGTGTTTCTTTAACAGTTTCACAGCATCATAACTTTGTTTTTCTTACCAAAGCATCATTTTTAGCTGTATTTTTGTCTAAGCTCCACCCATCACAGAAAAAAAGCCCGGGCTTTTTTCCCAGATGCTGTGCAGAGCATGATGGGATTTCCTATGTTGTTATTCATGTTGCTTAGCAACTGGGAGGGGTGATCAGGACACAGGACAGTTGGAACTGTGTATCATACTCCCTGTCACCTCATTACAACCAAAAAGATGGCTGCCATCATGAGATCAAACATTTGCATGTTCTTTTAAAACAGGGTGGGTAAGAGATTATATTACCTATCTACTTTAATTAACATAAGTAATGTAACTTAATGAAAGTATTTTTGGTTAGGCTGAAGTTCCTCTTTAAGGAAATTGGATAACATGAATGTAGAGACAGCAGATAGACAGTCAGGGACTTGAGATAATAGTGCGGAGAAATAGATTTGGGTGTTATCTGCATAAAGGTGATATTGAAACCAAAAAAGCTTTTTAATTGTCCTAGGCCATGAGTGTAAATGGAGAAGAGAAGGGGTCCGGGGACAGAGCTATGAGGTACACCAATAGACAGTGCACATGGAGCAGAGTTAGTATTGGAGTAGGCGACAGTAAAGAAGCATCCAGACAGGTAAGAGTGGATCCAGGAATGCGCTATGCCTTTGATCCCCAGTGACAAGAGGATCTGGAGAAGAAGAGAATGATCAACTGTGTCAAAGGTAGAGAGAAGGTCAGAGAGTATTAATACAGAGAAATAGGCCTTTGGATTTTGCAATGAGGAGGTAATTTGCAACTTTAGTAAGGACTGTTTTTGTGGAATGCTGAGAGTGGAAACCAGACTGGAGGGGTCCAACAAAGAGTTGACAGCTGTAAGGTCCACCGGTGACTGTCAGCGGCAGAATGCCGATACCCGAGCTGCAGCGCCGCCTTCCGGGGTGCGGCAAGCCGCTGACGTTACTGGAGCTTAGGAGGCTGCACAGCTCTCATTGGACAGGCGGAGGACACGTTCTCAGTACGCGCTCCGCTGATGTAAACAGTAACCACGTGCATGCTTGCATGTCAGTGGATCAGCTGACACACTGAACTGTTTTTGGTTTGTGTTCAATTCTGCTTGTGTTTGATTGGTTAGTTCTTGTATTTAAACCTGGTGAGAGCCCCCAGTCATCGCCCATGATAGCATTAGCTGTGGCTTGTTGCTGGGTATGCGCTCACTATCTGATTGATTCCTGTTGCCGACTATTGCCTTGTATCCTGACCACGCTTAACCACTGATTGATTCCTGTTGCCGAACATTGCCTTGTATCCTGACCACGCTTAACTCTGATTCCTGTTGCCGACTACTGCCTGGTATCCTGACTACGCTTATCTCTACTGGATTTTCTGTTGCCAACCTTACTCTTGTACCTGGACTACGCTTTCTAGCTGCCTGGATTGACCTCTGCTTGGACACGGACTTGCATGAACGCTGCCTCGACTGACCTCGGCTTGCTTAGACTACACTATCTCTGCAAAGTATTATCTGGACTGCCTTGTCATTCGGGAATATCTGTCTCTGCAGTCATCTGATTCATTCGTCTGGATTGCCTCATCCTTCAGGCCTCAGGCCTATATATGTACACTTGTGAATACTGTGCCCATTGCATTACTAGAGTTATCAGATTCTGTTGGTGGATTACTATCTGTCAGTCCATATGCTACATCTACCTGCAGGGTGTATTGTAGTATTGTGTTAGGTAGGAGTTTTTGCAGGTGTTATGGGCTAAGCTATTAAGGTAGTGGATCAGCAGGATAGCCAGGCAACTGGTATTGCTTAAAAGGAAATAAATATGGCAGCCTCCATATCATTATCACTTTAGTTGTCCTTTAAATCTTGCCATTAACTTATCTGGTGCTTCTTCCAGCCCCCTGTAGTTATTCTGGTCCTTCGCCATAATTTCACGCTGCTCCATTCAGCCACTCTGCCGCTCTGTAATCTGTATGCACACTCCTCCATCATGGATCTGCACTTGTGCAGTAAGTAAAAATTGCTACTATGCATGTGCCGAATGCTCCCAACCACGGTACAGCGATCAAGGAGGCACGTGAGTCGGCCAGATTCCAGCGCTACATTGACTGAACGGAGCAGCACGGAATAGCGGCGAGGGATCTGCAGGATTTCAGGGAATGGGAAGAATCCCAAGATAACTTGAACTATAATGTATTTTGCTTTAGGGACCCTTTAAACACAAGGCACTTTGACACATTCACATCTGAGAATGTTTCAGTTCGACCTGATTCAATAAGCCAGAATTCTCTTTGGAGTCTGACCAGTACAAACAAAATTATAATTGGTTGCTATTAATGGTGTAGATACAGTGACGTAGCAATAGGGGTTGCAGACGTAGCTCCCGCATCGGTGCCCTTGGCCCTGAGTGGCCCATGGGGCTCTTCCTCAACAAAAGTATTGTCTGTTTATCAGTCCTGTGGTGGTAATAATCACTTATAGATGCTTTAAATAGTTGTAATCATTAACAAACTGTTCCCCACCTCCTTCTACTGTGCATGACCTTGGCAGGTTTTGTTGCGCCGTATCAAGTGTTACATATAGAGTGCTGGGCCCAATGCAAAACTTGCATCGGGGCCCATAGCTCCATAGCTACGTCTCTGTGTAGATATGAAGGCAGGTGGGCTCTTCATTGAAAATCCACGTTCTGCTTGAGCAACAGGCCTGGCCTGGGAGAAACATTCCTATAATGAATCTCTCCCATCCATGCCTTCTGGATGAGTGGCTTCTATGGCAAATCCCTGTCAAATGTGGAACACAAGTATAAAACTGGGGAGTTGTTAACAAGCTAAAGCACACCTAAAGTGAGAGGCATTTGGTGTCTGATATTTATTTCCTTTTAGAGTGTACCCAAATGGAAACAAATTCCCCAAATAGGTACTTTCCCAAGCAGCCTCAGGCCGCCCATGATGCGGCATTGCAGGAAGTTACGAGCCTTGTACGCATCACTTGGAATGCAGAAGGAAGAGGTGAGTAATTACTTTCCCGCCCCCTGCCTGCTGACACACACAGTACGCACATAGCTGGAGGGATAGAGCGGACAGGGGACGCAGGTGAGGGAAGGGGGTCTGACCCTGCTCCCAACCACTGTGCCCAATGCCCCCTTTCTGGCTGCTAACCCCTCCAGGCTACCATTACTTGGAGCAATTATACTATAAGTTTGCCTCAGGGGAAAAAAGTCTAGAAGTGGCGCTGTACCCAAGTAGAGGGAAGCTTCTGGATAATTCAGAGACTTTCCCCCGTCTCCCTCCATCTCGCTGTTCCAGCGCTGGCACCCCCCATAGCCCGTCGACAATGCTTGTGGATGGAGTTTGGTGCCCTCTGCATGCCCAAGGAATGCCGCTTGGGCTTGGCAGTAAAAGCTACCTGTGCTTGCATAGTGCGGCCGCATTCGTTCGCATATGGCAGGGAAGCCACGAACCTCTGAGGGTCCCAGGGCTGGATCCGTGGTTGGGAGGAGGAGAACATGGGAAGCTTCTGGAGGATCCAGAGGCTTCCCTCTACCAAGGTACTGTAGGTATCTACATTTTAGACCTCACAGGCTTGCTTTAACAATGCAAATTGCCTGTCTGTCGGTCTCATCCTCTGCCTCTAGTGCTTTTAGCCATAGTTCTGAACAAGCATGCAGAACAGGTGGTCTGACTGAAATTTGACCGGATTAGCCACATGCTTGTTTCAGGTGTAGGATTCAGTTGTTACTGCAGCAAAGAGATCAGCAGGACTGCCAGGCAACTGGTATTGTTTAAAAGGAAATAAATATGGCAGCCACCACCATAAGTTTCTTTAGGTTCCCTTTAAAACTCAGTACCAGAGAAAAATATTTTAGCTCATACCTGCAGAGGATCTTCCAACCCTAGTTCACGCCTTAAAGGGACTCCAAACAGTGCAGAAACTATGGAAAGATGCATATCATTTTAAAGCTCTATTTCTCCTCTTTCCAATGATATATAAAGCACCACCCTACACCTTTTAGTTTTCGCTATTTTCGCGATTGAAATTGCAGCGACCGCGATTTCAATCGAGAAAATAGAGAAAACTAAAAGGCATAGGGCGACGATTTAGGTGTCGTCAGAAAGAGGAGAAAGAGAGCTTTAAAATGATATCCATCTTTCCATAGTTACATTGTATTATACAGGGCGACTTTTTCTGCTGAATGGAGCTGCTGACACTGGGGAAAGTGTCGTCCTGTGTAATACAAGTAACTATGGAAAGATGGATATCATTTTAAAGCTCTCTTTCTCTTCTTTCTGGCGACACTTAAATCGTCGCCCTACGCCTTTTAGTTTTCTCTATTTTCGCGATCGAATTCGCAGCCGCAGCAATTTCAATCGCAAAAATAGCGAAAACTAAAAGGCGTAGGGTGGCGGTTTATATATCATTGGAAAGAGGAGAAAGAGAGCTTTAAAATGATATGCATCTTTCCATAGTTTATGCACTGTTCGGAGTCCCTTTAACCTTTGTTTATCTGATAAAATTCCTATATGCTGTCTATATTCTTATGGACTTCCTCATCTTGTAAAGGATCTGCTTCTAATTTCCATAGTTTACGGTCTAAGTGATCTGTCCAGTTAATGGATAGTACAGCAGGGGCATAATCAGGAAAAGTAAGACAGCTGATTTTTACTTCTACTATTTCTAGGATTTGAGATTGCGGACCAAAAAACATGTCTAGTCTAGAGTACACTTTATGAGCCAGCGAGTAAAAGGTATTGGCCCTTACTCAATTCACTTTTTCTCTTAAGTTTTCTCCTAGGGGATAATTTTTCATCTTCTCTTTAAATAAAAAACCTTTTCTGCATCCTGCAATTGAAAAAGTACCAAACAGTAGATGAGTATTTTCTTGCTTGCTAGTGGCTTAAGTGCTGGTTCACACTAAGGCCAATTGCGCTGCACTTGCCGATTGCCAGGAATCAGCAAAGCATTAGTGCAGAGTCACCCTATGAGGGTGTTCTTGCAGCAGCTTTCCGATTTTTACAAAATTGAAATCTTGCTGTAGGTAACCTTTTTCAGAGCAATTTTGCATAACGGAATGTGTGATTTTGCACATTTCTTTAAGCAGAATCGCTCTGAAAAATTGTACTGGCAGAAAGGTTTACATTTTTGCTCTGAAAATTGTGTGAACTGAGCCTAAAAGACATTTTATTGATAAAGTTAAGTGTGAAATTACCATCTAGGAGAAAAAGTGAATTGAATAAGGGCAATAGTCTTAAACACTGGTGCAGGGCTGGATTTAGCATTAGGCACCCTAGGCACATGCCTACAAGCGCCTTATTGGGCAAAGGCGACTTTCCAAATGTCCATGTTCAGATTTAAAAACCTGAGAGTGCAATCCATGACAGCTCCACTCATCCCGCCCACTCGCGTGCGTATGCATAGGCATAGGAAGGCGGCAGTCTTTGCTGCCGCTGGGAGAAACCATGTGGGCGGACATCACTTACCAGTTAAATTAGCCTGCGCCCTAAACGAGGGGGAAAGAGACGAGTGACAGGAATTGATTTGGACAGTGGAGGTAGGCAAAAATCTCCACCCCGCCCCTCTCTCCTGTTCACATACAATAGCAGCATGTGTAATAAAATGACAGGCAGGGAAGGGGACGGAGAAAACAGCCCTGTAACAAATATCCCTGCCCTGTACAGGCTACTAAAGCTCCGCCCCCTGTGGGTATGCTATTGGGGGCTGCTTGAGGCTGTCTGTAAATGTGAGTGACAGTGTGACACAGTTCCCTGGAGACTGACTTGCTGTGGCAGTGGCACTCAGGCAACGAGGACACAGGCTAGAGAGAGAGCCAGGAAGCCACTCAAAGTAAGTGACACAGTGGTATTCAGCAAGCATGCATGCCATAAGTAGGTTAGTAGTGTCCCCAGATTTTATGGCTCATCATGGATGTACTGTCTGTAGGCAATGGCAGCCATTAGGTGGCCTGGCCATCAAATTACATGCCTACTGCCTACAGACAGTATAGCCATGATGAGTCATCAAATCTGGGGACACTACCAGTACCAGATGGTCAGTGAGATACCCACTACAATTCTGGCCTGTATGCAGGCCATCATATTATACTGCTATGAGGGAGGGAGGGGAACTGAGCAGAGCGGGGAGCCATTTTAATCAGAGGGAGGGAAGTGATGCACCAGTCGCCTCTTATGTGACTCCAGGTGGACGTTCTGGTAAGGGGGAGGCCTTGTGCAATCTGTGTGTGTGCGATCTGTGTCTGTGTGATCTTTGTGTGTGTGCAATCTGTGTGTGTGATCTGTGTCTGTGTGTGATCTCTGTGTGTGTGTGATCTGTGTCTGTGTGCAATATGTGTGTGTGTGTTCTGTACCTGTGTGCTATCTCTGTGTCTGTATGTGATCTGTGTCTTTGTGCGATCTGTAAGCAAAACACACTTCGCGCTGGCACTGGCCGATTATAGGATCCAAAAAATATGTGAAACAGACTGGGTCGCCACCTCTTTCCAGAAAGTAAAACAAACAACCAAGAGGCAGGCGCTCACAGTTATGCACAATGATAGCTAATACCGATAACTCATAAGCCATAAACAATGTTAAGCACATCCCCCATCAGTCCCCCAGTGTCCATATAATTTCTGCAGACGGTTGTTATCACATCCAATTACAATCCTTCTGTAACGATCGGTGGGCGCAGAGAGTATCTGATTACCGGTGATCTGCAGTATCACCGGAAATACAGATATATACCAGATTATAAGTGATCTGCAGTCTCACCGATAATCCGATATACAAACTAACCTCTGTTCACCTGAGTAGAGTGTAGTGTTTGGTGTAACAGTAACACTTAGAGGACAAGGCCTCAATGCAGCAAGGAGTACTGCACAGATTCCTTCCGCAGACCTGAGCTCTCCAAGACGGGAGGAGTCAGACTGACAGTAGGAAGGTATATCTGAAAGTGACCCTCAGGAGGAAGGATCGCTAACAGAGCGAGGAACCGCCTCTAACGGTAAGGTCGGTTCTCGAGGTCGGACAAGCCAGGTCGTACACACACGGACAGATAAAGTACAAGATCAGGAGGCAAAGGCGGAGTCAAAGTACAGGCAGGGTTCAGCAACGAGGTATCAGATATATCGGGGTACAAAATCAGGAGGCAGAAACAGAGTCAAGGAACGAGCCGGGGTTCGGCAACAGAGTATCAGAAATATCGAGGTACAAGATCAGAGTTCAGGAGGATAGTCAAAGCAGGCAAAAGTCATAACATATAATCACAATCAAACTAGTACTTTAGCTATCAACAGAATCTAGCTAAGTGTAGGATTACAGCTCCAGCTGGTCCCGGCACACTTAAGGATCTGACTACAGGTCTGAGTGCTCCCACATATGTGATCGCACGCCAGACAAAGAGCAAGTGAACAACCAGCAGTATATATACTCTAGGACCTTTCCAGGACCTCCCTAATTGCTGGTCCAATGAGAGCAGTGGAATTTGTCAGCTGACCCAGCTGGTCAGCCGACACCCTTCTAACTGCTATTTAAACTCTGCCTCTGTGCTCGCGCGCGTGTAAGTCTGAATCCTGGTGGACTATCAGTCCCAGCCACACCAGTACTGTCATGCAATGTATCTAGTGCGGGGGCCGCCTCTGATGCGGATTCCGCCGTTACCAATGCGGATTCCGCCGCACTGCCCATGCGGCATGCGGCGTTTTTTCCGCGTTGTGACGCCATGCTGGACGCGGAAACAGCCGCCTCACCTCGAGAGACGGCGGCTTTTCCGCGTTTCCTCACAGTACCCCCCTCCCGAGGAGTGGACTCCGGACAACTCCTACCAGGTTTCTCGGGATGTAAGGCGTGAAATTCCCTCCTTAATTCGTCCGCATGCATGCGACTCCCCGGTACCCATTGTCTCTCCTCAATGCCGTACCCTTTCCAATGTACGAGATATTGTACCGAGTTTTGTACAACGCGTGAATCTAAAATCTTTTCTACCTCGTACTCAGGTTGGTCATCCACCAACACAGGAGGAGGAGGAGTGGGACCCACATGGACTGCTGGCTTAAGCAGGGATACGTGGAAGGACCTTACCCCACGCATGCTAGCGGGAAGATCAACAGCGTAAGTGACGTTGTTGATCCTTCTGGCTATCGGGAAAGGCCCGACAAACCTGGGACCCAACTTGTCTGAGGGCTGTTTCAGGGCCAAGTGACGTGTGGATACCCAAACCAAGTCTCCTGGTTGGAATCTCCACTCCAAAGACCGTTTCTTGTCAGCTTGACCCTTCTGACTCAGAAACGCCTTTTCCAAACTGTCTCTCACCGTCCGCCAAATGTCTTTAAAAGACCTTTGCCAAGCCTCCAGAGCTGGAAACGGAGTGGAGGCCACTGGTAACGGTGAAAATTTGGGCAATCTTCCAGACACAACCTGGAACGGAGAAAATCCAGTGGAAGAACTTTTCAAATTGTTTTGTGCAAATTCTGCAAAGGGCAGAAATTTGACCCAGTCATTCTGCGCCTCTGCAACGTAGCATCTCAAAAACTGCTCTAACGACTGGTTGACCCTCTCCGTCTGACCGTTGGTCTGTGGGTGGTAGCCCGATGAAAACGACAGCTTCATGCCCATTTGATGACAGAATGCCCTCCAGAATTTAGATACGAATTGGACTCCCCGATCGGACACTATGTTTTCCGGAATGCCGTGTAACCGGAACACGTGTTTGATAAACAAGTCGGCCAATTCCTGGGCCGAGGGGAGTCCTTTCAAGGGCACAAAATGGGCCATCTTGCTGAAGCGGTCGACTACCACCCAAATGACCGACATGCCCTCTGATCTGGGAAGCTCACCCACAAAATCCATGGACAAGTGGGTCCATGGTTCATTCGGGGTGGGTAAAGGCTGCAACCTCCCTACAGGTGCCAGCCGGGAGGGTTTGCTTTTAGCACATACCGCACAATCCTTAACAAATTCTTTGCAGTCGGCTGCCAGAGACGGCCACCAAGCGCACCTGGCCACAAGATCCTGCGTTCTAGATGCCCCAGGATGTCCCGCATTCTTGTGTGAATGGAATATCTGTAGCACCCGGAGACGGAATGGCAGAGGCACAAATAAAACCCCCTCAGGCTTCCCCTCAGGGACATCCTGCTGAAAAGGACTCAAGGTCTCTGTCCAGTCTTCCCAAGTCTCTGTTACGGCCAGCACCAAATTTTGTGGGACAATGGTCTCTGGGGCAGAAGGCTGTGCTGTCTCCAACTCAAAGCATCTGGACAGGGCATCTGCCTTAATGTTCTTGCTACCCGGGGTATACGTAATTATGAACCTGAACCTCGAAAAAAACAAAGACCATCGAGCCTGACGGGGACTTAATCTCTTAGCCCCCTCGATGTATTCTAGATTCTTGTGATCCGTGTATACAGTAATTGTATGTTCTGCTCCTTCCAGCCAGTGACGCTAGTGGTGCTCAAATACCCCTTTTTAAAATTCGAGTTTGGTCGAATTCGAATAGTAAATTATTCGAGGTCATTCGAATATTCGAGTCGAATAATTTTTACTATTCGATTCGACCTCGGACTTCGAGCTCACTATTCGAGTCGGTATTCGAGCTAACTATTCGAGCTGACTATTCGAATTGGCCTTAAATAGCTTCCAACACTTGTTTTGAGGGTGAATGATGCAAGAAACCTCTTTTTTTCCAAGTAACAACAGCAAGTGATTATGTGGGGATGTTCCTTTAAAAGAAAATGTGGAAAGAGAAGTTGTGTCCTTAATTTTGTTCAGTAGTGTTACTGTATATACTTGTTCTTCTTCTTCTTTATCTTTCTTCTTCTTCTTCTATATCGTCTTCTTCTATATCGTCTTCTTCTATATCGTCTTCTTCTATATCGTCTTCTTCTATATCGTCTTCTTCTATATCTTCTTCTATATCGTCTTCTTCTATATCTTCTTCTATATCTTCTTCTATATCGTCTTCTTCTATATCTTCTTCTATATCGTCTTCTTCTATATCTTCTTCTTCTTCTTCTTCTATATCTTCTTCTTCTTCTTCTTCTTCTTCTTCTTCTTCTTCTTCTTCTTCTTCTTCTTCTTCTTCTTCTTCTTCTTCTTCTTCTTCTTCTTCTTCTTCTTCTTCTTCTTCTTCTTCTTCTTCTTCTTCTTCTTCTTCTTCTTCTTCTTCTTCTTCTTCATCTTCTTCATCTTCTTCATCTTCATCTTCTTCTTCTTCATCTTCTTCTTCTTCATCTTCTTCTTCTTCATCTTCTTCTTCTTCATCTTCTTCTTCTTCTTCTTCTTCTTCTTCTTCTTCTTCTTCTTCTTCATCTTCTTCATCTTCTTCTTCTTCTTCTTCTTCATCTTCTCCTTCCTTTTCAATATCGTCTTCTTCACGTATTTCTCTTTTCAATTTTTTTTTAAAGAAATGCAGCTATTTTTGAGCGTAACAAATAGCTGGTGGGCGCACGCATGTTGGAAGCGCCATTGTATGTGCTCCCTGGCAGTGGAAACACAAAGACAGCAGGAGGTAAATTCAGCAGCAGGAGGAGGAGGATGAGTGTGTGGCAGCAGGCAGTCAATGAGGCAGGCAGCTCGCCGTGACATAATAGCCCTGGTACCTAGCGGTGATACCAGGGCTGTAAATAAACACAACAGGAGGTCCCAGACAGCGGTCGTGCAGCCCACATTGTGTCCAATACACAACTGGGACAACACAGTTTTCAACCCGGGCACCTCAGAAAAATTAAACCTTTTTTTTTTTTTTTATGGTTTTTTGGTTTTTGGTTTTGCAACCAATATAGCTATTGTTTGACGTAATAGCTGGTGGCAGAGTGGCAGCAGAAGGTAAATCATCTGTGTACCCTGGCAGTGGGAAACACAGACAGACAGCAGCAGCAGGAGGAGGAATGGAGGAGTAGGCGAGCAGCTATTGTTTGACGTAATAGCTGGTGGCAGAGTGGCAGCAGAAGGTAAATCATCTGTGTACCCTGGCAGTGGGAAACACAGACAGACAGCAGCAGCAGCAGCAGCAGGAGGAGGTATGGAGGAGCAGTGTGAGTGTGGCAGCAGGTAGGCAGCGTGACATAATAGCCCTGGTACCTAGCGGTGATACCAGGGCTGTAAATAAACACAACAGGAGGTCCCAGACAGCGGTCGTGCAGCCCACATTGTGTCCAATACACAACTGGGACAACACAGTTTTCAACCCGGGCACCTCAGAAAAATTAAACCTTTTTTTTTTTTTTATGGTTTTTTGGTTTTTGGTTTTGCAACCAATATAGCCATTGTTTGACGTAATAGCTGGTGGCAGAGTGGCAGCAGAAGGTAAATCATCTGTATACCCTGGCAGTGGGAAACACAGACAGACAGCAGAAGGGCAGTACACAGCAGCCCACTGTAGGTGTAAAATGTGTGGCTGCAGGCGACGTAATAGTCAAAGTGAACCAGGCTGGCTTAGTGAGCAGGAGCCAGGAGGTGGTAAAGGGTGGTAAGGCACATTAACGATGGTTCCGGCAGCCAGTTCATGTCCCCCTCTCGCCGACAACAGGGGCCAGGAACTCGCCTTCCACCCACGCCTGGTTCATCTTGAGAAACGTCAGTCTGTCCACAGACTTGTGAGACAGACGTGAGCGTTTCTCGGTGACCACGCCACCAGCTGCACTGAAGCAGCGCTCGGACAGCACGCTGGAAGGGGGGCAGGACAGCACTTCCAGGGCGTACTGCGCCAGCTCGCTCCAGATCTCCATGCGCTTGACCCAATACTCCATGGGATCAACAGGGGCATCGCTGTCAAGCCCGCTGTACGACCCCATGTAGTCAGCCACCATGCGGGTCAGGCGCTGGCTGTGACCGGAGGAGGATGCTGCTGCATGCATCTCCTCTCTAGTCACTGCTGCCGGAGCCTCTACAGTCCTGTAGAGCTCGTGGCTGAGAGACAGCAGGTCTGTGGGGCGCTTGCTGCTGCTGGATGCAGGCACCTGCTGCTGCCTCTGTGCTGGCTGCTGGACAGTGGGGGTGGAAGGCTGGGGGAAGGCTTCCTCCAAGCGCTCAACAAGGGCCTGCTGCAAGCTCCTTATTTGTTGCGCTGGGTCTCCTCCTGCAGGCGGCAGGAACTGGCTCAACTTCCCCTTGAGGCGTGGGTCCAACATCATGCTGATCCAGATGTCCTCCCTCTGCTTCATCTGGATCACCCTGGGGTCCCTGCGCAGGCACGTCAGCATGTGCGCTGCCATTGGGAAGAGGCGGGCCACGTCTGCTGGCACATCGACGTCAGTGCTGTCCTCATCCTCCTCCTCTGCCGCCTCATCCTCTCTCCACCCCCGCACCAACTCAGCTGCGCTGTGCTGATCCCCCTCATCAGCAGCCAGGTCAGGGACCTCCACCAAGTCCTCCTCCTCCTCCCCCTCAGAGGTGGACTGCGCAGCTGGTTGCCGCTCCTGCTGGTCCAAGGCTGCCGCTCCCTGTTCCAGCAAAGCATCGAGGGCCCTGTTCAGCAGAGAAACCAGGGGCACCCACTCGCAGACCATAGCATGGTCCCTGCTCACCATGTTTGTGGCCTGCAGGAAGGGAGCCAGCACTAAGCACACCTGCTGCATGTGCCTCCAGTCATCATCGGGGACGATGGACGGGAAGTTGCTGGTCTTGTCCCTTCTCAGAGCTGCGGAAACAGTGGCCAGGGCAAGGTACTGTTTGACAGCGTGCCTCTGTTCAACCAGACGCTCCAACATCGCCAGGGTGGAGTTCCAGCGAGTCGGAACGTCAAGGATCAGCCGATGGCGTGGCAGATCCAGCTCCTTTTGCACGTCTTCCAGGCTCGCACAGGCTGCAGCCGAGCGCCGGAAGTGACGCACAACATTCCTTGCCGTTTCCAGCAGTTCGCCCATCCCCTGGTAGGTGCGCAGGAACTTCTGCACCACCAGGTTCAGCACGTGGGCAAGACAGGGGATGTGGGTCAGGTTTCCCCTGTGTATTGCGGCAACCAGATTGGCCCCATTGTCGGCCACCACCTCTCCGACTCTGAGGCCTCTGGGGGTCAGCCAAATCCTCTCCTGCTCCTGGAGTTTGGCCAACACATGGGTTGCCGTCAGCTTGGTCTTCCCAAGGCTGACCAAGTGCAGCAGCGCTTGGCAGTGGCGGGCCTTCACGCTGCTGCTGAGGCGGGGGGTTTTGCCAGGTGTGCCGGAGGATGGCAGAGGATCGGAGGAACCTGCTGCAGTTCCCCTGAGCCTGCGGGGTGGCACCACCCACTGTGTTGCTGCTGCTGCTGTGCCCGCTGCTGCTCTCCCATCCTCACCCCCTTCCACCAAGCTGACCCAGTGGACAGTGAAGGACAGGTAGCGGCCTGTCCCGAAGCGGCTGCTCCAGGAGTCCATGGTGACGTGGACCCTTTCACCAACCGCGTGCTCCAGCCCTCGCTCCACATTGGCCATCACAAAGCGGTGCAGTGCAGGAATGGCCTTGCGGGAGAAAAAGTGTCTGCTGGGGAGCTGCCAGTCTGGGGCTGCGCAAGCAAGCAGCGCACGAATGTCGCTCCCCTCCTGCACGAGCGTGTACGGCAGGAGTTGGGAGCACATGGCCCGTGCCAGCAAGCCGTTCAGCTGCCGCACGCGACGGCTGCTGGGAGGCAGAGCCCTAACCACCCCCTGGAAGGACTCGCTCAAAAGGCTCTGGCGTGGCCTTTTGCTGACACGGGAATCAGCAGACACAGCAGAGGAGGCCACTGAGGACTGGCTGCCAGAACAGGCCTCAGTGTCGGCGGCAGGAGTTGCAGAGGGGGGAGGAGCAGTGCGTTTCCGCACTCCTGCTGGTGCTGCTGGAGGAGCAGGAGGGCGGGTGGCTGCTGTTGCTGCTGCTGCTGCTGAAGGCTGTGCAGTGATGGGTGTGGTGCCACTGCCAGCACCAGATGCCTTCAGCCTCTGGAACTCCTCATGCTGGTGGAAATGTTTAGCCGCAAGGTGGTTGATGAGCGAGCTGGTGCTGAACTTTAAGGGGTCTGCACCTCTGCTCAACTTCCGCTGACAGTGGTTGCAAGTGGCGTACTTGCTGTACACAGTGGGCATGGTGAAAAAGCGCCAGATTGGTGACAGAAACATCCCCCTACGGCATGGAAGCGCTGCTGCCTGTCTCCCTGTGGTGGTTGGGGGGGGGGCTTGGGTGCTGGTGGTGGTACTGGCTGATGCTGCTGCTGCTGAGCCTGAGACACCAGCAGGGTGTGGGACGCTGCCAATGCTTGCAATGATGCGCCTCCTTGCAAGGCCCACAAGCGCATCCTCCTCCTCCTCCTCAGAGCTGCTGAGGACGACATCCCCTGGAGGTGGTGGCACCCAGTCTCTGTCTGTCACCGGGTCATCATCATCCTCCCCCTCCTGAAACATGTCCTGCTGGGATGAGGACCCCCCAAACTCCTCTCCTGATGCATGGATGGGCTGCTTGACTGTCGCCACAGTCTTGCTGTCCAATCCCTCATCCCCCAAAGTGCCCATCAGCATCTCCTCCTCAAGATCGCCAACAACAGCAGACAATTTACTCATGATGCCTGGGGTCAAAAGACTGCTGAATGACAGGTCGGCGAGTGACGGTGAACTGGCCTCCTCCCCAGACCCTGCTGGGCGGCTGCTGCGAACAGGGGTGGTGGTGGTGGTGAGGGTGGAGGCCTCGGATGCAGAGCTGATGGCGGGCTGCTCATCCTCCGTCATGAGTTGCACCACAGTGTCTGCATCCTTTTCCTCAATGGGACGTTTCCGACCCGGCTGGAGGAAAATGGGAGCAGGTGCTACACGCTGCTGCTGCTGTGTCTCTGCAGCGTGAGTTGCAGATGCTCCTGCTGGGCGGCGCCCAAGGCGTCCACGGCCAGTGGCTATGGGAGGAATGTTAGCCACTGACGCTGCTGCTGCTGCTGCGGAACTGTGCATGGTGGCGCGCCCGCGGCCGCGGCTTGCCACAATGCTGCTCCCTCTCCTCCTGATTCCCTTGCTGCCCTTCCCCTTGCCCAAACCGCGCTGGCTGCCACTTCCAGACATCTTCAATGTTTTGGGCGTATAGACAAAAGTTTTTTAAAAGGGCGGGTGAAAAGTGGGGTACTTTAATGGAGTGGGTTGGTTGGTGAGGTGACTGAGTGAGTGTCCCCTAGTACAGTAAGTAAGTAGTAACAGTCAGGAAGTACAACTAGCAGTTACAATAATCAGTAGTAATCACAAGTAAATTTAGTGTGTGTACACTCAGACAGTGAGTGCCCGCACGCAGGAGCTAGTAGCCTATGAACACAGTGACTGAGTGTCCTAGACTCCTAGTACAGTAAGAGTAAGTAGTAACAGTAAGTAGAACTAACTAATTACAATAATCAATCAGCGATCAGAAGGAAATGGAGTGTGGGTGGTGTGTGTACACTCAGACAGTGAGTGACCGCACGCAGGAGCTAGTAGCCTATGAACACACAGTGACTGAGTGTCCTAGACTCCTAGTACAGTAAGAGTAAGTAGTAACAGTAAGTAGAACTAACTAATAATCAATCAGCGATCAGAAGGAAATGGAGTGTGGGTGGTGTGTGTACACTCAGACAGTGAGTGCCCGCACGCAGGAGCTAGTAGCCTATGAACACAATGACTGAGTGTCCTAGACTCCTAGTACAGTAAGAGTAAGTAGTAACAGTAAGTAGAACTAACTAATTACAATAATCAATCAGCGATCAGAAGGAAATGGAGTGTGGGTGGTGTGTGTACACTCAGACAGTGAGTGACCGCACGCAGGAGCTAGTAGCCTATGAACACAGTGACTGAGTGTCCTAGACTCCTAGTACAGTAAGAGTAAGTAGTAACAGTAAGTAGAACTAACTAATAATCAATCAGCGATCAGAAGGAAATGGAGTGTGGGTGGTGTGTGTACACTCAGACAGTGAGTGCCCGCACGCAGGAGCTAGTAGCCTATGAACACAGTGACTGAGTGTCCTAGACTCCTAGTACAGTAAGAGTAAGTAGTAACAGTAAGTAGAACTAACTAATTACAATAATCAATCAGCGATCAGAAGGAAATGGAGTGTGGGTGGTGTGTGTACACTCAGACAGTGAGTGACCGCACGCAGGAGCTAGTAGCCTATGAACACAGTGACTGAGTGTCCTAGACTCCTAGTACAGTAAGAGTAAGTAGTAACAGTAAGTAGAACTAACTAATAATCAATCAGCGATCAGAAGGAAATGGAGTGTGGGTGGTGTGTGTACACTCAGACAGTGAGTGCCCGCACGCAGGAGCTAGTAGCCTATGAACACAGTGACTGAGTGTCCTAGACTCCTAGTACAGTAAGAGTAAGTAGTAACAGTAAGTAGAACTAACTAATTACAATAATCAATCAGCGATCAGAAGGAAATGGAGTGTGGGTGGTGTGTGTACACTCAGACAGTGAGTGACCGCACGCAGGAGCTAGTAGCCTATGAACACAGTGACTGAGTGTCCTAGACTCCTAGTACAGTAAGAGTAAGTAGTAACAGTAAGTAGAACTAACTAATTACAATAATCAATCAGCGATCAGAAGGAAATGGAGTGTGGGTGGTGTGTGTACACTCAGACAGTGAGTGACCGCACGCAGGAGCTAGTAGCCTATGAACACACAGTGACTGAGTGTCCTAGACTCCTAGTACAGTAAGAGTAAGTAGTAACAGTAAGTAGAACTAACTAATTACAATAATCAATCAGCGATCAGAAGGAAATGGAGTGTGGGTGGTGTGTGTACACTCAGACAGTGAGTGCCCGCACGCAGGAGCTAGTAGCCTATGAACACAGTGACTGAGTGTCCTAGACTCCTAGTACAGTAAGAGTAAGTAGTAACAGTAAGTAGAACTAACTAATTACAATAATCAATCAGCGATCAGAAGGAAATGGAGTGTGGGTGGTGTGTGTACACTCAGACAGTGAGTGACCGCACGCAGGAGCTAGTAGCCTATGAACACACAGTGACTGAGTGTCCTAGACTCCTAGTACAGTAAGAGTAAGTAGTAACAGTAAGTAGAACTAACTAATTACAATAATCAATCAGCGATCAGAAGGAAATGGAGTGTGGGTGGTGTGTGTACACTCAGACAGTGAGTGACCGCACGCAGGAGCTAGTAGCCTATGAACACAGTGACTGTCTGACTGAGTGTCCTAGACTCCTAGTACAGTAAGAGTAAGTAGTAACAGTAAGTACAACTAACTAACAATAATCTATCAGTAATCAGAAGGAAATAGAGTGTGTGTACACACAGACAGTGAGTGAGTGCACACACGCAGGAGCTAGCTAGTAGCCTATAAACAGTGACAGTCAGTGAGTGTCCTACTCCTAGTACAGTATAACTACAATACTATTAGTAAAGGACAGCAGAAATACTGGTATAGATGAGAGAAATAAACAGAGGACAGCTGCCCACAGAGGCAAGGCCCCCCTGAGGCCTAAACCTGTAAGCTTGCAGCAGCTGCCTGTCTCTAATGTAACACACAAGCTACTAACTAAAATACAATGTCTATCTAACTAACAACAATATAGGTGTATATGGCAGGTGTAGGTGAGCAAAAACGCTAGGTAAATGATCACAATAGAGCACTTGCTAAGCCAAAGCACAAAGGAGCAACTCTCTCTCTGTACAAGTCTCAGGCAAGCATGGAGAAACGGAACATGGCGGCCGCTATTTATAGGGTAGGGGCTGGCCAGGGTCCCCCTCTGTGATTGGCTGCCGTCAGAGGGCCTGGGAGCCCTCTGATTGGCTCTAAGGACATCAATCTGGGCTATGACGCTATTCGAGCTCGGTACCGAGCTCGAATAGCGCCGTTTGCTCGAATAGCTCGAATAGTGAATGGGCTATTCGAGTGTACTCGGATAGCCCATTCGAATAGCTACAGCTATTCGGAGCTCGAATACCGAGCTCGGATAGCTGAAAAAGAGCTCGAATATTCGAGCTACTCGAATATTCGAGCTCTGCTGAGCACCACTGAGTGACGCCACTCCTCAAAGGCAAGTTTAATGGCTAAGAGCTCTCTGTTGCCTATATCGTAGTTTCTCTCTGCCGGAGAGAACCTACGAGAGAAATACGCACAAGGGTGTAGCCTTCCCTGCAAGCCTGACCGCTGAGACAGCACAGCCCCTACCCCAACCTCCGAGGCGTCTACCTCAACAATAAAAGGATAAGAGGTGTCTACATGTCTCAGGATGGGTGCGGAACAAAACAAATCTTTTAAAGTGGAGAAAGCACTTAATGCATCAGGAGACCAGTGGGTGGTATCTGCCCCTTTTTTCGTAAGACAGGTGAGGGGTGCGATAACCGTGGAATACCCCTTTATGAACCTTCTATAATAATTCGCAAAGCCTAAAAACCGCTGTAAAGACTTCAACCCAACCGGCTGAGGCCATTCCAAAACAGCGGAGACTTTGGCGGGGTCCATAGACAGGCCCGTGGTGGAAATTATGTACCCCAGAAAGGCGACAGATGTGACTTCAAAAATACACTTCTCAATCTTAGCATAAAGTGAGTTTTGTCTTAATTTGTTGAGTACAAATTTCACATGTATTCTGTGCTCAGAGAGGTTGTTGGAGAAAACAAGTATATCGTCTAGATAGACCAGCACAAATCTCCCCAACACCTCTCTGAAGACCTCGTTGATGAGTTCCTGGAAAACGGCCGGGGCATTACATAACCCAAAGGGCATCACCAGATACTCGTAATGCCCGTCTGGCGTGTTAAAGGCCGTTTTCCACTCATCGCCCTTTCTAATGCGCACCAGGTTGTACGCGCCCCGTAAATCCAGCTTTGAGAAGATCTTAGCATCGGTGACCTGCGTAAATAAATCGTCTATCAGGGGTAACGGATAGCGATTCTTTACCGTGATCTTATTTAGTCCCCGGTAATCAATACAGGGCCGCAGGCCCCCGTCTTTCTTTTTAACGAAAAAGAAACCTGCTCCAGCAGGCGATCGGGACGGCCGGATGAAGCCTTTGGCTAAATTGTCACGGATATATTCCTTCATAGCCAATTTCTCTGGCCCAGATAAATTGTACAAATGACCCCGAGGGGGCATACAACCTGAACGTATATCAATGGGGCAATCGAAAGAGCGATGTGGGGGTAACTTGTCTGCAGCCTTGGGACAGAATACATCAGAATATTCCACATATTGCTCAGGTACCCCCTGAACATGAACCCTGGTTTGGCCCAATGTCACCTTCCCTAAACATCGCTGAAAGCAGTGTGCTGACCAAGAAATTAGTTGGCCGGTGGCCCAATCAATGTGTGGAGAATGAAGGTGCAACCATGGCATGCCGAGTATAATGGTGGAGGTTGTCATATGCAACACAAAGAACTGTAACTTTTCCCAGTGCAGTACCCCTATGGTGACCCCCACCTCTGGTGTCTGAGACAGTGGGTGATTCCCTTGCAGAGGAGAGTCATCCACTGCCGTAACCTGGATGGGTGGTTGTACTGGTGTGAGCGGAATACACAATCTCTTAGCAAACTCCGAATCCATAAAATTTGCCGCGGAGCCTGAATCGATAAAGGCTTCCGTGACCTCAGTCTTATCTTCCCATGTAACGGTACAGGGAAGAAGCAATCGTTTTTCTTCTAGGGGTAAAAGTCGGACGCCCAGGGTGTTACCCCCCACCACTCCTAAGCGGCAGCGTTTTCCCGGCTTATTGGGGCAGTTCTGTACTATATGCCCCCCTTCACCGCAGTACAAACACAGCTGTTCGGTCATTCTCCGTCTTCGCTCTACCTGGGTTAATTTTGACCGAGCAATCTGCATCGGCTCGGAAGGAGGCACGACAGGAGAAGGTGAAATAGTAGTAGGTGGAGTCACTGGGACCGTGGTGTAAGATACCCCTCTGAGACGGGAACTACCCCTGGTCTGTTTTTGGTAGCGCAGCCTGCGGTCGATTTGGATGGCCGCTGAGATGGCCTCATCGACTGTTCTGGGCTCGGGCTGGCTTAACATCAAATCAGAGACCTCATCGGACAGCCCTGACAAGAAATGATCTAATAGGGCATAGGTGTCCCACCTGGCCGTAACTGACCACCTCCTAAACTCGGCCGCGTAATCTTCGACCGGACCTTCGCCTTGACGCAAAAGCTTGAGCTTCCGCTCAGAAGTCGAGGCAAGGTCCGGATCGTCGTAAATTACCGCCATAGCTTTAAAAAATTCCTCTACAGAGGTAAGAGCTTTGTCTCCGGCGGGCAGGCTATACGCCCAAGACTGGGAGTCGCCGGACAACAAAGTTTTAATAAACGTGACCCTCTGGGTCTCAGTACCCGAAGATTGGGGTCTCAACTCAAAATAGGACAACACCCTACTCCTAAAATTCCGGAAGTCAGATCTGTGGCCGGAAAAGCTTTCAGGTACAGGCATACGTATGTCAGAGCTAGGAGAGGATCGCACATGATCCACTGATGTCTGGAGGGTTTGTACAGACCCTGATAGGGCATCAATAAGAGTTATGTGAGTGCCCAGTACTTGATTGATGTTGTCCACCGAAGCGGCAAGTACACCCAGACAATCAGTGTTTGCGTCCATTTTGTATTTTGGTCTGGCGTTCTGTAACGATCGGTGGGCGCAGAGAGTATCTGATTACCGGTGATCTGCAGTATCACCGGAAATACAGATATATACCAGATTATAAGTGATCTGCAGTCTCACCGATAATCCGATATACAAACTAACCTCTGTTCACCTGAGTAGAGTGTAGTGTTTGGTGTAACAGTAACACTTAGAGGACAAGGCCTCAATGCAGCAAGGAGTACTGCACAGATTCCTTCCGCAGACCTGAGCTCTCCAAGACGGGAGGAGTCAGACTGACAGTAGGAAGGTATATCTGAAAGTGACCCTCAGGAGGAAGGATCGCTAACAGAGCGAGGAACCGCCTCTAACGGTAAGGTCGGTTCTCGAGGTCGGACAAGCCAGGTCGTACACACACGGACAGATAAAGTACAAGATCAGGAGGCAAAGGCGGAGTCAAAGTACAGGCAGGGTTCAGCAACGAGGTATCAGATATATCGGGGTACAAAATCAGGAGGCAGAAACAGAGTCAAGGAACGAGCCGGGGTTCGGCAACAGAGTATCAGAAATATCGAGGTACAAGATCAGAGTTCAGGAGGATAGTCAAAGCAGGCAAAAGTCATAACATATAATCACAATCAAACTAGTACTTTAGCTATCAACAGAATCTAGCTAAGTGTAGGATTACAGCTCCAGCTGGTCCCGGCACACTTAAGGATCTGACTACAGGTCTGAGTGCTCCCACATATGTGATCGCACGCCAGACAAAGAGCAAGTGAACAACCAGCAGTATATATACTCTAGGACCTTTCCAGGACCTCCCTAATTGCTGGTCCAATGAGAGCAGTGGAATTTGTCAGCTGACCCAGCTGGTCAGCCGACACCCTTCTAACTGCTATTTAAACTCTGCCTCTGTGCTCGCGCGCGTGTAAGTCTGAATCCTGGTGGACTATCAGTCCCAGCCACACCAGTACTGTCATGCAATGTATCTAGTGCGGGGGCCGCCTCTGATGCGGATTCCGCCGTTACCAATGCGGATTCTGCCGCACTGCCCATGCGGCATGCAACGTTTTTTCCGCGTTGTGACGCCATGCTGGACGCGGAAACAGCCGCCTCACCTCGAGAGACGGCGGCTTTTCCGCGTTTCCTCACACCTTCTTTCGGAGAACCATCAATAAATACAGAGACAGGACAGCCGTCACCACACCCGAGTGAGTAGCACTCACCGTGTGTTAAGACCTATTGCCAGGTCAAGATTCGCCTTTGGGACCGTTACAGGTCGTCCCCCACCACTCCAGGCAGTCTCCCCTTCACTTCCAGTAGGTCCACCTTCCTCTACACTTGCACCTCAATAAAAACGCCTCAACATAGCGTAATACTGTAGCTTTAATAAAAACTTTTTAAAAACAATTGCACTTACAATATTTCTGATGCATCAAAAGCGTAGAGTTTTATTCCACACGGGCTCTCCCCCGTATTGTTGGCCGGTTGGCATGCGCAATCCCTGCAGCTGAAGGAACTTGACCGCCGCGCGCTCGGTCCCGCTCTCCTCCTAGCCCGGATCACGCCGCTCAACACGTGGGTTGCTGTGTAGTGTCTTCCGCGTCTAAGCCCCGCCTGACATGTTTCGTCACAAATTGAGCTTCTGATGAGTCAATTTGTGACGAAACATGTCAGGCGGGGCTTAGACGCGGAAGACACTACACAGCAACCCACGTGTTGAGCGGCGTGATCCGGGCTAGAAGGAGAGCGGGACCGTGTGCGCGGCGGTCAGGTTCCTTCAGCTGCAGGGATTGTGCATGCCAACCGGCCAACAATACGGGGGAGAGCCCGTGTGGAATAAAACTCTACGCTTTTGATGCATCAGAAATATTGTAAGTGCAATTGTTTTTAAAAAGCTTTTATTAAAGCTACAGTATTACGCTATGTTGAGGCGTTTTTATTGAGGTGCAAGTGTGGAGGAAGGTGGACCTACTGGAAGTGAAGGGGAGACTGCCTGGAGTGGTGGGGGACGACCTGTAACGGTCCCAAAGGCGAATCTTGACCTGGCAATAGGTCTTAACACACGGTGAGTGCTACTCACTCGGGTGTGGTGACGGCTGTCCTGTCTCTGTATTTATTGATGGTTCTCCGAAAGAAGGATTGTAATTGGATGTGATAACAACCGTCTGCAGAAATTATATGGACACTGGGGGACTGATGGGGGATGTGCTTAACATTGTTTATGGCTTATGAGTTATCGGTATTAGCTATCATTGTGCATAACTGTGAGCGCCTGCCTCTTGGTTGTTTGTTTGTGCGATCTGTGTCTGTGTGCAATCTGTGTGTGTGTGTGTGTGTGTGATCTGTGTCTGTGTGCGATGTGTGTGTGAACTGTGTCTGTGTGTGATTTGTGTGTGTGTGTGTGTGATCTGCACACACGTGTGATCTGCATGTGTGTGTGGCTTGGGTGTGTGTGATCTGTATCTGTGTGATCTGTATCTGTGTGATCTGCGATTGTGTGCGTGTGCGTGTGTGTGTGCGCGTGTGTGTGTGTGTGCGTGTGTGTGTGTGCGCGTGTGTGTGTGTGCGCGTGTGTGCGCGTGTGTGCGTGTGTGTGCGTGTGTGTGTGTGTGTGTGTGTATGTGCGTGCGTGCGTGCTTGTGTGATCTGCACACATGTGTGATCTGCATGTGTGTGTGGCCTGTGCTGAGCGGCGGGGCTTAGGGTGCCGGAACTTCTTTGCCTATAGGCTCTTCAGCTCTAAATCCGCCCCTGACAGGGGGTCACCTATAGCTGACTATATATACTGGGGGCACCTATAACTTGCTACTACCTATACAGGGGACACCTATAGCTTGCTAACTATACTGGGGCCATCTATAACTGGCCAGCTATATTGGGAGCACCAATAACTGGCTAACTATACTGTGGGGGCACCTATAACTGGCTATTTATAATGAGTGCACCTATACCTGGCTGCCTACACTGTAAGTTTTTTTTTTTTTTTTTTTTATAATCTGGGTTTATTATATCCTGGCCTTTGGGGGGGGGGGGGGCATCCAAAGTCTTGCATGGTGGCCCAGTGATTTCTAGTTATGCCCCTGATTACTACTATGCACACCAACTTTTAGAACCATTTTTTCTATCAGTCCTTTGTGAATAGTACCATGTTTGTATTTTGGAACAGTGTTTTAAATTAACATGTGAGCTCAGTTTTGTGCTTTTTTACATGCATTCTTTCAAAGGGTAATTAGTGTCTTCAATGCTAAATATCATTCCTGTCTATTAAATTATGAAATTGTAAAGGGAAAGGCTCATAAATATTCATAAGACTTTGCTGTATTTGTTTCAGCACTATGGTGACAACAAAACCAGCCATTTCCAAAACAATCCAAAACACTTTCAATAGTAAATGTAATAAAAGTAGTTTGTTGGTATGCTGCCCCCAAATTGTGTTCTTTAAGCTTAAATGTGGCTGCAATGAAATGCTAACTGAAAGCATTGCCCACAGTTACTGTCATTTTCTAGTCCCATGTAAAAATATGAATGCTAAAAAATAAGATTAACAGCCCTGACCATTTGTACATCCCCACAATTTTATTCAGCAAGTCCAATGATTATAATAGGCCTCATTCTTTAGTATGTTTATGCATGTGATTGACATTGAATCTCCAAGCAATGCTCGTATAGCAAAACAACATGGGCCTATTACCCGATTTCATTTCCGATCTGTGATTCCTTCGGGAGTGATTTGGCTCTGCAGCCATTGAATGTGATCACTACCTGTTCGCTCCAAAAATGCTGCATGTGGCGCTTTGCAATTGGTCTTGCAACACAACGCTGCAATTGGATCCACTCTAGTAGGGTTCCACTTATGCAGCGCTTTGCCAATCACCAGCAATTGGAATTAGTTGCCCCTGGTCCTTGCTTACAAAGTTCTGTTCACAGCAACTGTTGACTCTCTCTAAAAAGGGAGAAGAAGAATAACATTTAGGAGCTATCATACACTCTGTTTAGGTTTTGTCTTGAACCTTTCAATTGACGATATAGAAAAAGATCGCTAGCAGAAACGATGAGCAGTAAACCAAAAAATTAGGTTTTTACTGTCTCTTTCCCCATTGAAACAGCCTCTTTCTTTTCTAATTTTTATGATCCTTTCCTTATAACTGAAAGTGAGGGAAATTCCCCCAAATCTCATCAAAGGAACCTTGACACTAACAGCAACATAACAATGGTTCTACTCTTTCGTATTCAACACTAATTAGAAAGAAGGTTTGAGTGGCATTTTAAAATGATACAATACTCTACTGCTACTTTTAAAAAGGGCTAACCATCAGTACAATCAGGTATTGTTTAATAAGGATGATATAAATCTTTTGAGTTAGCCAATAAATGGTATCATCCTGATTCAACACTTTTGAATTAATACCCTCTTGCGAGGGAAGATGTTGACATATATAATCCATATATAATCCAATATAATCCATGAATGTTCAATCAATTCCCTGGATCTCACTATATTAGAGTCTCAGTTATGTGGAACTCAATTAACCAGACCACTTAAGGAAGCAGCCAAAAAAAAGCATGGCCTACACTAAGCTAGGTTTGCCTTCATGCAGTGCCATGAAATATGTTGGCACTTTATAAATCAATAATACTAATTTGTCTTAATTTGTTTTCAATTACTTTCCTTCAAAACTTAATAACGTTTATGGTTTGGGTATGGTATGAGGTAGAGAACAGTGTTAGGGCTATTTTTAACAGTGACTCTCAAGCAACCAGAAACTACAATTATCCACCATATGCCACCATATGCCAATCCCCATAGGTGCTGAATGGTTGAGATTCTGCTGTATTTCTAAAAATAAAGGTGTGGGACCTTGATGCCAGTATCCACCATAAACCATCTTAGACAAACTCTTTACTCCACTTGACCAGTCACCACCCATAATCACTTAAAGCAGGCATCAAAGTTGGTCAGTATTTGTGAGCCAGAGGCAACTGTTCTACAGATACACTAGGTTCACCCAGGAGATCACTCTCCTAAACAAGTATATTGGCCGAAGAGGCTTCCCAGTTGCTCTGCCTAAACAAGCCAAAAATCATTTAGGTACACACACTTACTGGTTATACTGTTGAAAGCATGTTGGTTATTCTCATATACTTGTGTTTATACACTAATGATGTCGTATCCCATTATTGCACTGTTCCTATAAATTGCCACATCTTCTACTTGTCCAAAAAATGGCTGCCTATGAGTGCAGATCCATGTTGCCTCACAGATGTACCCTAGCCTGTCTACTTTGCCTGTTTGTATCGTCTGTGAGTTTGATGGATTGCCTTTTTCAGAAGGAAGCCATGTAAACCATCAATTATCAGTTGAATGGGGACTCTGGGGCACCAGATGAGCCTTCCAGACATAAGCTTAGCTGAGCTTTCCTGAGTTCATCTTGATATATTGTATAGGAATATTGGAAAGTTATTCTTTGCTCAAATACCATATTATCTTATTGCAGTAGATGGTTAAACCATGAGAAACTATACAAAGAAATACAGGATTAAACATTTATATTATATGTATATTTGACACTAAACTGTCATCCATATTAAACTTTTACCACGTCTCAAAGGAAAAAAAAAAACTTCTGCAACTTATTCATTTACTGTCTTACAATTTAAATATATTTTCCATAAGCAAAATTGTTCACCAGATCTAACCCTTTGCCAGAGAAGCATGGCCTTGTCATAGCATGTAAATTACTAACAATAGCTGTTTGAGAGATTTACTCTTTGGAGAAATTCTAAAGTTACCTTAAAAGTATAGATATCACATTTACATTTCTTTAGAGGAAAAAAAAAAGACATATTTTCTTTAGTAAGCTTCAGACATTATAGTTCTTGCCTTAAACTTTTCCATGGTGCCATTTTTTGACCCTTCACACTGAAGCCAGCTGTGCCAATCAGACATGATCACCGCCTGGGTCACTCCCCGCCCCATTAAAGTCCCGATCCCGGTGGCCAATTCATTCTACATTAGTCAATGTAGGGAGAGTTGCTGACTGTGGGGTTGAATCACTAATGATAATGTGCTCAAGCAGCGTGGGTTAATACATACTAGCACATAGTTCTGTGTGTGTAGTATGCGTTCTTAACTTACGCATTATCATTCCTACATCCGTGCACTGTAATGGTAGAGCAACCACGATACTTCACTAGCATGGCAGCTATTACATTAATTAACTTAGTAGTGGCCACGCTAGTGAAGTATCGCAGTCACACTAACATCACATCACGAGGAAGTAGGAATTATCACGCGTAAGTTAAGAACGCACGCTGCACTGAATGGACCACACATAGCGTGCGCTTGCATGTATTAACCTGGGCTGCTTGAGCATGTTATTGCTAGTGAATTGTGCTATTAGTGCTGTCTAGCTGCATGACAGGTGTTCTGCTCTTTGCAGTTCACAAGATAGGGACACCCCAATAGTCCTTTTGAGAACTAATCCTGGCCACAAAAGTCCTTTTGAGGAATGACATTGACCCTGCTGATATCCACATCCAGTGAAGTGTGTGGCTGCCTCACCGTTATATCCCACCATCACTGCGCAAAGATGATTGAGTGTATGACATTTGTGACATGATGTGTGCTGTGCTACCCTCACACAATGTCACACCAATACCCATGTGAAAAACCATACTGTGTGTTATTGGTGAAAGCAATGTGTCCCCACAAAAAATAAAGTGTCACCAAAATTTGTGACAATACCCCCTGAATGATCATTGCCTGCTGTGTGATCAATGTGTAGTGTTAAAGTGTCACACCAACATTTGTGTGACCAAGCTGTGTGTTATTAGTGATCTCAGTATGTAAAAAAGAAAAGTGTCATAAAATTTGTGAAAATACCCCTTTGCTGGTCACACAGATGTTGGTGTGACACTGTAACAACACACGTTGATCACACAGCAGGTAGTGACCATACTGTGTGTTATTGGTGATCTCAGTGTGTAAAAAAAAAAAACTAAACTTGTGACAATACACCTTGGCTGATCACTCACTATAACAAACATGACAAGAAAAGGCAGGCCAAAGTGCAGAGGTAGTAGGGGGTCATGTTGGTGCATCATCTGTGACTGGCATATGTGATCTTCTGCAGTCAACCATGTATTCTGCATTCTGGGAACTGACTCATGGAGCATTCTTGAACTATTCTACCTCTTCTGCTGCCAATGTTCGCACACCTTCCACCACCACAGCTCATCCATAGGAATTGGACTGCTACTAGGAGCTATTTCTCCAGGCATTTATGGACAAAACTGACTTCCTAGTGTTGTTGGCATCAAACGAAGGAGAGGAGCAAGGCAGATACTCAGATAAGACTCCCCAGGTCACCACACAAGTTGATTACACAGGTGAATGTCCCTGTTGCTGCAGCCTACTGTGAGCTTGAATCTTTAAGCAATGGGTGACGATGATGTGGTGATGGATGCCTAATGGGTGTCCACAAGAGAGAAACAGAGTCAGAGAGTGAGGAAAAGGGTAAAAAGCAGTGAGAGGTCACAGGGAACAGGAGGCAGCAGAGTGTGACATCACCTGGTGACACAGCGCCTGGTCACATCTAGCGGTAGGTACTGGATCGGCTCAACAAGACTCATTAGTATGGAAATACTTCTGTGTGTGTGCTGCTGGCAGTTCAAAAACCATATGCATCCCGTGTCAACAGTGAAATTAGTCATAGGAAGACCAGCACCCAGGTAGGAAAAACTTCACTGAGAAGGCACCTGGAGTCCCGTCACAGAGCCCTGTGGCAGGAAGCCATTAAAAAAGAAGCTGTCAAAGTGCAAGCCAGCCTTCTTGTGTCGAACCTTCTGCCATCTCCCTAGTTCCCAGTTGTCTTCCACTCAGCCTTCCAGCCTGCCCACTTCATGGTACATTCGCAGAGTCAGCATTCCATCCCTAAGATGTTTGAGGAGAAAAAATGATGTTGCCAAATAACCTCCTTGTTGATAGCTGGCTTGTCAGAACTGTAGAACCACAGTAGAATATACCGGGGCAAATATATTTTTCTGAGATGGGCATCCCAGACCTGTACCAGCCTGTGCAGTGGAGGGTCAACCAATCTCTGACACACAGTGTTGGGGCTTAGGTCCATCTGACCACAGACACGTGGGCCCATACGCAATTAACTTTTTCTCCTGAGTTTTCTCCTAGGAGATAATTTTTCATCTTCTATTTTAAATAACTTTTCGGCACTTTTCAACTGAAAAAGTACAAAAAAGTAGATGTAAAAGTACTATCAAAATTATTGTGAGTATTTTCTTGCTTACTGGTGGCTTAAAAGGCACTTTATTGACAAGTTTCAAAATATCACCTAGGAGAAAACTTAGGAGAAAAATGTAATTACATATAGGCCCTGGGCCCATATGCAATTGACTTTTTATCCTGAGTTCTCTCCTAGGAGATACACTTTCATTTTCTATTTAAAATAACTTTCCAGCGCTTTTAAACTGAAAAAGTACTTAAAAGCAGGTGAAGGAGTACCGACAAAGTTATGTTTGAGTATTTTCTTGCTTTCTGGTGGCAATTTATTCACAAGTTTAAAAATATCACCTAGGAGAAACATCAGGAGAAAAAGTTAATTGCATATGAGCCCTGGTCTTCAAAACATGGGCATGTAAAGTACATAACCTTCACTGCCCACTGGGTAAACATGGGGGTGACGGTGGGGAAATATACAGTGGGTTACAAAAGTATTTGGCCCCCTTGAATTTTTCCACATTTTGTCACATTACTGCCACAAACATGCATCAATTTTATTGGAATTCCACGTGAAAGACCAATACAAAGTGGTGTACATGTGAGAAGAAGTGGATCGAAAATCAGACATCATTCCAAACATTTTTTACAAATCAATAACTGCAAAGTGGGGTGTGCGTAATTATTCAGCCCCCTGAGTCAATACTTTGTAGAACCACCTTTTGCTGCAATTACAGCTGCCAGTCTTTTAGGGAATGTCTCTACCAGCTTTGCACATCTAGAGACTGAAATCCTTGCCCATTCTTCTTTGCAAAACAGCTCCAGCTCAGTCAGATTAGATGGACAGCGTTTGTGAACAGCAGTTTTCAGATCTTGCCACAGATTCTCGAATTGGATTTAGATCTGGACTGGGCCATTCTAACACATAGATATGCTTTGTTTTAAACCATTCCATTGTTGCCCTGGCTTTATGTTTAGGGTTATTGTCCTGCTGGAAGGTGAACCTCCGCCCCAGTCTCAAGTGTTTTGCAGTCTCCAAGAGGTTTTCTTCCAAGTTTGCCCTGTATTTGGCTCCATCCATCTTCCCATCAACTCTGACTAGCTAACCCTGTCCCTGCTGAAGAGATGCACCCCCCGAGCATGATGCTGCCACCACCATATTTGACAGTGGGGATGGTGTGTTCAGAGTGATGTGCAGTGTTAGTTTTCCGCCACACATAGCGTTTTGCATTTTGGCCAAAAAGTTCCATTTTGGTCTCATCTGACCAGAGCACCTTCTTCCACATGGTTGCTGTGTCCCCCACATGGCTTGTGGCAAACTGCAAAAGGGACTTCTTATGCTTTATGTTAACAATGCCTTTCTTTTTGCCACTCTTCCATAAAGGCCAACTTTGTACAGTGCATGACTAATAGTTGTTCTATGGACAGAGTCTCCCACCTGAGCTGTATATCTCTGCAGCTCGTCCAGAGTCACCATGGACCTCTTGACTGCATTTCTGATCAGCGCTCTCCTTGTTCGGCCTGTGAGTTTAGGTGGATGGCCTTGTCTTAGTTGTGCCATACTCCTTCCATTTCTGAATGATCGCTTGAACAGTGCTCCGTGGGATGTTCAAGGCTTTGGAAATCTTTTTGTAGCCTAAGCCTGCTTTAAATTTCTCAATAACTGGATCCCTGACCTGTCTGGTGTGTTCTTTGGACTTCATGGTGTTGTTGCTCCCAAGATTCTATTAGACAACCTCTGAAGCCCTCACAGAGCAGCTGTATTTGTACTGACATTAGATTACACACAGGTGTACTCTATTTAGTCATTAGCACTCATCAGGCAATATCTATGGGCAACTGACTGCACTCAGATTAAAGGGGGCCGAATAATTATGCACTCACCACTTTGCAGTTATTTATTTGTAAAAAATGTTTGGAGCCATGAATGATTTTCATTCCACTTCTCATATGTACACCACTTTGTATTGGTCTGTCACGTGGAATTCCAATAACATTGATTCCTGTTTGTAGCAGTAATGTGACAAAATGTGGAAAACTTCAAGGGGGTCGTATACTTTTGCAACCCACTGTATAATTTACAAAAACACTAAAGCCTCGTCCCCATCCCTTCTGTGCATGGCTGGCTGATCTCATTTTCAGAAACCCACAGTGCTGGGAACTGCAAGGAAATGAGAAGTGCATAGACTGCTCTGTCTGATGTTTCCATCCATATAATGTGATTCACTGGCTGCCCAATTGCAATATATGGTTCCATGCATTTTGTGTGCAATGCAGTGCAATTCCACTCATTATAATTGCATAGCATTGCAAGTACAACGCATTGCAATGACAACCTGTGTTGCACACAATGTTAATGTGAGAACAAGGCATGGGACGTATCACAAAATATTTACAAAACATCACATTTCACAGTGCACCTATGAGCACTGATTTGCTATTTCATACGTTATACAGCGATGGAGATTTTCTTTGATCATTGTGCAAGATATGAATTGTTTTGATTCTGTATTCTTACATCTGGATAATACTTTGGGGGTAATGCATATATTTGCCATCATGTGCTTGGATTAATTCTTCAATTCTTTTAGCTGTAGTTTACAGAAATAGCTGATTTTGTGTGTTTGCCTGCCACCTGATGACCAAATGCGAAATTACATTTAAACAGTAGCAATGCTAGAACATGTCCATTAAAAAGTCAATGTTATCTATTAATATGGAATACAATTGATAAAATTGTTATGTTTTATTTTCAGAATGTTTGGCTTTTTTACAGGTATGTATTTTAATGTAAAAAATAATAAACAGACTTGAACATAAACAGTAAAAGTGAGTAAAACAACTAATCATTTTTCCACCAACTCTGTCCACTCTGCCTCTTGAACAGCTCCAATAACTTCAGTTCCCAAAGCATGGTGCTTAGGGGTAATATTTGACTCCTCTCTCTTGTATTCCTTACATTCACTCCCTAACCAGCTCCTGTCATTGCCAACTCAAAACATCTCGCATCAGATCTTTTGTCACTCAGGACACATCTAAAGCTTTAATACATGCTCTTATAATATCTCGTCTGGACTATTCTAACATACTACTTTGCGGACTACCAACTAACAACAGACTGGCACCGCTCCAGTCTGTACTAAACTCCACTGCTCGTCTCTTTCAACTTTCTTCTCGCTCTTCCTCTGCTGCTCCTCTCTGTCAAGCTCTTTACTGGCTACAAATTAACTAGAGGATCCAGTTCAAACTCTTAACCCTAACCAATCTCTATCTACCAGGGGTCTAGTCCTGGGAAAAAAGGTGAGTGGACTTACCTGGAAAACCCATGCGCCGCGCTTAGCGCGGCGCGCCCAAAAATAGTTGTGGTCAAGCATAATGTGGGCATGGTCACGGGTGGGGCCAAATATACATGACCTTAGCAGTGATGTAAAAGGTCTGCCGGGGAAGTTTGAGCTCTGCCGTAGTGTATCCCCTCAAAATAGATGTAATTTGACAGCATTTCACCAAAAAGACACATAATCTGGTAGAAGTTCCTCCAAAATACAGATAATATGGAAGTGGTTCCCCCAAAATAGACAATGTGGCAGCAGCAGTTCCCCCAACATACACATAATTTGGAAGCAGTTCTCCAAAATACGCGAAACCTGGCAGCGGATCACCCAAAATACACGTAACACCCAAAATACATGTAATCTGGCAGCAGTGGTCCCCCAAACATACACAATCTGGCAGCAGTTCCCCAAAATACGCGTAATCTGGCAGCAGCCGTTCCCCTAACATACACATAATCTGGCAGCTGTTCCCCAAAATACATCACAGCGGTTCCACAAAAATGCAGATAATCTGACCGCAGTTCCCCCAAAATAGGTACCCCCAGCATAGGTAGCCAGGTCTATAGGTGTCCCCAGTATAAGTAGCCATGAGTATAGTAGTCCCCAGTATATGTAGCCAGAGGTATATGTGCCTAGTATATGTAGCCAGGGGTACAAGTTCCCAGTATATGTAGCCAGGGGTATACGTGCCCAGAATATGTAGCCAGGGGTATATGTTCCAGTATATGTAGTCAGGGGTATATGTCCCAGTGTATGTAGCCAGGGGTATATGTGCCCAGTATATGTAGCCAGGGGGTAGTTGTCCCCAGTATATGTAGCCAGGGGTATATGTGCCCAGTATATGTAGGCAGGGGTACCGTGCCCAGTATATGTAGCCAGGGGTATAGTATATGCAGGCAGGGGTATATGTGCCCAGTAAATGTAGCCAGGGGTATATGTGACCAGTATATGTAGACAGGGGTATATGTCCCAGTATATGTAGGCAGGGGTATATGTGCCCAGTATATGTAGGCAGGGGTATATGTGCCCAGTATATGTAGGCAGGGGTATATGTGCCCAGTATATGTAGGCAGGGGTATATGTGCCCAGTATATGTAGCAAGTGATATATGCCCCTAGTATATGTAGCCAGAGGTATATGTGCCCCAGTATATGTAGGCAGGTGTATATGCCCAGTATATGTAGTCAGGGGGTACAGTATATGTGCCCATTATATGTAGGCAGGGGTATATGTGCCCAGTATATGTAGCCAGGGGTATATGTCCCCAGTATATGTAGGCAGGGGTATATGTGCCCAGTATATGTAGCCAGGGGTATATGTCCCTAGTATATGTAGCCAGAGGTATATGTGCCCCAGTATATGTAGGCAGGTGTATATGTGCCCAGTATATGTAGTCAGGGGGTATATGTGCCTTGTATATGTAGTCAGGGGGTATATGTGCCCAGTATATGTAGCCAGGGGTATATGTCCCCAGTATATGTAGCCAGGGGTATATGTGCCCAGTATATGTAGCCAGGGGTATATGTCCCTAGTATATGTAGCCAGAGGTATATGTGCCCCAGTATATGTAGGCAGGTGTATATGTGCCCAGTATATGTAGTCAGGGGGTATATGTGCCCAGTATATGTAGTCAGGGGGTATATGTGCCCAGTATATGTAGCCAGGGGTATATGTCCCCAGAATAGGTAGTCAGGTCCCCCCCCCCCCCCCCCCAGCATGAGGGGAGCAGCGCAGTGGAAGGAGAGCTGTGAGCAGCGGTGGAGAAGGGGGGCCACCCCCTCTTCCCTCACCTTAGGGCTCTCCATCCCTCGCTCTCCACTCCAGAAGTAATGTGTGGGCAGCCGGCAGCGGGCGGGACTTACCTCTCCTCGTTCCGGCGCGAGCACTCCACTGCCACTAGACTGGTCTGGTCCAGACCAGAGCAGCAGCACGCAGATCCGGCGCCGGAACGAGGAGAGGTAAGTCCCGCCCACTGCCGGCTGCCCACACATTACTTCTGGAGGGGACAGCGAGGGATGGAGAACCTTAAGGTGAGGGAGGGGGGGGGGGGGAGATGGCCCCCCTTCTCCACCGCTGCTCACAGCTCTCCTTCCACTGTGCTGCTCCCCTCCACACACACATGCCAGCCTTGCCAGGGTGGATGGCGTCCACCCGCGGGAAATAGTAAGTGGACGCCGTCCACCCGCATCCACGCCCCACTCGACCCCTGCTCTCTAGCCTCTACACCTCCTCACTAGTTTCCAGATACCAACCCAATCACAATCTCAGATCTGCACATGACCTTCTTTTGTCCTCCTCTAAAATCACTTCCTTGCATTCACATTTACAAGATTTTGCACATGCTTCACCCCTTTTCTGGAATGCCCTTCCACAACACATGTGTCACTCTCCAACCTAACATCTTGAAACACTCTCAAAACTCACAGCATATGCTGTACCTTAGGCCATTCCACCTTTGACCTAAGGACAAATTGTACTCCTTACTAGATAAACTAAAATTACACTGCCTCTAGGTATGATTATTATATACTACCCCTCCTCCTGTTTCTCGCCTATTCCTTTAGATTGTAAGCTCACAAGGGCAGAGCTCGCTCAACCTTTTGTGTCTTGGTATTTCTTATACATTTGATGATACTTTTGTCACTGTAATTTCCATCTCTGTAATTTATACCATTTCTGTGTTTTGTATACTAGTTTATACCATTGTCTGTATTATAATGTACCTAATGTTTGTCACTTTGTACAGTGCCACAAAATATGTTGGCGCTTTATAAATAAATAATAATAATAATAAACTAGTCAATTAGCCAGTCATCCTCCAGCAGCAATTAACATTCTGAATATCAAACACCAGGAGCACATTTTACATTTTTATTATAATTTAATATAATGTTTAACAAACACATGCAAATATATATCTAACATTGCAATTATCCAATAATTATCCCAGAGCAGTCACTTTTTTTATTCAGTAGGAATTTTGTTTAAAAGAGTTGCTCTAGCTAGGAGACCCCAGATGCCAGTATTTTAAATAGGTAAAGGAAGTTATTTTTATCTGCCGGGACATCCGTTGCTTTGCCGAGACACCTGTTGCCTACTGCTGACTGCTGCTGCGACCACTGGTCACTTAGCTGCTGCCCATCTGGAGAAACCGCAGCACGCCACTTCCCAGCTACACTGTTCAGAGAGCCGCCGCAAAGCATCTTTGAGCCTCCTGCTGATGAGAATTCTACCTGAAGAGGATTTGTATTGGTCAATTTAGCGAACCAGTGAAAATCCTCCTCGAGGAGTATTTTCGCGTGTTAAAACTCAAGACTAATAGTGAGTCCCAGTGAGACCTGGTAATAATAATGAGTAACATGAGGACTCACTTTTTCCCCTGTCCAAACAGGTGATGATTTTGAGGTGATTAAAGATTTAAATTTGTTCCTGAGATGAGTAATGTTATGTTCCATGCACAGTGGGCAACCTGGAGATTCTATACCTGAGGCCAATTGTGGGGACGGATGGACCCCGCAGGATCGAGCGGGATTGAGGGATCTAGAATCCCTCTTAAGCTCAACACACACCATACAATCTTGGTTGTACAGATTCACCTAATCTATGCAGTATAAGGGCCAACAGATTGAAAATTCCTTGAATGATTGATTGGATAAGCTCTTATACTACATGAAAGTGTTAAGATTGAACAACCAAGATTGTATGGTGTGTGTTGAGCCTAGATGAAAACGATTTGTCTGATTCAGTTTCAGAAGGAACACATTGTTTCACTGATCTTTAGAATAAATCGCGGTACATGCCCCCCTCGTCACAGAATCGCAGTATTTCAGTATTTTTGAATCTTGTCTCCTCTGATATCGCGCGTATTAATTAGAGATGAGAGAGTTGCTCTGCGTGAATTGATGGATGCGACAGATTTTGTTATTAAACCAAGTGACAAGGGGGGCAATGTGGTCCTATGGGGCCGTGAAGCATATTTGACAGAGGTGCGTCGTCATCTTGAAGATAGGGATACCTATCGAAAACTGACCGAGAATGCCTTCCCCATATTGGTCTCCAGGTTGAATTGCATGCTAGACACTGCATTAGAGGAGAATGCTATCTCCCTAGACCAGCTATTCTCAACCGGGGTTCTGCGGAACCCTGGGGTTCCGTGTCAATTTGACACTTCCGTGGGACAATATAGTCCCGCTTCTCCATAGCCTCTCCATAGCATTGCAGCGGCAGCAGCAGGATTCATTCATGCTGCTGTGAGTGATGCGGCAGATGGATCTACAAACAGCCGCATCACCCGAAGCCAGCTCTATAGTTCCGGCATGCGCGGGAGTTCTTCTAACAGGATCTCAGCTTCAAGGAGGAAAGGACGTCAGATGGTAAGTATGGTTGTTTTTTTTTTTTTCTTGCACAGACACCAATGACTAAAACAGCCACAGAAAAGGGGAAGAAAGCAGCACACAAACGGCCAAAGAAGTAACAGAAACAGGAGACAAAGCAGCCACAGAGAGGGGAGACAGCAGCACACAAACGGACAAAGCAGCCACAGAAAGGGGGGACAGCAGCACACAAATGCACAAAGCAGGCAACCATAGAAAGGGGAGAAAAAGCGGCCACAGAGAGGGGGGACAGCAGCACACAAACAGACAAAGCAGCCACAGAGAGGGGGGGGCAGCAGCACACAAACGGACAAAGCAGCAACAGAAAGGGTGAACAGCAGCACACAAACGCACAAAGCAGCCACAGAAAGGGGGGACAAAGCAGCCACAGAGAGGCGAGACAGCAGCACACAAACGGACAAAGCAGCCACAGAAAGGGGTGACAGCAGCACACAAATGCACAAAGCAGCCACAGAAAGGGGGGACAGCAGCACACAAACGCACAATGCAGGCACAGAAAGGGGGGACAGCAGCACACAAATGCACAAAGCAGCCACAGAAAGGGGGGAAAGCAGCACACAAATGCACAAAGCAGCCACAGAAAGGGGGGATAAAGCAGCCACAGAGAGGGGGGACAGCAGCACACAAACGGACAAAGCAGCCACAGAAAGGGGGGACAGCAGCACACAAATGCACAAAGCAGCCACAGAAAGAGGGGACAGCAGCACACAAACGCACAAAGCAGCCACAGAAAGGGGTGACAGCAGCACACAAACGCACAAAGCAGCCACAGAGAGGGGGGAAAGCAGCACACAAACTGACAAAGCAGCCACAGAAAGGGGGGACAGCAGCACACAAACACACAAAGCAGCCACAGAAAGGGGTGACAGCAGCACACAAACGGACAAAGCAGCCACAGAAAGGGGGGACAGCAGCACACAAACGGACAAAGCAGCCACAGAAAGGGGGGTACAAAGCAGCCACAGAAAGGGGGGACAGCAGCATGGAAACGGACAAAGCAGCCACAGAAAGGAGGTACAAAGCAGCCATAGAACGGCGGGACAAAGCAGCACACAAACAGACAAAGAAGCCACACAAACAGGGGGACATAGTAGCCACAGAAACGGGGGACAAAGCAGCCCCACAAACAAAGAGGACATTGCAGCTAAACAAACTGGGGGGACAAAGCAGCCACACAAATGGGGGCCACACTTGTTAATAAGGGCACATGGGAGCCATAACTGCTAACAAGTGGGACAAAGGGCCACACAGACCAGTTTATCCTTCAGGCCTTGGAATTCGTGTTGCGATCTAATTGTTTTTGTTTTGATCGTAGTTTTTACCTCCAGACCAGGGGGACGTTGATGGGGGCTACGTGTGCCCCCGCTTATGCCTGCCTGCATCTTGGTCACTGGGAGAGGCAGGAGGTCTTTGGACGTGGTGACTTTCAGGCACACTTGGCCCTCTGACTCCGTTATATGGATGAAATCCTCTTGGTCTGGAGGGGTGAACGGGACTCCCTCCTAACCTTTTTAGATGAGCTGAATGACAACAATGGAAACATTTGACTCACCTATACATTTTATCTGAACAAAATTACTTTCTTAAATTTAAGAATTCGAAAGGAGGGAGGGACTCTCTCCACCTCTACTTATAAGGAAACGGCTGGCAACACTTTATTGCATGCCTCTAGCTTCCATCCGGTCTCTTTCATTAGAGGCATTCCTACTGGACAATATATTCGACTTTGTCGTAATTGTTCCAGGGTGGAAGATTATAAAATGGAAGTACAAGATTTGACAAAGCGGTTTAGGCAGAGGAGATATCGTGATCATCATTTAAGTGAGCCCTTGGAGCGAGTCGAGTCTTCTGAACGCCACACTTGGTTGGCGCGAAGGAGTAGAAATGCTGATACTGGGGGTTACTCTCACTTAATAACGAGATACGGCACTCATTGGTCACAATTATGTGGAATTCTTGAAAAACATTGGAATGTCCTCTTGCAGATCCAAAAGTAGCACAAATTGTAGGCCCTCGCCCCTTATTAACTGCACGTAGAGCAAGAAATTTGGAGGATTTTTTAGTAAAGGCCGACTATGGGGCAGAAAGGAAACCCCCTCCTTCCAATCTTAATTGGTTGTCTATGAGACCCTTACCATTGGGAATGCATAGATGTGGAAAATGCTCTATTTGTGTGCATGTGGAACGGACGGATGAATTTTCAGACAGCAGACATGTTAAAGGGGAACTTCAGCCTAAACAAACATACTGTCATCAAGTTACATTAGTTATGTTAATTAGAATAGATAGGCAATATAATCTCTTACCCACCCTGTTTTAAAAGAACAGGCAAATGTTTGTGATTCATGGGGGCTGCCATCTTTGTCATGGGGGCAGCCATCTTTTTGGTTGAAAGGAGGTGACAAGGAGCAGGAGACACAGTTCCAACTGTCCTGTGTCCTGATAACCCCTCCCAGCTGCACTCGCTAGGCTTCAAATGTCAAATTCAAAATGTAAAAAAAAAAAAAATTGCACCAAAACAGCAGAACGAGAACAACAAAATCAGAAATCCCATCATGCTTTGCACACAGGGTTGCCACCTCATCCCTTTAAATACCTGCACATATGAATTATACATGCCTTGTGGCTAGTTAGATGCAGTTTAGGCACTGATTATGTGTGAGTAGCTCCAGAACCTGTATAACTTAGATGTGCCGGTATTTAAAGGGATGAGGTGGCAACCCTGTTTGCACAGCATCAGGGGAAAAAAGCCCGGGCAGTTTTCTTCTGTGCAGCTAAAAATGTGGCTTGTATAAGAGAAAGAAAGTTCTAATGCTGTGAAACTGTTGAAGAAACACCAAGCCTTTTCAGTGCTGCTGAGTCGATTTTTAGTCCGGAGGTTCACTTTAAGAGATAAAATATTCAAAATTTTATGACAGATTGAGCTATATTGGGAAAACTGAACGTAGGTTAAAGGACAGGATACAAGAAGACGTCCGCAATATTGAAGATGAGGACAAAGGCAATCCTGTGGCTGTTAATTTTGAGCAATACCACAATGCAAATCCAAAATCGCTAACAGTGAAGGCCATTTATAAACAATATCGCCCGCAGAGAGGTGGCGATGTAAAAAAAAATTATTACAGGCTGAAAGTTGATGGATCTTTAAACTAAAAACACTGACCCTTCATGGCTTAAATCAAGAGCTAGAATTTGCCTCATTTTTGGAATAATATATGTAATTTGCCTATATCTGTTTACCTCCAGTTCTCTTTAATATACACTGAGTGATGCCTTCATATGCTGCTCTAGATCAGTGGAATAGATCTACCTTGAAAGGACATTAGAGAATTTGCTTACAACTCCCAGTATGCAATGGGGGATACGTGATTGGTTACAAAAGGGCTTCCATAGCCTATTGGGTGGATACTTTGCCTTAAGAAAGACTAGGTGTGGCTAGTCGAAACATGTAGGCGTGGCCGTCATGCATGCTCTCAGTGGCCCCCTCCATTGGATGTGAAGGCTCCCTTGACGGTTTCCGACATGGCTGTCGTTTCTGAGACAGAGAGACATTCTTACTTTGCCCGCAGCGTACTCCACGCCTCTGTGTATGTTACACCGATAGCGTGTTTGAGGTATACGCTATAGCAGGGCTAGCACCTACAGCGTTTTCCACCGGAACATACATCTGGACTGGGAGAGATCGGCACCTGCTTGAGTGGATTATACCCCGGGAGAGGGTGAGATCTAAGCATTTATACATTGCAGCCCTCATATATCTGTAAAATCTTCCACTGCAAGTGACCATTGAACCTCTCTTAAGCGGCAAGGGTGAGACACAGCATAACATCATTGTGTATCCCCTTCTTTGGTCCGCTCAATTCAGCCGTACAAACTGCAATCTCCTGTTTCACTTTACTCTATATGTCGGGCCCGACATAGACTCATTAAAGGGGTACATACCGTGTTCTGGGATGTGAATAAGAGATATGCTTGCTTGTTTGTATATGTATGGGGGCGCCCCACATCTTTGAATATAGTGGCCCTGGGAATTATGCATTTTTAATGGGTGCACCTTATGCCTTGCCCTGCAAGCTTCACAAGGGTGATTTGTATATTTTTTTATACGTAATAAAGGCAATGAAATACAACCCCTTTTTTTGAGCCGTCCATAATTTTATATATACAATGAGTAACATGACCCTGGAGAGGGAAAATGTCTAATCAGGCAGAATTTTGACATTCTTCTTCAGTTTAGATATTAATGGCTGTGTACTGAGTTATTTTGATGAAACAGCAAATTTACACCATTATATAAGCTGTACATTGACTACTTTACACTGTATCAACATGCCATATCTTCAGTGTTGTCCCATGAATAGATAGAATAAAATATTTGCAACGATGTGAGAAGTGTGCTCACTTATGTGAGACACTAAATAAATGCACAGATGGTTCATAAATGTAGGAATATGTTAACTCTGCTTAACCCATTCGCGTTCCGTTGTTTTCACGTGAGAAATGTTCACCTCCCATTCATTAGCCTATAACTTTATCACTACTTATCACAATGAACTGATCTATATCTTGTTTTTTCCGCCACCAATTAGGCTTTCTTTGGGGGGTACATTTTGCTAAGAGCCACTTTACTGTAAATGCATTTTAACAGGAAGAATAAGAAAAAAATGGAAAAATTCATTATTTCTCAGTTTTCAGCCATTATAGTTTTAAAATAATACATGCCTCCATAATTAAAACTCATGTATTGTATTTGTCCATATGTCCCGGTTATTACACCATTAAAATTATGTCCCCATCACAATGTATGGCGACAATATTTTATTTGGAAATAAAGGTGCATTTTTTTCATTTTGCATCTATCACTATTTACAAGTTTAAAATAAAAAACATATAGAAATATTTCATCTTTACATTGATATTTAAAAAGTTTAGACCCTTAGGTAAATATTTACATGTTTTTTTTATTGTAATGTTTTTTTTTTTTTTATAGTAAACATTTTATTTGGGTAGTTTTGGGAGGGTGGGAGGTAAATAATAGATTTATAATGTAAATGTGTGTTCATTTTTATTTTTTTTTACTTTCAGTTGTAGTATTACTTTTTGGCCACAAGATGGCGGCCATGAGTTTGTTTACATGACGTCACTCTAAGCGTAACACGCGCTTAGAGTGACGCATCGTGGAGGGAACAGCCAGAAAAGCACAGCTTCCGAGAGAAGCTGTCGTTTTTTCACGGGGGAGAGCAATCAGTGATCGGGCACCATAGCCCGATACACTGATTGCCTGGCTAATGAACCGCGGGCCGGGAGCGCGCGTGCATGCGCGCGATCGGCCATGGGAGCGTGCGGTAGCGCGCATGGTTCCTGGACGTAGTTCCTACGTCCAGGAACCAAAATAGGTTAAAAAATGTTGGGGTTACATCAGTTTGTGGATCTCTGTGGAACATACAGATCAAACCAAAACCAGAGGGGAAATGCTGAGGTACTGAATTATTAACCACTTAACGACCGCCCACTGCACAGGGGCGGCCGAAAAGTGGATCCCGCAAGGACCGCCACATGCACAGAGGCGGCGGTCCTTGTACGGGCATGGGCAGAGCGATCGCGTCCGTGACGCGATCCTCCGCCGGGGATAGATGGCCGGGGACTTAGACTCCAGTCCCCGGCCAATTAGCAGCGCCGGCGGGCGGAGGAAATCCGCAATCGAGCTAAATTAAGTGTATAAAGCACTTTGCTAGGTAAACAAAGTGCTTTATACACGCTTCCTCCTCACCTCGTGGTCTCATTGTTCCAGAGACCACCAGCGAGGAGGAAGCAGTAGTAAGTATGCACCACACATTTTTGTTTTGCCCACAGCCCCCCTGATCTCCCACCCCAGCCTTCAGACCCCCCCCCCCCCGTGCCCACCCACCAGAACACTGTTTGCACCCAATTACCCCCCTAATCACCCATCAATCACTCCCTATCACTATCTGTAAACGCTATTTTTTTATGCCCTAAACTGCCCCCTGCTCCCTCCTGATCACCCCCCACCCCTCAGATTCTCCCCAGACCCCCCCCCAGACCCCCCCCCTTGTGTACTGTATGCCTCTATCCCCCCGTAATAACCCACTGATCACCTGTCAATCACCCATCAATCACCTGTCAATAACCCATCAATCACCCCCTGTCACTGCCACCCATTAATCAGCCCCTAACCTGCCCCTTGCGGGCAATCTGATCACCCACCCACACCAATAGATCGCCCGCAGATCCGACGTCAGATCACCTCCCAAGTGCATTGTTTACATCTGTTCTCTACCCTAAACACCCACTAATTACCCATCAATCACCCATCAATCAGCCCCATCACCACCTTTCACTGTTACCCATCAGATCAGACCCTAATCTGCCCCTTGCGGGCACCCAATCACCCGCCTACACGCTCAGATTGCCCTCAGACCCCCCCTTATCAATTCGCCAGTGCATTATTTACATCTGTTCTTCCCTGTAATAACCCACTGATCACCTGTCAATCACCTGGCTGTCAATCACCCATCAATCACCCCCTGTCACTGCCACCCATCAATCACCCCCTGTCACTGCCACCCATCAGTCAGCCCCTAACCTGCCCCTTGCTGGCAATCTGATCACCCACCCACACCAATAGATCGCCCGCAGATCCGATGTCAGATCACCTCCCAAGTGCATTGTTTACATCTGTTCTCTACCCTAAACACCCACTAATTACCCATCAATCACCCCCTATCACCACCTGTCACTGTTACCCATCAGATCAGACCGTAATCTGCCCCTTGCGGGCACCCAATCACCCGCCTACATGCTCAGATTGCCCTCAGACCCCCCCCTTATCAATTCGCCAGTGCATTATTTACATCTGTTCTTCCCTGTAATAACCCACTGATCACCTGTCAATCACCTGGCTGTCAATCACCCATCAATCACCCCCTGTCACTGCCACCCATCAATCACCCCCTGTCACTGCCACCCATCAATCAGCCCCTAACCTGCCCCTTGCGGGCAATCTGATCACCCACCCACACCAATAGATCGCCCGCAGATCCGACGTCAGATCACCTCCCAAGTGCATTGTTTACATCTGTTCTCTACCCTAAACACCCACTAATTACCCATCAATCACGCCTGTCACTGCTACCCATCAGATTAGACCCCTGTCTGCCCCTAGGGCCCTCAATCACCCGCCCACACCCTCAGAATGCCCTCAGAACGCCCTCAGACCCCAGCCCTGATCACCTCACCAGTGCATTGCTTGCATCTATTCCCCCCTCTAATCACACCTTGAGACACCCATCAATCACCTCCTGTCACCCCCCTAGCACTCCTATCCATCAGATCAGGCCCAATACAAACTGTCATCTAAAAGGCCACCCTGTTTATGACTGGTTCCACAAAATTTGCCCCCTCATAGACCACCTGTCATCAAAATTTGCAGATGCTTATACCCCTGAACAGTCATTTTGAGACATTTGGTTTCCAGACTTCTCACGGTTTTGGGCCCGTAAAATGCCAGGGCGGTATAGGAACCCCACAAGTGACCCCATTTTAGAAAAGAGACACCCCAAGGTATTCTGTTAGGTGTATGACGAGTTCATAGAAGATTTTATTTTTTGTGAAAAGTTAGCGGAAATTGATTTTTATTGTTTTTTTTTCACAAAGTGTCATTTTTCACTAACTTATGCCAAAAAATAAAATCTTCTATGTACTCGCCATACACCTAACGGAATACCTTGGGGTGCCTTCTTTCTAAAATGGGGTCACTTGTGGGGTTCCTATACTGCCCTGGCATTTTAGGGGCCCTAAACCGTGAGGAGTAGTCTAGAAAACAAATGCCTCAAAATGACCTGTGAATAGGACGTTGGGCCCCTTAGCGCACCTAGGCTGCAAAAAAGTGTCACACATGTGGTATCGCCGTACTCAGGAGAAGTAGTATAATGTGTTTTGGAGTGTATTTTTACACATACCCATGCTGGGTGGGAGAAATCTCTCTGTAAATGGACAATTGTGTGTAAAAAAAATCAAACAATTGTCATTTACAGAGATATTTCTCCCACCAGCATGGGTATGTGTAAAAATACACCCCAAAACACATTATACTACTTCTCCTGAGTGCGGCAGTACCACATGTGTGGCACTTTTTTACACCCTAAGTGCGCTAAGGGGCCCAAAGTCCAATGAGTGCCTTTAGGATTTCACAGGTCATTTTGCGACATTTGGTTTCAAGAATACTCCTCGCGGTTTAGGGCCCCTAAAATGCCAGGGCAGTATAGGAACCCCACAAATGACCCCATTCTAGAAAGAAGACACCCAAAGGTATTCCGTTAGGAGTATGGTGAGTTCATAGAAGATTTTATTTTTTGTCACAAGTTAGCGGAAAATGACGCTTTGTGAAAAAAAAAACAATTAAAATCAATTTCCGCTAACTTGTGACAAGAAATAAAATCTTCTATGAACTCACCATACTCCTAACGGAATACCTTGGGGTGAACTCACCATGCCTCTCAGTGAATACTTTGGGATGTCTTCTTTCCAAAATGGGGTCATTTGGGGGGTATTTATACTATCCTGGAATTCTAGCCCCTAATGAAACATGACAGGTGGTCAGAAAAGTCATAGATGCATCAAAATGGGAAAATTCACTTTTTGCACCATAGTTTGTAAACGCTATAACTTTTACTCAAACCAATCAATATAGGCTGAATGTTTTTTTTTTAATTAAAAACATGTTTGTCCACATTTTTCGTGCTGCATGTATACAGAAATTTTACTTTCTTTGAAAAATGTCAGCACAGGAAGTTAAAAAAATCATTTTTTTGACAAAATTCATGTCTTTTTTGATGAATATAATAAAAAGTAAAACTCACAGCAGCAATCAAATAGCACCAAAAGAAAGCTGTATTAGTGACAAGAAAAGAAGGTAAAATTCATTTAGGTGGTAGGTTGTATGACCGAGCAATAAACTGTGAAAGCTGCAGTGGTCTGAATGGAAAAAAAGGGTCTGGTCCTTAAGGGGGGGTAAAGCCTACGGTCTTCAAGTGGTTAAAAGTTCTCCAGAGTTGTAGAACAATGGAGAAAATACTGCTAATAATCCTGTAAACCAGATGCGGATTTAACCACTTCACAACTGAGGGATTTTACCCCTTGACCACCAGAGCAATTTTCACCTTTCAGCGCTCCTTCCATTCATTCGTCTATAACTTTATCATTACTTATCACAATGAAATTAACTATATCTTGTTTTTTTTTTGCCACCAATTAGGCTTTCTTTAGGTCGGACATTATGCCAAGAATTATTTTATTCTAAATGTGTTTTAATGGGAAAATAGGAAAAAATGTGGGAAAAAATTTATTATTTTCAGTTTTCGGCCTTTATAGTTTTCAAATAATGCATGCTACTGTAGTTAAAACCCATGAAATGTATTTGCCCATTTGTCTCGGTTATAAAACCGTTTAAATTATGTCCCTATCACAATGTTTGGCGCCAATATTTTATTTGAAAATAAAGGTGCATTTTTTTCAGTTTTGCGTCCATCCCTAATTACAAGCCCATAGTTTATAAAGTAACAGTGTTATACCCTCTTGACATAAATATTTAAAAAGTTCAGTCCCTAGGGTAACTATTTATGTATTTTTTTTTATTGTAATTTTTTTTTTGTTACAAAAAAAAATTGGGGAGTGTGGGAGGTAAGGAGTTAATTTTTTGTGTAAAACTAATGTAATTGTATGTGAAAAATGCTTTAGGGTGTAGTTTTACTATTTGGCCACAAGATGGCAACAGTAACTTTTTGTTTAATGCGACCTGCTAGCGTCCACCAGGAAGTACTAGAAGGCTGTGAAAGTTTTTTTTTTTTTTTCACAATGATCGCGCTGCTTACCGGAGAAGCAGCGGATCATTGCAGGTCTTAGATCAACGAACGGGAATGGATTTTCCTGTTCATTGATCTCCAGGTGAGCGGCCGGCGTGTTTACGAGCGGAAGTGCGCACTAGAGCGAGCGGGAGTGCGGGCAGCGGCGGGAGCGCAGAAAGTACGGATTTCTCCGTCCCTGGTGGTGAAAGGATGGAAAAAGGGATGGAGAAATCTGTACGCGTGGGGGTAAAGTGGTTAATAAAAACTGTAGTGGCAAAGGTTGCAGGGGTGAGCTAGTGGTGTTCAGGGTTCTTTGAACATCTGGGTTCAGATTGGCTGTAGATGTGGAGTTTAGTGTTAGCCATAGGTGGGTGGGTAAGTGTTTGGAATAGGTAGGAGGTGTTAGTGTTAGTCATAGGTAAGAGGGTAAATATTAGGTGTAGGTAGGAGTATTAGGCATTAGTATTAGGCATAGATTGAGAGAGGTTAGTGTTAGCCATAGGTTGGGTGAGTTAGTGTTAGGTGCAGGTAGGAGTTAATTAGTGTAAGGCAAAGGTGGTGGGGGGGTGTAGGTGAGCTAGTGTTAGGTGCCGGTAGGGGGTGGCTAGGTTTAGACATAGGTGGGGGGTTAGTGTTAGGTGTAGGAAGGGGAGAGGTAGTGTGAGAGATAGTTTATATGTAGGTGGGGGTTTAGTACTAGGCATATGTTGGGGGGCTTAGGGTAAGGCATAAATAGAAGGGGTAGTTTTAGACGTAGGTGGGGGTAGGTTAGTGGGTTAGTATTAGCCATAGTTAGGGTGAAGTAAAGGAGGGTTAGTATGAGAAAAAGTTTAGGGAAGCTTATCTTAACGATATTCTAATTATTGGCAATACTTGTTTGTTTAATCCAGCACCATAATTACTTTTGTTCATATATGAGACTGCTACGCTTGGGAACTGCATCTGGAAGCTGAGTGCTATTGCCCATGAAGAGGCTGTTACACATAGTGGGAAGTCCCTGTGGGGACCTACCCCCATGGGGTGAGAGTAAATAAGAGATTTGTATTAGGGAGACAAAAATATATAAATCTGTATTGGCCCTGACAAGCCCTGGATAATACAAAGGTGTTGTGGACATCTGACATCAGTAGGTACAGCTATAAAAGCAATATTAGCAACAAGATTTAGCCCCCAGAAGCTCTGGGCAACATGAAGAAGTCATAGACAGATGGCAGGGTTATATGTGCGAGAAAAAAAACTTTGTGTAGAGCTGTACAGAGGCGCCAGTAGGATAAAAGTCACTAAAACGTTTAAAACGTCACGGGCAAAATCCCGCTTCCTCAGGCAATAAACAACTGGAGTAATACACAGCACGGAGTCCAAAATACGCTTGGCACCTCTGTAAAGAAAAAAACTTTCATTTGGTTTCCACAAAGTAAGTTAAATGATGGGCCTTCTTAAAGAGAACCCGAGACGGTTCCTTGTGGGGTAGATGGGACACAGATGCATGTTCTCTGCCTCATGACATGCCTCAGTGTCCCTCCGCCTTCCCCCACCGCCACGCTGTAGCCCCCCGAAATTAGAGACAATATTTGATGCTATCTCAGAGGGTAAATAGAGGAGAGGCATTCCCTGTTCAAAACGCCCACTAGGGGTGTTCCTGCAGGCTTTCCAGAGCTGCCATTGCCCTCTGCAGCTCTCCTGCCACCCTGCACGCTGATGTGAGAGAGAGCTCTCTCCTTCCAGCGTCATGACACAGAGGTCACGAAAGTAAAGTGCGGCCCACAGGAGCAGCAGAGAGACGCAATTTTGGCGGCTACCTGATCCGCCCAGCCCCCTGGATCAGGTAGCATAATATTTTTATTTTTATTTTATGAGCCCACCTCGGGCTCTCTTTAATGCTGTACCCTAACATCCTGTAATGATCTGCTCTGCTGTCTGCACAGGCTGGCAGCTTTTTGACCATTTTTCAGGTCTGTATGCTGCAGGTCCCTGGAAAGGAGACCTGTTTTCACTCTGCAAGTTTCAGACTTGCTGTTCTGGTGAGGGATTTGCATTCACTTATCTGGTTATTGATAGCTCTTCCTCTTTTGAAGGCTTGCAGTATAAATGCCATTTCCTCCCAGAATTCACTGCTGGTCATAAAGGTTTGGTTCTGCTGGACTTACCTTGAGTTACAGCCCCTCTGCAAATTATTTGCTAAATATTGTCTTAGAGTAGTTATCCTTGGGAGTGCATTAGCATTCCTTCTAGTGCAGTGAGGTTGTTTATTATCTGTATTGCCTAGTTCTGTCTTATCTGTTGCGATTGCACTTTCTCCAACGGCGGCTGACAGTGAATCGCTCTGTCTGTTTGGATCGCATTCGCCCTAGCGGTAGAGGCGGTGGATCTTTCTGTATTCTGTCTTGGAGTATAAGCCAGAGCAGCAGTTGTTACTGGTTGCTCCATCTGTCTGTCTGTTGGGATCGCATTTGCCCTAGCGCTAGAGGTGGTGGATCTCTCGGTACTCTGTCTTGGAGTGTAGCCAGAGCAGCCGTTGCTACTGGTTACTCCTTCTGTCTTTCTTGTCCGGAACAAACACTTGCTGTTGTCTGGGTGAGGCAACCGATTAGCAAGCGTTTGCGTTCTTTGTTTGTTTTCTTTTTCGTGTTTCATTTGTTAGTCAGAGTTGGTACGCTTTGTCGCTGTTGCGCTTAACTTGCGGTGCCCGTGCCTTGCACGCGCTTTGTCGCTATTGCGCTTAACGTGTGGTGACCGCGTGTAGCTAGTCCTGTCTGTTCTTTCGTGTTGGATTATAGTTTGTTTATTGGTTCTTTTTTTATTCCTCCTATGATCTTTCTTTACTCAGTCTTGTGTCTCTATTAGCAATCGCTATTCTTGCGATTGCTTTCTCACTTTGGACTTCGCTGTTGTATGTCAACCGTCGCCGGGTGGCGACTAGATTGGTGGACATACATACATTCTGTCTCTGTGCTCACTCTCTCTCGAGAGGCTATCTTGCCCTGTATTGCTTCATTTCGTACAATTTCTATCTGGCATCTGTGGTTGTGCAGAGGGTTTATTCCTCTGCACTCCACAGCTCCATCTGCCGGTTGGAATTCCTCTCTACAGGTGCATTTGCACCAAAGCTGGGTTCCCTTTCCAAGCGTTTGTGGAGGGTTTCCGCAGTGTCAGCGCACATGTTGTGCTGACCTTGGAGATAATTCCACAATCGTGACACATCCCTTCCTAATATAAAATCCTTCCTTATACCTTGCTTTAGCCTTCACCCCTAACATAAACCTTTTCATAATGCCTAATCTTAACCTTGCCCTAACATACACTGCTTCCTGACACCTAACCCTAACCTTCTAACCATAAATGTTCACTTTTTCCTTGTTCCTTAACACTAACACTCCTAAAACTATGCCTAAACCTACCTACTAACTCTAACAAATACTCACCTTCTGTTTGGCTGCCAGTGCTCAGTAATTGTATAGAAATATATTGGCTAAACACGGCATCAGGTATTTGGCAATGCAATAAGTAAGCTCTAAAGGTGGCACTAAATTGTGACTTCTTGCTATTATGCTATTATTTCTAAAAAGAAAAAAAAAACAGTAGTGAAAATTCTACAGGTATTGGAAGAAACTCAAACATAAATACACAGTAAGCTTTATCGAAAAAAAAATCTTGAGAAAAGTATGTATGAGTTGCTGATACTGGCAACATGAAGGTTTAAAGATGTGAAAGCTACGTGGCTTTCTTTTCTTAACTTTTTCTCCCTAACTTCTAGAAAGATTATAGCAAGCAGAGATATCGCTAATAGGTAGAACTGATTAATTCTCCTAAGAGAATGTTTCCTGTAACAATTCATGAAGAAGCATAGAACAATTTATTAGGTCATCGATTTTCTACTCCTCTGATTGCTTTTTGTGTAGCTTATTCAGCGCCAAGACAAACATGAGACATGGCCACATGAACATGACCTACTCATAGGAGACATATTTCTTGGAAAATTGTCTCTTCATAGAGGCAGCAGCAGAATTTATGGATGGCTCAGGCCAACATCTAGCTAGTTAGAAGTTGTAGTACTCTAGAAACAATTCTGATATGTTGGATACATTTCTGGAAGAACATCAAGATGGGAAATGCTCCTAGTTAAAATTCCAGCAAAACTTAATAATAAAGAACACACATATAGCATCTTTAATAATTGTTGTGCGCAGAGCACAAAGTGTAGAGTTTCCAGTGCACTGAGGCATGACTTCTAACAGTAATAGAATCCACATAAATAACCTTAACATTTTGTTTTCATTTAAAGTAAACCTGAGACCAATAATGTAACAGCATTTATACTTACCTGGGGCTTCCTCCAGCCCCCTTTAGGCCGTGGGCGCCTTCACTCTCCTCTATATCCCTCTCACTTTAGGTTCCATTTAAGAGCAGGGAGGGAAAAAAATTCATTTGGCTTGCACTAACAGAAAGTTGTCCTTTGGGCCCGTTTCCATTAGAAACTAAGTCTACATAGCTACATAGCCGCATCACACCGCGGGTGTCCTGAAACACATGCACGGTGATGGAATAGTTTCCATTGCCTGCGTGTTGTATGGAGCATTGCGACACAATCCGAGAATCTGCAGCATGCTGCAGATGTTCGCACGGCCGTATCTGCCTGCACCCGCGTCCCATCTCCTCAATTCACTTCCGCATCCGGAGATGCGGAAGTGACGCGGCCAGCAGCGGAAGTGATGCGATGCGGCTAGGTAGCCCCATTTGCATCAGTTTATAAATGGAAAAATGCACTTTAAAAGGATTCACAGCAACAGGTTTTTCTTTAACAGAACAAAATCTTTTGGCACCCGTATGTACAGTAGATATAAATAGATAATATAAATGTATCATTACATCATTGAATTCCTGGAAAATTCAGCATATATCAACCGAGAAATTCAGAAAGACTTGGCTACCCCAAGTACACTGTATATAACATTGTCAAATAAATCTATCAACAGTCAGGAGTCTTAGAAGCTGTAGAGCAGCAACCAGAATTATATAGAGAGTCTAGTTCTCAAGAAATATATATAGTTTGGTTTTAATTTGACAACAGCAACAGATTTTGGTATGTTTGACAGCAGCAACCAGAAATCAAAATAGAATTTGCCCAACAAATGTTTTGGTCGAAAATACATTTAAACTAAAGATTTTGGCATAAATTGCAGCTGCAAACGGAGACACACATTTTGGTAGTAGAATGTTTGTCTATTTCTATTATTTTTAAAAACTGTGTGCAGTCAGAATGTAAGGATCTGGACAGATCACTAAAAAGAAACCTAGAGGCCTGCATGATGATTTAAAAGGAAAATGTGCTTATTTACAAGAGAGCAATTTATATATATATATATATATATATATATATATATATATATATAGTGGCTTGCAAAAGTATTCGGCCCCCTTGAAGTTTTCCACATTTTGTCACATTACTGCCACAAACATAAATCCATTTTATTGGACTTCATGGTGTTGTTGCTCCCAATATTCTCTTAGACAACCTCTGAGGCTGTCACAGAGCAGCTGTATTTGTACTGACATTAGATTACACACAGGTGCACTCTATTTAGTCATTAGCACTCATCAGGCAATGTCTATGGGCAACTGACTGCACTCAGACCAAAAGGGGCTGAAGAATTACGCACACCCCACTTTGCAGTTATTTATTTGTAAAAAATGTTTGGAATCATGTATGATTTTCACTCCACTTCTCACGTGTACACCACTTTGTATTGGTCTTTCATGTGAAATTCCAATAGCATTGATTCATGTTTGTGGCGGTAATGTGACAAAATGTGGAAAACTTCAAGGGCGCTGCATACTTTTGCAAGCCACTGTATATATATTTATATATATATATATATATATATATATATATATATATATATATATATATATATATATATATATATACTGTGTACACACACAACAATAAGCATGTAATCGTACAATCAGAAACACAGACGGTGCACCAACTTAACCACCCTGACTAACTATATACACTAATACATACAACAATGAACATGCAAGAGCACGGGTCACACAGTATGTACACACTGGCAAATATACAGGAGCAATGATCATGCAATATATGTGCAGGAAAGTATGAGCAAAATCAGCAAACAGAAAATCGTCAGAGAGGCTGAGATCAATAATCAGAATATCAAGATACAGACAGTAGGCAATAATGATAGTTAAACAGGCAGGAGGTCAGTTACCAAGGAGACAGATTACAAGAACAGGGAACTAAGTAATGGAAAGAGGGACCGATGACCAGAATCACAAGCAACTAGCAAAATGATCTAGCAATGTCCTTCCTATGACAGAAGCAGCCTTAAAGGATAACTGAAGTGAGAAGAATATGGATACTGCCATATTTATTACCTTTTAAACAGTATTAGTTGCCTGGCAGCCCTGCTGATCTACAAAATAGCCTAGATAAAATGCAAGTAGTACAGTTTCACCCCAGAATTATACACTATATGCAAACGTCCACGTAAAGAGAAATGGGGTTTTAAGGAACGATTTCACTCTTTATTCTTCAAGTCACAAATCTTCTGGATTGCGGATACAAGGTGTAGGCATAATTCAGTAATCCAATTCACAAAAAGACTGCCCTGCTGATCTATTTGGCCGTAGAAGTGCCTGATTTTCACCAGAAACAAGCAGGCATCGAATCTTGTGAGATCTGACAATAATGTCAGAAACACCTGATCTGCTGCCTGCTTTTTCAAAGTCTATGTCTAATAGTATTAGAGGTGGAGGATCAGCAGGACAGCCAGGCAACTGGTATTGCTTAAAAGGAAATAAATATGGCAGCTTCAGTATCCCTTTTGCTTCAGTTGTCCTTTAAATACTGCACAATGGTCAGGTCACAGGCCAGAAAAGCCTCCAGAGCTACAACTTTAGGTGATCAGAGGAACTGCAGAGATTCTAATACAAGGAGCGACTCCTGCTGATGGACAGCAGAAGTCCATACAAAGTCCACAATGCTGCCACCAGAGGTAGGCTTTCAAGTAGAAATTCACTTGAATTTGAAATTTTAATGAAGGTTGATTAAGGCAGTTGTGAGCATGGGAGACAAGGAGTTACTTACCCAGAAGTCCATCAGGCTCCTATGCGTATCACTCCACTCGCACGCAACCTATGGGATGCACTTCCTCCTTCAAGCCAGAAGGAGGAAGTGCAGTCGTGAGTCATGAAACGCGTCCCATAGGTCGAGTGTAAGTGGAGTGATCCGCATTGGAGCCCGACGGACATCTAGCTGCCACCAGCAGAAATTCAAAGGCAAATATGACACAGAGCTTCAGCTCCAAGTGGCTGTACAACAAATAATTTAAGCAAGTGAGGATATGGTCTGTTGTTAATCGTGGAACAGATATTGTACGCTGACATCAAACCAACAAACGTTGATTCAGGTAATACCTTTAATGACTTTACGTGGTTTATTGCAAGCTTTTGAAACATTCAGTTTCTGCTATCTATCGCTCTATCTATCCTTAGTGTGCTAATGAAAAACATGTTTTACATAAATCAAAGAGAAATGGATTCCTATCCTATTGCAGACAGAACCAGATAATGAGTAGTGCCTGTGTCTTTTACAAATATTTGGAAGGTTTTGAAAATGCATTAAACATTTAATTACACACTGAAAAAGAAGGAATTATGGCGCTGTAGTGCTGCAGTGAGAGGAGGTGGGCTGGGTCAGGTGATCTGCTGTGTGCTGGTCAGGGATTTCCCTTTCTCCCCAAAAAAGGGGAGCTCTCGGAAGTATGTGTATTTCAACAAGTATAGACACTAGTCACATAGTTAGTTTGGTAAAAAAAAAAAAAACATCCGTTCATCTAGTTCAAACAGGAGAAGATAAATAGATACAGTGGCTTGCAAAAGTATTCGGCCCCCTTGAAGTTTTCCACATTTTGTCACACTACTGCCACAAACATGAATCCATTTTATTGGAATTCCTTGCGAAAGACCAATACAAAGTGGTGTACACGTAAGAAGTGGAACGAAAATCATACATTATTCCAAACATTTTTTACAAATCAATAACTGCAAAGTGGGGTGTGCGTAATTATTCGCCCCCCTGAGTCAATACTTTGTAGAACCACCTTTTGCTGCATTTACAGCTGCCAGTCTTTTAGGGTATGTCTCTACCAGCTTTGCACACCTAGAGACTGAAATGCTTGCCCATTCTTCTTTGCAAAACAGCTCCAGCTCAGTCAGATTAGATGGACAGCGTTTGTGAACAGCAGTTTTCAGATCTTGCCACAGATTCTCGATTGGATTTAGATCTGGACTTTGACTGGGCCATTCTAAAACATGGATATGTTTTGCTTTAAACCATTCCATTGTTGCCCTGGCTTTATGTTTAGGGTTGTTGTCCTGCTGGAAGGTGAACCTCCGCCCCAGTCTCAAGTCTTTTGCAGACTCCAAGAGGTTTTCTTCCAAGATTGCCCTGTATTTGGCTCCATCCATCTTCCCATCAACTTTGACCAGCTCCCTTGTCCCTGCTGAAGAGAAGTATCTCCAGAGCATGATGCTGCCACTACCATATTTGACAGTGGGGATGGTGTGTTCTTAGTGATGTGCAGTGTTAGTTTTCTGCCACACATAGGGCTTGATTCACAAAGCGGTGCTAACTGTTAGCACGCCTGTGAAAACCCCCTTAGCACGTCTAAACCAGCTTTTCGCGCATAAAACTTTACGCGCGCAAAACTTTATGCGCATAAAACTTTACGCGCGTACTGCACAGAGCGCAGGGCGCTCCGCGCGAAGTGCCCATTAAAGCCTATGGGACTTAGCGCGCGTAAAACTTTGCGCGCGTAAAACTTTGCGCGCGCAAAGTTAGTGCGCGATCTGATTGAGAAATCCGGTGCTAACCTACTTAGCACCCTGGTTAGCGCGTCTAAACACTTTAGACGTGCTAAGTAGGTTAGCACCGCTTTGTGAATCAAGCCCATAGCGTTTTGCATTTTGGCCAAAAAGTTCAATTTCGGTCTCATCCGACCAGAGCACCTTCTTCCACATGTTTGCTGTGTCCCCCACATGGCTTGTGGTTTTAAACCTTGCAAAGCATTGTTGATGCCAAAGTCTTTTTAAAGACCTCTGCTGATTGTGTTATCACACACAACTGGCACTAGGAGAACAGTGAGGGAGAGGAGCAGGGGTGAGGTCTCTAATCGCTATGTGCTTTGATATAGATTAGGTGAGACATGCCCGCAGATGCTCTACAAGGGCGGGGGGGGGGGGGGGTGAAAGGATGAAGGAGGACACAAAGGTGGATGAAGTACACAAAGGGGGACAGACCAGGACAAGGGGGAAACAAAGGGGCACAGCGGATGAAGAGTGGGGCATAAAGGGGTAGGAAGGATGAAACAGGGAGACAAAGGTGGACAATAGAGGACATGAGGGACACAAAGGGGCACTGAGGAGGACACAAGGGGGACAGAGGAGGGGCAGAATAGGATGCAAGGGAGACAAAGACAGTCAAATGGGGTGCAGAGGAAGATGCAAGGGGACAAAGGACAAATGGGGACACATGGGAGACAAAGGAGGTCATGGGGACACAAGAGGTACAAGGGGGAAACAATGGTTGGAAGGGAGAGCATAAACACAAGGCGCCCCTGCACCATGTATGCACCAGATTTAGTAAATGTTTTCTTCTGTTTTTTTGTCCTCTAAACCTAGGTGCATTATTGTCAGGAGCATCTTATTTTTTGAAAAATACGGGAAGTATCTTTTTATGCACCCTAGCAACTTTAAAATACAATAATACAGTATATCTATTTTATCAAAGGGTCACTTTAAAAAATACACTCTTTATTTTAGTTTTAAATTGGGTGAAAAGGAGACAGAATGCATGTTAGGTTAGGGGATAAATAAACATTTATTTAGTCGTAGACCTTGTAATGGAGCTTGCAATCCCTACTGGGTCATATCACAAAAGTTCAGATGAATTAGAGGAACAGATGACAGAGTGAACTCCCTGTTTATAAGCAAGCAGTATGTCAATTAGAGACCCTACCTAGTTGCCAGGAGTATGTTGCTAACTGTTTGTAGTTATGTGCATTCTTACCAGTGCAGTCAGCCATGAAAGATGAGCGTTACAGTGCGCGTAATGGATTGTATGTTCTTTTTACTCACCACTATTGTACTGTATATGACTGAATGCACTTGAATACAACAGATTACTGAATTCTGATAATAATAACTGGTTTCTACCTCGGGTCAGATCTACACCTATTGCTATTCAGATACTGAGTGTTTAATTTACAGGGAACTTGGGTATACTCCAAGCCATTCATCATAAAAGGCTGGGATTATGTAATTGTAACCAGACCTTAATTACAGAGAAATTTTAGTACCAGTTAGTACATCCACTTGGTGTGTGTGTATTTGTCTTTCCAGAATGTTTTGTTAATAAATATTTGTAATGTAGGAAAAAGTAATACACAAGGTTTCAAGTTCCAACATCAATCTGTGAACAGACTAAACAAAGCAAACCAGGCTTTAATGAATATGAATAAAGATGTATTGCAAAATCAAAGCCCACATTATTTTTGAAGACACATTTGTTAGGATTATATATAGCGGACAAAAGTTGGAATTTTTGCCCTTTGCCTTCTGATCAGTTTTAAAAATATACCGTATTTTTCGGACTATAAGACGCACTTTTTCTCCCCCAGACCAGCAGCACACTGCAGCCCTGCCACTGCCGGTAATGTACTGTAGTGTAGTTTGTAGGGACTGTGTAGCTTAGAGTAGTTTGTGGGGACAGTGTAGCTTAGAGTAGTTTGTGGGGACAATGTAGCTTAGTGTAGGTTATGGTGACAGTGTAGCTTAGAGTAGGTTGTGGTGACAGTGCAGCTTAGTGTAGGTTGTGGTGACAGTGCAGCTTAGTGTAGGTTGTGGTGACAGTGTAGCTTAGTGTAGGTTGTGGTGACAGTGTAGCTTAGTGTAGGTTGAGGGGACAGTGTAGTTTAGTGTAGGTTGTGGGCAGCAGGGGTTAATAAAGTGTAGCTAGTGGGGCAGCGGAGTTTTTTTTTTATAGCTGGGCAGTATATATTAGATAGAGACAGCTTGGTGGGGATAGGACCATAGGACGCCCCAGCACTAAAGATGCACCAGGTCACATTTTTTTTCCATGGTTTTTGTGCTCTGAAACTAGGTGCGTCTTATAGTCCGGAGTGTCTTATAGTCCGAAAAATACGGTATATATTTTTTTGTAAATGTAATTTTAAAATAGATCCACATATTTGTTCTGTTAAAGAACACATGAACTGAGAGGGATTGTCTCTACGCCGAGGTATTTTTATATATTTTCAACAAAACTATTCACAGATCTTCTTCCTTCATTTTCATTAAAAAAGGTCAGTACCTTCTGTTCAGTGGCTTAACTACAAATCACCCCCCCCCCCACAACAAAACTTTGATGGGGCCCCTGAATGGGCACAACCCTTCCTTGGCCTCTTCTTGGTGGCCCTCACAGCCTGGGGGTCCATCTTACACTGCTCTTAAAACAAGTGTGGCCATCAGGATCTTTACATCCATAACTTGTGTAGCCACGAAACACCTGATCTGAGTATCAAAGAAAGGGAAGGTTAGCAGTTGGGACCCCCCCACACACACACACACCTTTGGGTCCCCCGCAGTCGCAGGCCTGCTCCCCTCTAGTTACGCCCTTGCTTCTGCTCCTTTGAGACCAAGCACATTTTCTGTATAGAGAACACTTGAAGGGCCTTCTGCAATGGTTTTGATTTGCATTTTGTTTGTTTTTACTCAGAAAATGGATGTTTCCACTGTCAAAAATATTCTGCCCATTTGACTGCAGCTTGGTCATGAAAAAAAAAATAACATACATTTTACTTTCTTAAATAAAAAAAAATTGGATTTTTCTAAATAATGTGATATAGTTCCTCACAAAAGAGTTAATTGTAGGCTAAAGCTCGTAAAACAGCAATGAGAGGCAGTATAAATTATGAGCAAATTAGCAATCCAACATTGAAAATGGAGTAACACAAAGTTTTTTGTTATAAATTGCACAGAAGTGTAACGATGTCTCTCTCAATATATTCAGTTTACATAGTGACCTAAAAAAACCCTAAAATATACTAAAAGAGATTAGTCAATTAAACTGAAAACAAGGCTTAATATGGATTCATATGGATTAGATGGCTATGTAACTGGGATCTAAAACCGTCTAGTAGCCATAACCTATACATGAAAAAAAAACCTTTTCAGACACCCTTCACATAATCTTATCCCCAGCCCTCTCCAAATCAGTTCCCCCTCACATTATGCAGCCCCCTACTCTTCCTATTCCCATTGTGCTTTGAATCATTTTACACACCACCGAGATTATGCATAACACTACCCCTATCCCTTCTGCAGGGCCCTACTCACACTATGCATCTCCTAAGTTTTCACGGACAGGCTTATACTACCCCTAAGGGCCCATTCAAAATACATATCTCATACACCTCCCTTCCCCACAGTGCTTTACTCACATTGTAATTTGTACATCCCTCTTATCCAGAAGGCACAAGTCAGGGTGACTTTTAGAGTATGTGTAATTGCTTACCTTCCCTCCTATCCTGTGTGCTTTGTCCATCTACTTACCGAACAACATCAGATTAAATGTGTAGTGTCCAAAGCGATAGTGATGTGGCTCTGTAGCTGCACTTGTCAGGATATTGGGACCTAGGTTAGACAAGGCAGGTGAACTGTTATAACATAAGGAGGAGGGAGGCAGACCTGGTGTGGGAAGCATAGTATGGAAGGAAGGAGAAGTAAAGTTCCAGGTAGCTCTACACCATTCGAAGTGACCCTTTTTGGTTACTCTTAGCTCCTCCTGACCTTATAGCAGTTGCTATTGCTCATTTGGAAATTCCTTTGCCAATGGTTCTCCAACAAAACCATTTTTAAAAAAGGGATGTATGTTCTCTAAAAATGACAAACTACAGAAGGCTACTTATATTTTTAGAGGTTTTTTTATGTGGGGGTAAATGAAGATGAATGATTCCATGTTATTTTTTTAAGAAATTGGATGAAATAAAACAGCTGTAATTAAGGTCAAACAAACTGGTAATGTAACTATTCAAATGTGTGGCTTTGAAGTCAATAATACTCTTGTACCAATTGCTAAGATTCTTGAGCAATGTTCAGAGGTGTTATGCACTAAGCATCTTAGCAACAAATTTATGTATCAAAGCCAAAAGGTAGCCTCAAAATCTGAGTGTTGTCCCAGCTGCACATTGCCAAACAGCATTATCTAATCTCAGCAAATACATTTGTTTATAAAATATGCTCAGCTGTGTTGACTGGCTTAGTAAATGGATGCTCACTTCATATCATAATCAGTCATTTAATGTTTACCATTTGGTCGGAATTCTGGAAACCTCTCTTTCTGAAACAAAGAAAACAGTAATCTAATACATCATTTGTTAACTTTCAGTATTTACATTATGAAACCATTACAGCAATTACTTTGTAATGCGTCTTCTGGATCATGGACTATCTTTCATCCAGGATATACTGAAAGGCAGGGCTGCATTCATACTTTTCACCCCCCAAGGCCTGCTTTTACCAACCGGCCCTCCTGACTCTAATAGTGGCCATTAACCAGTTTAGGACTGTAGGCTTACACCTCCCTAGTGACCAGGCTATTTTTTTGTTATTTAGGCCACTGCAGCTTTAAGGTCTCGCCTGCAGGGCCGTATAACTCAGCACACAAGTGATCCCCCCTTTTCTGCCCACCAACAGAGATTTCTGTTGGTGGGGTCTGATCACTGCAGAGAAGTTTATTTTATTTTTATATCTTTATTTTTTTAAATAAATGTTACCATTTTTTAATAAAAAGCCCGCCCTTCCACCCCCCGCCAGCCAATCACCGTGATCAGCTGTCATAGGCATCAGCCTATGACAGCCGATCACTCCTGTGGGTTTAGAGGGGACAGCTGTGTCCCCAGTACGGTGCTGCCGTAGATCGCAGAGCTGTACACTGTAAATAACAGTCTCCTAGCAGCGATCGCTGATGGGAGACTGATGAATAAGCTCCACCGCTGAGCTACGTCATTCAAGTGGATATGCGCACACATCGGCACGCGCGATTGCCTGCGAAACACACTCCCAGGACTGCACGCCAATTGGCGTTAGGAGGTCCTGGGGCTGCTGCCACGCTCATGCGAATTGGCAGGAGGCGGTCGTTAAAAAGTTAATAAGACAATCCCGATCACTGTGGCAATCGATTGGAAATGATTGATCGTGCCCATTAATGGCTGAATTCCCCCCAACCAATCCAATCACATTAATGGAATCAATCTTTTTTTTTTTTTGGATCGTTCCCATCGACCTGATTGACTAGCAGGAATTTGTCCATTAATGGGCACGACCGATCATTTCCGATCAATTACCACGGCGATCAGAAACAGTTGGTCTGCCATGGGATTGTAAAGTTAAAGGCCACCTTTAATGAAGCTTGCACATGTGTAGCATTTGAGTTGACTGCATGACACAACATGAGTTAGTGATGTAGCAGGCTGTGATAATTATATTTTCCTCCTATGTCCCCAAAACATACTCATATGAATTAGATTTCCAAGCAATTGGTCTTAGACAATGATTATGGTAAGAATTAGATTTTGAGCTCCACTGAGGACAGCCAGTGAAATTACTATGCACTCTGTAAAGTGCTGCAGAAGATGTCAGTGCTATATGAGTACATTATAATACTATGGTAGGATGGTAGGACATTACAATATGACTATGGTAGGATTAGATTGTGAGCTCCTGATGGGCGCCTAAAGCACCAGACCATACATGCAGTTGCCTGGAGTGCTGTGCGGGGGGGGGGGGGAGGCGCAGCTGCAGGGGAGGGGAACTGCAGCCATCCGCTGCTACTACAGTGTGTGACAGTGACGATTTTGTTTTGTTTTTTACTGTCCCTTCTGTCCATGTGCTCTCCAGCCTCCGCGGCCTCTTTACACACCTCCAGGTCAGGCCCAACTAATAGAACGAAGTAAGCAGTGCTCTAACTGTTCTTCCTCTTCCCAGTTCCCACCCACACCTTCTTCTCTCTACTCTATCTAGCCCAAGGGTAGGCAAACTATGACCACGTCTGGCCCGCCGATGCAGGGTCAGATGGTATGTCCCCCCAGATGATGAACTGGCTTGCGGCATCTAATAGACATAGTGCCAGTTCACTGGCCGCAGCCCACATCTCACCTCCAGCCTATGGGTTCCGGCAGGCAGAGAAGGGCTACGGGAAATTGGCGTCCGAAGCCCTGCACTGGAGACTATTAGCACAGGTTTTCTCATCTGGAGTGGAGTGATAAAATCGGTAGAGAAGCCCCTGCCTCTGAGGACAGTCAATGAACATGACTATGTACTCCTTAAAGTGCAGCAGAAGATGTCAGAGCTGTATAATACATAATAATACACGGTGGGCCATTTATATGGATACACCTTAATAAAATGGGAATGGTTGTTGATATTTACTTCCTGTTTGTGGCACATTAGTATGTGTGAGGGGGAAAACTTTTCAAGATGGGTGGTGACCATGCCAGCCATTTTGAAGTCGGCCATTTTGAATCCAACTTTAGTTTTTTCAGTAGGAAGAGGGTCATGCGACAAATCAAACTTATTGGGAATTTCACAAGAAAAACAATGGTGTGCTTGGTTTTAACGTAACTTTATTCTTTCATGAGTTATTTACAAGTTTCTCTTTGTTTACAACCATTGAAATGTCACCGAGATTAACACCTGAGGAGCGGATAGAAATTGCGTTGATGTCTGGTGAATGCAGTAATCAGGTCATTGCAGCAGATTTCAATGCAAGACACCCTACAAGACCACCCATCTCCCATGCTACAGTTAGCAAACTGCTTGCTAAGTTTTGTGAAACTGGTTCAGTGTTGGATTTGCCAAAATGTGGACGGATGAAATCTGTCACTAATGAAGAAACATCAGTGGCTGTCCTAGCTTCATTCAGCAAGTGCCACAAACAGGAAGTTAAAGAGGCACTTAAGTCACCCAAAAAAAATGAGTTTTACTCACCTGGGGCTTCCCTCAGCCCCCTGTAGCTGATCGGTGCCCTCGATGTGTCTCTCCAATCCATCCATCCCCGCCGGCGACTACTTCCGGTTTCGCCGTCAGGACCCAACAGGCTGGGAACGTGAGTGATTCTTCGCGTTCCCAGCCACAATATTGCCCCCCTATACTGCTATTGCGGCCTTCCTTTTTTTTTGGTGACTTAAGGTTCACTTTAATATCACCAACCATTCCCATTTTATTGAGGTATATCCATATAAATGGCCCACACTGTATAGTAAGCTATTAGGGCTGGTTCACACAAGTGATTGTGGATTGTTTTCCACCAGCCGCGGTGCTTGTCAGTTAAGCATTGACATTCAAGTGAATGTTACCACTTGTTCCATACTTTTACTGTCGTTTACACATCCTAATTTTTCACATCATTTTAACCCACCCTGGAAGCTACACGCAGCTTCCAAAGTCACTTACCGCCGCATCTCCGTGTCCCCCTCCAGGGGTGAAAACATAGAACGCAGCACTAAGCCATCAAATGCTTTTCTGCACACTTGCAGAAATGTATTTGACCGAGACACAACGGGACGCTGGGCAATTGCCCGGGTGAACCATCCCTAAGACTTTGGCAGGGATTACTGTGGATTACAGGGACTGTGAGCTCCTCTGAGGATGGAGAGAGAGGATGGACAGAGAACATTAAAGATAGGGTGGACAGAGGAGAGGAGGTGGTGAGCAGAGAAAAAGAGAGAGCAAAGAAACAGCCTTAGACACTGGCATAGGTCCTGTGATCAGCTTTGGATCATTTGTTTTTTAATTACTGTATAACTGACTACACTGCAAAAGAAAGATACCTTTTACAGTAACAAAAAAAAGTATTGCAAATGCTGTGCCTACCACAGCACCTCCTGTTATGTGGACCATTAAAAATCAAATGCAAATGCCAATTTTACATGTCTATACAAATGCTGCAATGGCAACAAAACAATATTAGAAAAACAAACCACACTTCACAACAGGAGGTGCAATAATTTAAAGGTTTCATGTAAAGTATAAATCCCATAGCAGTTAAATAATACATTTACGTGTACAGATATATACACCAGACCTAAAGGGGCATCTGAGGACCAAAGAGGGACTTAGATCAACAATAGGGACTGTCCTTCCAAACAAGGAACAGTTGAGTCTGATTTTGTTAGCACAATGTAATCTTCTCCAACAGGCTGCAACATTAGACACATTGCAAGAGGAATTTTAAAGTAGCACTAGCATCTATGATGGGTTTTCATTAAAGCTAGCCTGCTTTGTCTGATGATCCAGAGAACACTGCACTTAGAGCAACATAGCAACTGTAGAGTAAACATGAATGAGCCAAGGGCACACAGTTTCTTATTGGGCACTGCCAACAATTATGTACCTAGTACACTTATATGTTTGCATTAGATCAGTGTGAAAAGAGCAGCAGTGTGCCACACATAAAGGGCAGAAAACAATCCTTATCAAGAAAATCAAATGCTCTAGAGGAACTACATGACTAGTGCTAAAATGATGCATGCAGAGAAAAGGATTGCCATTCTTTTCATTTTAGCAGGTGAGTTGCAGTCTGTTTACTAACTTATCAAGAAATAGTACACCTGATTGCTTTCAGATATCTTTGGACACTGACAGGTAATGTAATGGGTTTTGCATTATCACTGTCAGTCCTACTGACAATTATCATAGCTGTGGTTGGTACAGTACACTTGGACAGTACATCACATTTGTTTCTGCCAGCTTCCAGATCATATATTCTCCCTCATGTACAGTATTTTATACATGCATGTACAGTAGTTCTGTGTGTTATGCACACAAATGACAGCTTAATGTTAACAAGGTTTCCTGCACTTCAAACAAAACTTGTTTTTTACTTAGTTTTACTGGCATCATGAATGGTTGAAATGGATTATGGGTTTTACCAAAATCATGAATGTTTGAAATGGATTATGGGTTTTTTACTTCTGTCTGTGCTGATATGCTACCTTCAATCCCTTTGAAAATTGGAAGAGAACAGAAGCTTAAGTAAGTTTTAAAATGTTATGGTTGTCACTTGGATAAGAATTTGAGATAAATCTTCGTGACACCTTTTCTAGTTGCAGCAATCAAAAAATGATGATTTACCTTCTCTTTGGAAAGACTTCTGCTTAGGGGACATGTTAACTTAAAGATCTAGTTTACAATATGGCCCTGATTCAATAACATATCTTGCAGATCAGCTTATTTCGGTGTGTGGCTCTCAGAGCCGAGTGCCGAAACTAGGCGCCCCACAGCAGCAGCAATGCTATGCTGCGCGGGGCGCGTAGCAGTAATTCAGGGCTCTGGCGGCTGCCAGACCCCGAATTACATCTCCCTCCGAGTTGTGACAACTCAGAGGGGGAATAGTTTTTAACGCCGCCTCAGAGTTTAGCGGCAGCGGTGAGAGCCTTCATTCGGCTCTCACCGCGTCAAACTGAGCAACGCCGGAACAATATGCACCCCATCTCTTGTGATGAACACACAGGAGAAATGTTTATCACAGCTTATCAGTAAAATACTTCTCAGCACCAGCATCTAACAGCAAGTGAAAAAGAATGAAAAAATAAAAGTAGGTAAGAAAAGTGAGAAACATAAAACTTGATTTGGTCTGTACTCTCTCTTTTGCATGTTCAAAGCTAAACCAGTGCTTTGGTAGATAACATATGAAAACAACTACTATGAGAAAAGTTTACCAAATCAGGACCATATGTGTAGTCTTGTAGACAGCGTTGAGTATAATGGGCAATTTCACTTTTGTGAATTTTCACGTCTTCTGCGCAGTCACAATTTTGATCACAATAAAATGTTTTTAGTAATCTTGATTTTGCTGAATTTTTACAAGTTAAACAAAATTACATTCAGAGAATCCACTGACCTAACTTGTCTTGGGTAGCAAAAGTCTTCATATGCATGTGGGCATAATATATTAAACTTAGACCTATTGTTTTCAGTATTTTTATTACCTGCCTGCCTATTTCCTCAGAGATCTCTATCCCTTAATCCCAAAGATACCCCTCCCCACATATTCACAAAAGTTTCAGTAATAATGTCATGTAAGAATTTCCTGCCAGGCTACCAATTATTATAAATGCTAGCTGCCCTATCATTGCATGGAGCTGGGGCTAAAATGTATTTTCTGGATGAAGGTTGCTACATGCACTGTAGGGTTAATTTGTGGCCAAGTTCAAGTGAGGCATGCTAAGTAATAATGAGGTATGGCCATAAGTCAATCATAAAGTGGAAATTCTATAAAAAGGCCACTATATACATGTCCCTTACATAACATAATTAGGCAGAATGTTCCCCAAATAACAAATAGGTAGCATGTTCCCAGATAACATTGTTAGGCAGAATGTCCCCAGATAACATCACTAGGCAGTAGTGTTGATGTGTTTGAGCTGTTCGAAAGAATTCAAAACAAAATTCTGAACCATCTGTGTAGGTAGAAGTATTGGAAAGCTAAGAGTTAGATTAAGGAGTAGAACTGTAGGGACAAGAAAAAGTGAGATAGCAATTTGTCAGCAGAAGTCAACTGAAGATCCATCAAATCAGCTAAAATGTGGAAGTATCTTGATGAAATCCAAGTTTAATGTGTGGAAATGAATTTGAGTGAGCCAATAAAGAAAAATAAGAAGCAGACAAATAACATAATTAATCATGTAAAACAGGGAAGGGAAGTTCCTAAAAGTATTTCTTTTATTGTACTTTTTTGTTTTATTCCAAAATCTCTTCTGTGCACCCAGGGAACATTTTCAGTATGTATCTTAGAACTAAAAAGAAGTCCAGGCTTCCATTCATACTTGAAGGTTTGCCCCATGCCTTCCTGACACAAACTGGGTAAAGAGTTTTGTGGAGAGGCACACCTTACCATGAACATGTGGTCTTTGGGTGAATAACCAGTGTGCTGAATCAATACTCACTGTCATAAGCAATAGTCCAAGAGCTGGTTAGCACACCATTTTTTGCAGTACAATTATTTATTTCTCAGTGCATATGTCAACACCAAAGTTGACAATTGTCTCAGGGCCAGGCAGGGCCCCCTTCATCAGAAAGGGCAGACATTTTACGTCTACCCTTTCTGATGAAGGGGACCCTGCGTGGCCCTGAAACAATTTTTAATTTTGGTGTTAACATATTTACTGAAAAATAAATAATTGACATCTACAAACCAAACAGACCAACTCACCTGATGCCGATTTCATTAGGTAATGAATAGCAGGAAAGGTTAGGGCAGAAGTCCAAGTCAGAAGTCAAGGACAGGTCTCTAACCAGCCATGTGCAACTCACATTATGTGAACAGCACACGCATTGCTAGTTTAATATGTGTTAGTCACATAGCTACTTGCTACATAATGCACGTTGTACTATGTGTGTACTATGCTATGTTACGTGAGTAAATACCAGTTATATTGCCATGCACTATCTGTGCACACCAATTTTACCGTTGTTTAGTGAATCCACTTTGATTTACCTCTCCTTACCTGTTTATTTACCTGAATTATGCCTCCTTACCTGTTTATCTTGTGAATCATCTGTACTCATAGCTCAGGTAAAAAATATATAAAACTAGATAACTCATAAGGTGCATTTAGGAAATTCCCCATTGACTATTATGTTTTACTTACAGCTAATGTGAAATTTTGATTTTCAGGAATATATCAGGTGACATCTGCATTTGACTTAACTCCAGATAGCCCAATTGATATAAAAGAAGGGAAAACTACAAATAAAGTAATAACCACAGCATCCGGATCGTGTAACAGCTACAGGCTTTTTAGTTCTGTTTCTGGTGATCTCCCATTTGTTATTGACGATGGTATGTATGCCTATTTCTCATTTTTTTTATTTACTAATGTTTATTTATTGATAATATTATAGTTATTATTTTGCAGATTAACCTGTAGACATAGGCAATTGCAGCCAGAGGTGCAGCTAGGGTTTTCAGCACCCGATGACAAAGAAAGTTTCTGAGCCCCCTCTGGTTAGTCCTGTGGCACGCAAAGCACGCTGTGCAAAGAGGGGTGTGGCCATGCATCAGAATGTGAGCAAGATGTGTCCCCCTTTCCTTGTTTTGGTAGCCCGATGTACCCCCCTTCCCCATGTAGATAGCTAGATGTGCCCCCACATGATGTCACTATTACCAAGGAGTGCTGGAATGTTGGAGCCAGTGAGTCTAGAACTATTATTAAAACTTTCACTGGTAATCTGCAGAGGGAGGGAGAGAAGCAGAGTCAATGCAGTGGCCAGGGAGCAGCCCTCACAGTGCTGCACCTGAGGATATATGCCCCCCTGGCTACGCCTCTGGTTAAAGCTACAACTGGGCCTATGCTTCTGGAGGGGCCTATGCTGAGCCCTGAAATGCAGAGGTGACAGCTCAACATGCTTACTCACTTGTCTACTGGTCCCATCCTCCTCCTTCCTATTTGGCATCCAGTATCTATGTGCAGAGGCGTCCGAGCCATTAGGCAGCTATAAATTTTCGCCTAAGGCGACAGGAAGAGGCAAGGGCGCTTCTGCACTGAGTAGTGAGAGAAGAAATGCCTCTCAGCTGACTCAGGTGTCAGTTTACACAGCAGCAGAGGGGCTGACTGGACTTCAGCTCAATGATTCAAAGAACCACAGTAATGAATGAGTCAGTGAGAGAAGGCACTCATCCTAGTCAGGGATCCGAGGAGTACAGCATCATCAGCTCCTGAGTCCAACTCCTGAGAATTCAGTCCCTCTCTCTCTGCTACTGCTAACTGCGTGGATGTAGAGACTGTGTAGCAGCCAGGCATTGACTTCCCCCCAGGCCGCCTTTCATTCAATGATTTAGGGTTGGTCCTGTGTCTGCTGTATTCAGGTTTGTTGATGTAAGGCAATGTAAAATACTAGGCTAGCTGATAAAAGTGCAATTAGAGGGCAGGCTAGCTGGTAAATATACACAGCATGATGTAGAACTCGTCTGGAGGGTCAGTGGGAAAAAATCTGTCTGGTCTCTCTCCATTGTTATAATGACTGCATGTGCAGATAAGGTCTTAAACAGGTTGAAAAGTTTTGACAGTCCCTAGACTCCAGGAGGGCTGCTTGCTGACTTGTGTAAGAGATTGGCAGGGACAGCAGTCCTATTACCAGCAACTAGTCTCTGTGTAATGTGGGACTGCAATACAGATAAACTGCTCCATCTCAGGCTATTCTCAGTCTCACTCCACTCCTCCTATCTCTGTATGTGTATAGTGTATGTCTACTGTGTGCTGTGTATAGTGTGCTCTCTCTGAGTGTGTGTGTGTGTGTGTGTGTGTGTGTGTGTGTGTGTGTGTGTGCGTGTGTGTGTGTGTGTGTTGTGTGCAGTGTGTGTGTACTGTGTGTGTGTGTGTATGTTGTGTGCAGTGTGTGTACTGTGTGTGTGTGTGTGTGTGTGTGTGTGTGTGTGTGTACTGTGCTGTGCGTGTCTAAAGTGTGTGTGTGTGTGTGTGTGTGTACTGTGCTGTGCGTGTCTAAAGTGTGTGTGTGTGTGTGTGTGTGTGTACTGTGTATAGTGTGTATGTTGTGTGCAGTGTGTGTACTGTGTGTGTGTGTGTATGTTGTGTGCAGTGTGTGTACTGTGTGTGTGTGTGTGTGTGTGTATAGTGTGTGTACTGTGCTGTGCATGTCTAGTGTGTGTGTGTGTGTGTGTGTACTGTGTATAGTGTGTATGTTGTGTGCAGTGTGTGTAGTGTGTAGTGTGTGTGTGTGTGTGTGTGTGTGTGTGTGTGTGTGTGTATAGTGTGTGTGTGTGTACTGTGTGTGGTGTGTGTGAACCCATGCCGCAATAAGTACATTTTCTGGTGAAACGCTGCTGCATTATGATTTTCGGGGGTCTTGGGGGTGGGGTTCACCACAGGAGTGGTGTTCACCATGAGGGGTGCGGGGTATGGGACTGGGGGCAATCACGGGGGGGGGGTGCCACAGGATTTCTCGCCTGGAGTGACAAAATGGCTAGAGATGCCCCTGTCTATGTGTAACGATCGGTGTAACACAGAGAGGATCTGATTACCGGTGATCTGCAGTATCACTGGGAATACAGATTTATACTAGATTATAGATGATCTGCAGTATCACCGATAATCCGATATACTAGCTAACCTCTGGACACCTGAGTAGAGTGTAGTGTTTGGTGTAACTTTAACACTAAGAGGCCTAGGCCTCAAGGCAGTAAGGAGTACCGCACGGATTCCTTCCGAAGGCCTGAACTCTCCTAGGAGGGAGGAGTCAGGATAAGATAGGAAGGACTCTCTGATATTGAAACTCAGGAGGAGGTGTCACTAACAGGACTGGGAACCACCTCTAACAGTAAGGTCAGTTCTCGAGGTCGGACAAGCCAGGTAGTAAACACACAGACAGATAAAGTACAGATTCAGAAGGCAGATGCGGAGTCTTAATAAACAGGCAGGGTTTGGCAACAGGGTATCAGAAATATCGACGTACAGAATCAGAGTTCAGGAGATTAGTCAGGCAAGCCAAAAGGTCATAACAGATAATCACAATCAAACTAGTACTTTAAGCTATCAACAGAATCTAGCTAAGTGTAGGATTACAGCTCCAGCTGGTCCCGGCACACTTTAGGATCTGACTAAGGTCTGAGTGCTACCACGTTGTGTTCGAAACGCCAGACAACCAGCAACTGAACAGCCAGCAGTATATATACACAGGCATCTCTCCAGCACCTCCCTAAGTGCTGGACCAATGAGAAGAGGTCTAGTCATCAGCTGACCGAGCAGGTCAGCTGACCTTTTTCTGGCTGCCATATATGCTCTGCCTCTCCGCTCACATGCGCGTCACTCTGAATCTAGAGGGACTATGAGTCCCAGCCACACCAGCACCGCTCTGCGGTGTCTCAGGGCCATGCATGCTAACCGCCGTGTCAGACACGGCGGTTTCTCTGCGCTCCGCCATGCCCTTGAGGGAAGCAGACGTCTCACGCTGAGTAGAGGCGGCTGCTTTCCCGCGATGCCTCACAGTACCCCCCCCCCTCCCCCGAGGAGTGGACTCCGGACAGCTCCTACCAGGTTTCTTGGGATGTAAGGCATGAAACTCCTTCCTTAATTCGTCCGCATGCATACAACTCCTCGGTACCCATTCTCTATCCTCAATGCCATACCCTCTCCAATGCACTAAATATTGTACCGGGTTCTGTACAATGCGTGAGTCTAATATTTTCTCCACCTCGTATTCAGGTTGGTCATCTACCATCACAGGAGGAGGAGGAGTGGGACCCACATGGACCGCAGGTTTAAGGAGGGACACGTGAAAAGATCTTACGCCCCGCATACTGGCCGGAAGATCTACAGCATAAGTGACATTGTTGATTTTCTTGGTCACAGAACACAGACCCACAAACCTGGGACCCAATTTGGCTGATGGCTGTTTCAGGGTCAAATGACGTGTGGAAACCCAGACTAAGTCCCCTGGTTGAAACTTCCATTTCAGAGAACGTTTCTTGTCAGCTTGACCCTTTTGACTTAGAAACGCCTTCTCCAAATTACTCTTAACAATCCCCCAATTGTCTCTGAGTGACTTCTGCCAAGCCTCCAGTGCTGGGAACGGAGTGGAGGCCACTGGCAATGGGGAAAATTTAGGCAATCTCCCAGTCACTACCTGAAACGGAGAGAATCCCGAGGAGGAGCTTCTCAAATTATTGTGCGCAAATTCAGCGAATGGTAAAAACTTGACCCAATCGTTCTGCGCTTCAGCCACATAACATCTCAAAAATTGTTCCATTGACTGATTGACCCTCTCTGTTTGCCCATTGGTCTGTGGGTGGTAGCCTGACGAGAATGACAGCTCCATGCCCATTTGATGACAAAATGCCCTCCAAAATCCAGACACAAATTGGACTCCCCTATCTGACACGATGTTTTCCGGAATGCTATGCAGCCGGAAAACGTGAATGATGAACAATTCGACCAGTTCCTGAGCCGAGGGGAGTCCTTTCAGGGGCACAAAATGGGCACTACCACCCAAATGACCGACATGCCTTCAGACCTGGGCAATTCCCTCACAAAATCCATGGACAGGTGGGTCCATGGCTCACTCGGGGTGGGCAAAGGCTGTAACCTTCTCACAGGTGCCAGCCGGGAGGGTTTACTTTTAGCACATACCGCACATTCCCTGACATATTCCTTGCAGTCTGTTGCCATAGAAGGCCACCAAGCACACCTGGCAATCAGATCCTGCGTTCTGGCAGCTCCAGGGTGACCAGCATTCTTATGGGCGTGAAACATTTGTAGAACCTGTAGACGAAATGGTAGTGGGATAAACATAACCCCCTCAGGTTTTCCCTCAGGGACATCCTGCTGAAAGGGACCCAGAACCTCTGCCCAATCTTCCCAGGTCTCCGTGGCTGCTAACACTAACCTCTGCGGGATGATGGAGCGGGGGGCTGTGCTGTCTCTGGTTCGAAACATCTGGACAGAGTATCTGCCTTGATGTTTTTGCTGCCTGGAGTGTACATGATTATAAATCTGAACCTCGTAAAAAATAAAGACCAACGGGCCTGACGGGGACTTAGTCTCTTAGCCCCCTCGATGTATTCCAAATTCTTGTGATCAGTGTAAACCGTGATCGTATGTTCTGCCCCTTCTAACCAATGGCGCCATTCTTCAAACGCCAATTTAATGGCCCTGCAACCCTGACCGTTGAGACAGCACCGCCCCCACCCCAACCTCCGAGGCATCAACCTCCACAATAAAGGGAAAGGACGTGTCTACATGTCTCAAAATAGGCGCTGAGCAAAACAATTTTTTCAGGTGAGAAAAGGCTGCCACAGCCTCAGGGGACCAGTGGTTGGTATCTGCCTCCTTTTTTGTGAGACTGGTAAGGGGGGCAATTATCGTGGAGTACCCCTTTATGAACCTCCTATAGTAGTTCGCAAAACCCAAAAATCTCTGCAGGGGCTTCAACCACACTGGCTGTGGCCATTCCAAAACAGCTGTGACCTTGGCAGGATCCATTGACAGGCCTGAGGTGGAAATCACATACCCTAAAAACGTGACAGTGGTCACCTCAAAAATACACTTCTCCACCTTGGCATAAAGCATATTTTGCCGCAATTTGTCCAACACAAATTTAACGTGGATCCTGTGCTCGGGGAGGTTGTTGGAATAGATTAGTATATCGTCGAGGTATACCAGCACAAATCTACCCAACACCTCCCTGAATACCTCGTTGATTAATTCTTGGAAGACGTCTGGCGCATTGCACAACCCGAAGGGCATCACTAAGTACTCGTAATGCCCGTCGGGTGTGTTGAAGGCCGTCTTCCATTCATCGCCCTTTCTAATGCGGATCAGGTTGTATGCACCCCTCAGATCTAACTTTTGAGAAGATCTTGGCGTTTGTGACCTGCGTGAATAAATCGTCTATCAATGGTAACGGATAACGATTCTTCACCGTGATTTTATTCAGGCCACGGTAATCGATGCAAGGTCGAAGACCTCCGTCTTTTTTCTTAACAAAAAAGAAACCGGCCCCCGCAGGCGCCTGGGACGGGCGAATGAACCCTTTGGCTAGATTGTCACGGATGTACTCCTGCATAGCCACTTTCTCTGATCCAGACAAATTATACAGGTGACCCCTAGGGGGCATACAACCGGCACGGAGATCGATGGGGCAATCGAAAGGGCGATGAGGAGGTAATTTATCAGCAGCCTTGGGACAGAATACATCCGAGAATTCAGAGTATTGCTCGGGAACCCCCTCCACATGAATCTTGGTCTGACCTAAAGTCACTTTCCCTAGACACTGCTGGGAACAGAAGTCTGACCAACTGGTTAATTGTCCTGTAGCCCAACTAATCTGTGGCGAATGGAGCTGCAGGCAGCCAGGGCATACCTAAGACAATTGTGGAGGTAGTCATATGTAATACAAAAAAACTTAAACTTTCCTTATGCAGTACCCCAATAGTGACTTCCACCTCTGGTGTCTGTGACAGCGGACGGTCCCTTTGTAGCGGGGAGTCGTCCACGGCAGTAACCTGGATAGGTGGTTTTACTGGGGTGAGTGGAATGCCCAACTTCTCTGCAAACTCGGAACTCATAAAATTAGCCGCGGAGCCTGAATCAATAAAGGACTCCGTGGCCTCAGATTTGTCCCCCCACGTAATCGTACAGGGAAGGAGTAAACGTTTTTCTTTTAGGGTTATAAGTTGGGCGCCTAGGGTGTTACCCCCTACAACTCCTAGGCGGTAGCCTTATTAGGACAGTTTCGTACCCTATGCCCTCCTTCAGCGCAATACAGACATAGTTGCTCAGTCATTCTCCGGCTTCGCTCCACCTGGGTCAATTTTGACCGACCGATCTGCATCGGCTCGGGAGGAGGCAAGACCGGAGAAGATGAGACAGAGGGAGATGGCGTTACCACAGGTGCAGCGGGAGGTGCTGCGTAAGATGTCAACCTGACACGATGACTACCCCTGGTCTGTCTCTGATGACGTAGCCTGCGGTCGATACGAATGGCCGACGAGATGGCCTCATCGACCGTTTTGGGCTCGGGCTGACTCAATATTAAGTCGGAGACCTCATCTGACAACCCAGACAAAAAACAGTCCAAGAGGGCATAGGTGTCCCACTTGACCGTAACTGACCACCTTCTGAATTCAGCCGCATAATCTTCGACTGGACCTTTGCCTTGACGCAAAAGCTTGAGCTTCCGCTCAGAGGTCGCGGTAAGGTCCGAGTCGTCGTAAATTACTGCCATGGCTTTAAAGAATTCCTCTACAGAGGTAAGAGCTGTGTCTCCGGGAGGTAGGCTATATGCCCAGGTCTGGGAGTCGACGGACAATAAAGTTTTAATAAATGTGACTCTCTGAGCCTCAGTACCAGAGGATCGGGGTCTCAATTCAAAATAAGATAATACTCTACTCCTAAAATTGCGGAAGTCAGATCTGTGGCCTGAGAACCTCTCGGGTACGGGCATACGTATGTCAACGCTAGGAGGGGATCGCACCTCATCCACTGACGTCTGGAGGGTTAGTACAGACCCTGACAAAGCTTCAATCAATGCTTTCTGTTCACCCAGCACTCGATTGACATTATCCACCGAAGTGGCAAGTTCACCCAGAGGACCTGAGCGTGAGTCCATTTTGTTTTTTGGTCTGGCGTTCTGTAACGATCGGTGTAACACAGAGAGGATCTGATTACCTGTGATCTGCAGTATCACTGGGAATACAGATATATACCAGATTATAGATGATCTGCAGTATCACCGATAATCCGATATACTAGCTAACCTCTGGACACCTGAGTAGAGTGTAGTGTTTGGTGTAACTGTAACACTAAGAGGCCTAGGCCTCAAGGCAGTAAGGAGTACTGCACGGATTCCTTCCGAAGGCCTGAACTCTCCTAGGAGGGAGGAGTCAGGCTAAGATAGGAAGGACTCTCTGATAGTGACACTCAGGAGGAGGTGTCACTAACAGGACTGGGAACCACCTCTAACAGTAAGGTTGGTTCTCGAGGTCGGACAAGCCAGGTAGTAAACACACAGACAGATAAAGTACAGATTCAGAAGGCAGATGCGGAGTCTTAATAAACAGGCAGGGTTTGGCAACAGGGTATCAGAAATATTGACGTACAGAATCAGAGTTCAGGAGATTAGTCAGGCAAGCCAAAAGGTCATAACAGATAATCACAATCAAACTAGTACTTTAAGCTATCAACAGAATCTAGCTAAGTGTAGGATTACAGCTCCAGCTGGTCCCGGCACACTTTAGGATCTGACTAAGGTCTGAGTGCTACCACGTTGTGTTCGCAACGCCAGACAACCAGCAACTGAACAGCCAGCAGTATATATACACAGGCATCTCTCCAGCACCTCCCTAAGTGCTGGACCAATGAGAAGAGGCCTAGTCGTCAGCTCACCGAGCAGGTCAGCTGACCTTTTTCTGGCTGCCATATATGCTCTGCCTCTCCGATGCGCACGCGCATCACTCTGAATCTAGAGGGACTATGAGTCCCAGCCACACCAGCACCACTCTGCGGTATCTCAGGGCCATGCGTGCTAACCGCCGCATCAGACGCGGCGGTTTCTCCAGCTATCTAAGTGTCATACGTGGCTTTCAAATACTGCGATCTGGGAGTTACACACATGGCTACATAACAGCAATATTTAGGCGGAGCAATGGCTACCTCATATTGATATCTGGAGGAAGAAGGCATATGTGGCTATCTGAGGCATGGGTTCTTGTATATCTGGTGGCAACTTGGCACCGTAATTCTTTTATCTGGTGGTGAAATGGGTTTACCGCAGCAGTAATTGGTCTTGTAAATTAATATTCTGCAGAAATACTGCATTACTGCAATGCCGAAATTAATATTTCTGCGTTGCAGTAATGCAGTATTTCTGCAGCATATTAACAGTCTGCAGCCAATCTCAGGCTGCAGGCTGTGAAAATCAGAATACCATAGACATTTTAGATTTTACATTATTGACATCGGCAAAATATAACAGATTCAGAAAAACTATTTTTTTTAATAAATGATATAACTTACTTTCATTAACAAAAATGACAGAAAAAAACCTTCTGTGGAAATCTGTAAATGGTTTTGGAAATTCAGAATTCCGCAGAAATCAGCAGAATCAGTAACTTTCATTTTTGGAAATTGGAATTTTTGCAGAATCAGAAATCGGCATTTCTGACCATTCCTAATGGTGATCACCTACTTATCAGAGAGGCACATAGCAACTTAATGTTTCTGTCTGGGGCACCTGACTACTTAACTTGGTTATATGAAGGCATATTGCTGTTATTATTGGAAAGTGTGTGTGTGTGCGTGTGCGTGTGTGCGTGTGCGCGTGTGTGTGTGTGTGTGTTGTGTGTGAGTTGTGTGTGTGTTGTGTGTGTTGTGTGTGTTGTGTGTGTGTGTTCTCCTTTGGTGAGAAGAGTTAACTTCTGACTTTAATTTAAAGACAGAAAAGTTAACTTTAGGTTTGCCTGAGGTAACATGTTTCATGAATACTACATGCCTTATCACCATGGTGATAACTCTAGAAACGTTATTAAAGACAGGAGATAAACTTAGTGAATTGAGGCCAATGTTGGAAAAAGTATCATGGGAATTCCATACAATTAACAATAAATATATATACCCTTAAAATATTTTATGTTATCCCTTAAAGGGGCACTATGGCAAAAACTAGGCTATTGGGATAACCCTGGTAGCATGTACCTTATATTGAGCATCAGATACGAAGCAGTTTTTTTAAATGTCTGCTTGAATGGTTAGAGAGCATATGCAGAGATCCTGCTTGTCGCTTTTCAAACTATGCAACATATCCTCTCCCTCTGCTGACTCAGGATCTGCTGTAACAGCTATTTCTCCTCTATTCTCTCCCTGCTGACACTGTATGGGAGATGCAGACTTTTTAGCGAGTGCTCAGTGACTACTGGGGAAGATCATAGCAATGGGAGCAGATAGTCGAGCCCAGTGTAACAAGTAATTTATGTTGCTTATTTCTTTATTTATGATCTTCTTCGGCACTAGCTAAGCAGCCTCAGCCTGAATTCCAATGACCTGTACAGATTCAGCAGGGAGAGAGGAAAGGGGAGCTGTTACAATGCAGCCTGAGTCAGCAGAGGGGGAGGACAGGCAGGATCTCTGCATATGCTGCCTATAACCTTTCAAATAGGCATTCAAAAAAACTGCTTAATATCTGATCATCCTAATTTAGGTACATGCTACCAGGGTTATCCCACTAGCCTAATTTTTGCCATAGTGTCCCATACTATACTACAATAAATGTACTGTATGTCAGTCTGTAAAAGTCAGTTTGTAAAAGTCACTGTGGTTTGTATTTTTCAGTTACTGGAGTTATAACTGCCACAACAGATTTTGATTATGAAGACAGAAGACCTGTTAGCTACTCTATGAGAGTTGATTGCGTATCAGGGGGATTACTCTCAAACAGATTCTCAAAAGCATTAACTGTGAATATTGAAAATGTTAATGAACCACCAGTATGTGAACCTCGATTTGAAGCAAAAATAGGTAAGTGTAATACAGATCTACTTCTCCCTAATGCCTAATGCACAGAAATCATACCTAAGAGTGTTGGAGGACATACATCTCATTGCTGTGAATTTTCTAGCACAGTACCATCCTGCAAGTATCATTATTTTGATGTGACTTTGACAATCCCATCATGTAGGAAGTCAAAAACTTGTTTCCAATGTGTGAGCAAGCAAAAATTAAATGAAAGAAGGAGGGTGTCTAAGTTGAAGATCTATGGGAGGTTCTGGCATTTTAGAACTTAAAAAGGTGCTTAGGGGTGAGACAGGCTTGGTGGAAATATAGAGCTGAGTCATCCTCTCCCTGGCACATAGCAAAACCAGCTTGAGTGACATTATTGATTCTTCCTACTCATCCTGATCTTTAGAAATAGAATTTAAAGCCACTTCAGGCGTATCCTCTCCATTCTGAAGACCGACATGTGCTGCAGCAAAGTTGAATACAACATTAATCAGGTGTCTACACAGGCTGTTTTGTAGTTGACAATCCTTCAGTATTCTTTAACTCACAAGGAAGTTGCTTATTGAAAATTGTATCTCTCTCTTTCTGCATTCTAATTCACAATTTCATACACAAGTTGGCTAAGTGGCCAGGTCCTGCGCTCCTTCCAGAATCCTGCTTAGTAAAGCTCAACCAGAAATTGGAGGCTACAATTGTTCCATAGTGGTGAGTGCTAGTTCAAACCATCTGTAATGCAAACTTTTTGTGTGAATGACAAAATCAGTCATGCTTGTTTTCAGTATGGTGTTTTAGCCTTGACCCTTTCCTAGCATGCACCTTATCAGTACTTTATTTTCCAAAAAAATGAGCATGTATGCCTAGGTAGGTCCTGGAATTGTGCCCAAAAGTGAAAAAGTATAATAAGGAGACTGACTTGGGCAAAAGCCCTTGCGAACTTACAATCTAAACAAGTAGGGGATAAACAAGAGGTAGGGTAGTATGCAATAAACATATAGAGGCAGTGTGTTTTAGGATATTTAGTAGGAGTGCAATTTGGTCTTAGTACAAAGGAGAAGTGGCCTAAGGTAGAGCATATGCTTGTCAGAACAAATGAGTTTTAGAGAGCATTTAAAGGGACTCCGAGCAGTGCCTGTGGGTATGCCTTTAAGCATACCCACAACTAATTCACTATATCCTCACACCCACCAGCATGATGTTTGTAATTATATCCCCCTGGGTTCTTTGTATTTCATTGCATTGTGCTGAATGGAGCTGCCGACTTTGGGGAAAAGTCGTCCTGTGTAATACATGTAACTATGGAAAGATGTATAAATCGTTGGAAAGAGGAGAAAGAGAGCATCAAAATGGTATGCATCTTTTCATAGTTACTGCACTGCTCGGAGTCCCTTTAAAGCTAACAAAGGTTGAAGATTGACAAAGTGTTGTGGGAGGGCATTCCAGAGGAAGGGTGAAGCACATGCAAAATCTTGTAAACGTGAATGTGAGGAGGTAATTCTAGAGGAGGATAACAGAAGGCCATGTGCAGATCTGAGATTGTGATTGGGTTGTTATCTGGAAGCTAGTGAGAAGTACACGGGAGAGAAAGTGAGGAGAGCTTTGTAGTTTAGGGTTAAGAGTTTGAACTGGATCCTCTGGTTAATTGGTAGCCAGTGAAGAGCTTGACAGAGAGGGGCAGCAGAGGAAGATTGAGAAAAAAGATAAATGAAACGGACAGCTGAGTTCAGTACAGATTGGAACAGTGCCAGTCAGTTAGTTGGTAGTCCACAAAGTAGTATGTTACAATAGTCCATACAAGATATTATAAGAGCATGTATTAACATTTTAGTTGTGTCTTGAGTGAGAAAAGGTTAGATGCAAGATATGTGTCAGGAACACTGTTGCACCCTGCTTCACCGGCTGGTGTTATCACGAGTCACCAGCAGGTGGCTCTGCTATCCCTGCTATGTTACCTGCAGTTTCCAGTTTCACCACAAGATGGAGTATCACCTTCTGGGCATGTCTCTGATCAACAGGTGTTCTCCTAGCAGTTTACCATTTCCTATTTAAGACAATAACACCCCTTGCAGGATTTCCAGATCTCGAGTTAGCTTGGCTTCTGTTGCCTGGTACACTTTCTGATACCCTGCTCGGTAATCTTTTATCCTGATCTGTCCATGTATGACCTTAGTTTGTTCTCTGACTTTGATCCTGTTAGCTGATCCTGTCTGCTCTGTACTTGTTAATCCTGATCTGCCCGTGTATGACTTTAGCTTGCTCTTTGACATTGCTCCTGTTACCTGATCCTGTACCTCGATTATATGAATATTGTGATATGAGAAAAAGTGAATTGCATATGGGCCCAGGTGTTATAAATAAGCCAATAAGCTCTCTGGCCTCCTGCTCATACTTTAGTTATAAAATACAAAAAAAATCTGCCTTTGGGAACTGTCTAAAGCCAAGTACACACCCTCAGTTTTGTTTGGCTGGTGATTGGGCATAGTGTTCAAAATCTGTTGACCCTCATACTACATGGAAGTGGTAAAATTGGCCAGGTTAAGTAGGTAAATTCTCATACTTCATGGAGGTGGAAAAACTGGTCGAAGGTTGAAGGCGTTTACCAGGCTTTAGGCTTATAATCCTTAAAACCATAAAACATAAACATCTATCTGGCTGTTTTGTGATGCTCACATGGCGCAAGCTTGAGAAGAGAACTTTTCTATATAGTAGGAGAGTTTACCTACACAATCTTCTTATAATACCCAATATCTGTTCAATTTTACCACCTTCATGTAGTATAAAAGTCTTCAGTGATTAGTAAAAATTCAAAGAGGGTACCAGGCTTTACATTTCTTGTAGAGATCTGCTTATGTCTCTCTGCACAAATGATTAGCAATTTCAAGAGGAAACTATAATCTGCAGCTGTATGTACATATGTGTGCATATTTCTCTCTGTGCTTAATTTTGTTTAAAAAAAAAGTAGAGAATAACTGCTATGAACCTCCCTGGTGGTATGATTCTTTCCTGATTTTAGGGTCTAAAAGCGATACATTTTTTTCATGTGCTTATAGACCCTGAAAGCAGGAAACAACCATACTGCAGAGATTCTGCAGTAGCCCCCTGTACATTACTCACCTTCCCAGGATCCAGTGCTGCAATTCTCCCTCCTGTCCTCTGGGTGGTGCTTTACCCCTGTGATGAGATCGCCGTCTCCCGTCATGTGACAATCAAATGGCGCTCTCACCCGAGAGATCGAGAGCCTCCGAGGACCGGAAAAAGATGAGCTACAAGCCTTCTGGATTCCAGGAGAGGTGAGTTCTAACTGTCTGAACCCTCATATCTCTCACCGGCTACCTCAAGCTCCAGGCTTCTTTTTTCCAACCTGAGGCCTGCTCAGGGATTATTGCCAAGGAGATTATTGATGATTATTATTCCTTTCTTTCAGCTAATAGGACAATTCCTGAGAATTTTCCAGTGTACCAGTCCGTATTTCAAGTACCTGTGAAAGATCCAGATGGTGACTCACTAACGGTAAAAAATAAATTAAATAAATAAAGCAAGGGATGTATAAATTATCAAAGCATCAATGTGGTATAAAACAATGCTGCACCCCAAGACTCCTGTAAGTCCAGAGTATTTATAATACAGACAATACTCTATGGTTATAAAATTATATGGCCATCTTGTAGTGTCTATAATAAGCAACTTTGTTGTGTGGCTTAATGTATCCCATTATCTTTAAGTGATCTTGTAGAGCACATGTGTCAAACTCCACGGCTGGAGGGCCAGATCCATGCCAGTGTTTAGGATGGACTGAGAAAGAAAGGAATGTGTTCTACCTGATGGACCACACCTTTCCTGATTCAAACCCATCAATTCATTTGAGCTGTATTAAAAATGTGTGAGGATCTCGGCCCTCGTAGGACCGGTTTGACATACCTGCTGTAGAGGATCTCATCATAGCTAAGTAGTAGAAAGACTGAAACAATAGCCTTACCATTTCAGCTGTCTTGAGTTGCTGTAAATAATATCTGTGCTCTCTATTGTGCCCAGCAATTCAGCAAATATAGCTAGCCTTCCTGCTTTGCAAGTCCAGCCCTGTCCTCTTTTGTTACCCCACAACACCATCAGGCAGGGAACACACTTGACAGTTTTCGTACGCGTTTTCTGCACAGAAAAACTGAGAACTCATGTTAATCAATGTGCTAGTACACACTTACTGTGTTGTTCGCACGCAGAAAAAAAACCTGACATTTTGCATCATGACTCTGCACATTTTGGCAGTTTTCTCTATCAATTACATCAGCTGCTGTGAAAAAACGCGCGCGTTTTCCTGCATGAAAACACACTTAGTGTTCATAAAAAGTATGCAGAAAAACGCGCGCGGAAAACTGAAAGTCAAGTGTGTTCCCTGCCTCAGTCATGCAATCTGCCATGAACCTGCCCTATTAGTAAATTGACAAGCTTGATAATTAAGTCTACACTCAGATTTTCTACATTTGGGTTCTAACAGAGGCTAAGCAAAGAAGGTGCTAAACTTATATTAGTTTATCAAAGGTAAAAGCACACCAGCAATCCAGTTATCGATAATGAGCACCACAAACACCACTTCATGTTTTTATTGCATGCTTCAACAGTAAGAAACCATGAAGGCCCAAGCTTTTATCTTCACAGCCTTGAAGACAGTTGCAGGGATTCCTATAAATGGCTTATTTAATACGGCACAGCGTCAGCTACTTTAGATCAGTGGAGGACTAACTCTGACACTTTGATTGCTGCCGACCCCATCCCCTGCCTCCATGTCATGTAATGTAAATATTACATGGCTGCATTAGGGATTATTGTAGAGGCGCCACTTCTGAATCTGTTCTAGCCTTGCATCACCCTATGTGGATCAAAGTGTTGGATAAAGGCTGACACTTTTATCTCCTCCAGCACCACACTAAACCGTGTAATAATGGAATTTGCTGTCAAACATGCAAGGGGAAGAGCTACAGCACTCAATCTGGCATTGGCCCTCCCTCTGACCTCACTCTAGTGTGAGGAGGTAAAGACCTTCTGGATCCCACTGCACCATTTTCATGATTCCGTCTTCTCCCTAGCATACTGGAAATAATTAATTAATCACAGAAAATGTATTCAGCTCTAAGGCCCATACAGACGTTGGATTTTTCCGAACGACGGGTCGTTTGAATGTCCCGTCGTTCAGTCGTCCGCATGCCAAATCAGGCGTGTGTACAGACTGTCGTTCGTGTGATACAACTGAGTTTGAGCGATCCGCTGGGCGGATCGCTCAAACTCAGTCTTATCATGCGAACGACAGTCTGTACACACGCCTGATTTGGCGTGCGGACGACTGAACGACGGGACATTCAAACGACCCGTCGTTCGGAAAAATCCAACGTCTGTATGGGCCTTAGACACTCACTCTTCTCTGCCTTATCTACAGTAATAGCCCGGCAGATCGCTCAGAAACAGCCTTATCAGTCCGCCGACAGACTGTACACACGCCGGACTGTCTGCTGAAAACCCGCCCAGTGGGAGGTGACGACGGACCAATCGTTGCCTTTAGTATGGCGTGTGTATGGGCCTTAAAAGTGTAAAAGTCTTCCTTTGTGATGTATCCATCTGCAAGAAAGGCACAGTAATGCACTGATATCATTTCAGCTCTGTACCCCTAGTGTTGCTAGAGCAAAAATATCTGAAGGTGTAATTGAGTAGGCATAGTATCAAGGGTGTGCTGCAGAACAGTTTCAAAAACTGTTTGAAAATATACCGTTCCTATTTATAACAAGACATGGTTCTGACTGTAAACTAAAAGCCAATATACTGAAAAATATTCATAGTTAGGACATTCTTGATCTATTATGCATTGCTTACGAATCAAAATCAATGCTTTTTATCTGAGGCCCCTTTCACACTAGGACAGTTTCATTGTGTTGTGTTATCCTTTTTTACCACAGGGTAACGCTAAAGAAATGAAAGTCTATGGGACATTTCATACCTGATGCGGTGCAATACGCGAGAAGCGTTGCATCTGACCTTAAAGCATCAGCGCGTTATCGGTCAAAATCCATATTGCAGGGCACAAAGCGTATTTTTTCAATACACTTCCATGCAATTTGTATGTTGGCCACAGGAAGTGAGCGGCAGAGAGCCTCACTTATCGTTTGGATTGCTGCCAAACATTACATTACTGCGCATTACTGCTTGGATCTCCAAAGCCTGTTTTTAAGACTGCAGTGCAATGCGATCATCCGATCGCACCGCAACTATAACGCTGGTTGCTGGTGTGAAACGGGCCTGGAAGTTGTTCATAAGATGTCCGTCCTTTCAATGATTTTTGTTTCCAATTACAGTATAGACTTCTGTCCCAAACATCTCGACCAGAAATTGGAATGTTCTTTGATGTGGATTCCAGACTAGGAATTGTTTACATAAGTTCTCCTGTATCTATAGATTTTGATGCAGGATATGAGGTAGGCTCAATAGTCTTTTATGCAGTAATTTTTATGGTTGATTGATATATCAAACTGTGACAATGTTCCTATTATTTCAAACTTCCCTTCTGCCCCTGCATTTACTAGTAGTTACATCTAAAACTTTTTGTGTAGTTTGCTTTCTTAAAACAGAAGGTATTTGCAACAATTTAGCTTTACGTGTGCAACTGTGGCTTCCCACAATGCATAACTACTGAATATGTAAATTATCTCTTTATGCCCCTGATTCCCTGAAGCCAGATTTGCATCTAGAACCACTGCTGTATTGCTAGCCTATAGCTTTTACATTTTACACAGTCACATCAACACAACATGCAGACAGCCTGTTTCAGACTGTTGGTCCTCATCAGTGCATGGCAGTGATTTAGTAGTGATGCATTGGGGGAAGAAGCTACAGTTGCTCACTTAAAGCTGAATTATTGCAAATACTCTCTGTTTCAAGAAGGCAAACGACACTGAGCGTTGTTTTTTTAGTAGGAGGGCTTTTTGATTAATTTTAGTTCCCTATACTTTACTAGTGGTTCTGGGTCACCCTGAGCTGCTTGGGTATCCCGTTTTAAAACTTTTTGTGGTCTAGAAAACACTGGGCCTGATTTGGCAACCCAAAGGATTGCAAATTGCAAAACGACAGCTTAGCACATCACAGTGGCCATGACTGATTAATAGGAAGTAAGGATGTGGCTATGCTGTGCCAAGCTACACGGAATTGTATTGCGTGTTGCATTGTAATATGCATCACTACAGCTACCATGAAGGTTAATATTGTGCACATTTGCACCTAATTTTGGATTACTACTGTTACTGTACTGTAAAGGTTAATTATGTACATATTTATGTTAGATTATTTATGATAGAATTAGTGATCTGCAGGGGCGCAGCAATAGCCATAGCAGTTGCTATGGGGCCCTGGAGCATAGGTGGCTCAGTGGGTACCTAATTTATTTCCAATAACTTTTTTGCGTTTCTCCACCCTCTGACTTTGTCTCAGTGCCCATGAACTATGTGCAGTTTTGATTGCATGATAATGTAAATTGCCCAATGAACTCATATCCATAGAGTAGTGGCAGATGGTATTGCTTAAGGGCCCGTTCACACTGCACGCGTTTCCAGCCGCGTTTTGGAAACGCGTGCAGGTGGCCGATACGCACGACATCAGACATTGCATAGAGTGCAATGTCTGATGTTCACACTGCATGCGTTCCGTACCTGTGCGGTCCGGGAACGCATGCTGCACGCAGATTTTGCTAAAACGCCTGGCTGTCCCATTCACTTTTCAGTGATGGGATCAGCCACGCAACGCACACAAACGTGGATGGCCATGCGTTCGTACGCGTTGCGGTCTGCACGCGTTCCGCACGCATGGCCATCCGCATTTGTGATCTGAACGGGCCCTAAGAGTGCCTCCATCTGAGGGCCCCATGAAAGTTTTTTCTATGAGGCCTCATGATCTCTAGCTACGCCACTGGTGATCTGGTTAATTATTTGTTGACAAAGGAGACCAGTGTGGCCCTGAAACAGCTGTTGGAGATGTTAACTGATGTTGCACACAGTGGACAGTTAACAAACCCAGTTTATTTCAATAGAAAAGTTGGAGGAAAATATTTTTTTTCCTGCAGCATTACTCTTCATCAATCAGACTTGCATGGTGTTACCTGAACTAATCCTCTGGATTTGAGGGGAAAAAAACATAACTCTTAAAACTTAACAGATCAAGTGGTTCTTTTTTCCCTCTGTACTAGCACTGACTAACAGTGGTTGTTATTATTGTTAATATTATTGTATGTTTTCATTAGGAGTTCAGACTTATAATACGTGCTACAGATCCTAGTGGGCTTTCCTGTGAAGGAGGAGTAGTAATCACTATTGAAGATCTAAATGATGAGGTGCCAATATTTCAGTAAGTTTTCTTCTGGCTGGGATGGGTGGAAGGGCTAGGTGCTAGCTGGGGCGTCTGGGTGCTGGCTGGGATGGGTGGAAGGGCTAGGTGCTGGCTGGGGTGTCTGGGTGCTGGCTGGGGTGGGTGGAAGGGCTAGGTGCTGGCTGGAGTGTCTGGGTGCTGGCTGGGGTGGGTGGAAGGGCTAGGTGCTGTCTGAGTGCTGGCTGGGGTGTCTGGGTGCTGGCTGTGATGGGTGGAAGGACTAGGTGCTGGCTGGGGTGTCTGGGTGCTGGCTGGGATGGGTGGAAGGGCTAGGTGCTGGCTGGGGTGTCTGGGTGCTGGCTGGGGTGGGTGGAAGGGCTAGGTGCTGGCTGGAGTGTCTGGGTGCTGGCTGGGGTGGGTGGAAGGGCTAGGTGCTGTCTGAGTGCTGGCTGGGGTGTCTGGGTGCTGGCTGTGATGGGTGGAAGGACTAGGTGCTGGCTGGGGTGTCTGGGTGCTGGCTGGGATGGGTGGAAGGGCTAGGTGCTGGCTGGGGTGTCTGGGTGCTGGCTGGGATGGGTGGAAGGGCTAGGTGCTGGCTGGGGTGTATTGGTGCTGGCTGGGATGGGTGGAAGGGCTAGGTGCTGTCTGAGTGCTGGCTGGAGTGTGTGTGTGCTGGCTGGGATGGGTGGAAGGACTAGGTGCTGGCTGGGGTGTCTGGGTGCTGGCTGGGATGGGTGGAAGGACTAGGTGCTGGCTGGGGTGTCTGGGTGCTGGCTGGGATGGGTGGAAGGGCTAGGTGCTGTCTGAATGCTGGCTGGGGTGTCTGGGTGCTGGCTGGGATGGGTGGAAGGGCTAGGTGCTGGCTGGGGTGTCTGGGTGCTGGCTGGGATGGGTGGAAGGGCTAGGTGCTGGCTGTGGTGTCTGGGTGCTGGCTGGGATGGATGGAAGGGCTAGGTGCTGGCTGAGTGCTGGCTGGAGTGTCTGGGTGCTGTCTGAGAGGTGGAAGTCTACTTTAGGGAACCCAGCAGGAATCTTCATAGGGAAATTCAGATAACATGACTGAGTGTACTGCTGCCTCTTTCCAATAGTAAGTTATGGCAAATGCTATAGTCTTTTATTCAAATGGGGCTTGGATGCTTTCCTTATTCTGAAGAACATTCACAGTTATGACTTCTAAGTGTTTTAAGATCATACCTTGATTCACTGATAGACATTTCTGCCCCTTGGGTATTCTTTCCTCTTGGAAGCAGTGCAGTAAGAGGTTGAAAATGATGCACACATCTTTTTCCAACGTAGATAACTATGTAATCTTTAAGCAAATCTTTTGCCCCAAATAACAAAATCATGATGTGTTCTTCTGTAAGGTGACAGTAGATATACTGTATCACTGTTTAAAATACAATATAAAGATTACAATGAGAGTTTAAAAAATGTAATCCAGGAGCCAAAAAAAAAGAGATAATGAGAAAAGCCAACAAGGCTTACATATACTGTATGCTAGTAAAGGCATACGTTTAGTTTATATGCTAGGGAGTTTAGCATAAGTGGTAATGATAACATTAATATCAGTCATTTTATTTTACTGATATAACTGTTTAAAACCTTATGCTTGAGTCAAACTCCTGTCCTAATCTCTCCTCTCAAACTAAAGGAGGTCACATGCCAAACAATTAAATCATCCAATTTTACCCCTATTCGATAAATATGATCGGTTGTCCTGAAAAAGCTTTTATTTGTTTTCGATTGAAAAATCTGATCAAATTTCCCATGTTTTTTTTTGTTGTTGTTTTTTTTTCATTTTTTGAGATTGGATATGTTGGAAAATTCAGACCAATTTTATCAAGAATTGTATGGTGTGTGATGGATTGTGAAATTGTATTCAACCAGAAAAATCGTATGTAACTATTCAATAATACCAAACGTTATTTATTCACTTTTTTCTCTTGATTTTTCTAACCAACCAATTTTTGTGAGTTTACGATATTGATCCCGAAATTGTAGCAATCTTGAAAATACATGTGTGTGGTACCTCTAAGATTCTGATCAAAACGTCCGATCAATCAGAAAATTGGATTAAAATTCTCAAATTGAATCAAAATTAAACCGATTGTATGGTGTGTGGCCATCTCAACTCTTCTGCGACAACACTAGCCCTTCTATTACCATTACACCTAACACTCACCCTCCTGCCACCGCTACACCAAGCACTAACCTCACTACTGCTCTGCCTATCACTAACCTCACTGTCACTACACCACACTAACTTCACTGTCTCTATGGCTAAAACTACCCTTCAACTACACCTAACACTAACTACAGATAGTTTGTCCCTTAAAGGAGTACTATCGATTGAAACGACTTTTTTTTTTAATACTGTATATTAGTGTACACATTACCACTAGTGCTAGGGGCACTTTATTTATTCACCCAGGTCTCTCTCTTGCTATCCCTGCTTAAAAATTCATTTCTCACACAGCTCATAGTAGTTTGGGTCACCCTGAGCTGCTTGGTTACTCTGTCACACAGCTCACAAATATATTTCACTGTGTCACTCACAGCATGCAGGAGACATGAGGAGAAATAGGCTGATCTGAGGTGGTAACAGGTAACTAAATGAGCTGGAATATTGCTGGAATATAACTAGCTATAAACAATAGTCTGTGTTTACACTCAGTCTGGCTGCCTGCTTGTGGTGATTCACTCCAGGCTGCATCCACTTTACAAGCTGCTGAGAGGGGCAGACCACTGTTTACAATTAGCATTATTAGTATCTTTATCAGTCAAGAGAAGCAAAGATAATAAACACACATTGCTAGAATCTTTAACCCCTTACCACCATATCAATAAGATTCTTTCAGCAAGGTGATAATTAAACTATAAACTGAGGAGTTGATAGCAACTCCCCTGTGCAGACATGGGCTTAGCCCTCTGGGAGCCCTCAGCATATAGATACATTTGTATCAAACACTGACGGCCAAAACTGACGGAGGATTTTACAGCTGAGAGGAACAGCTGTGTGAGGAATCGAATTGCTCCTAGTACTTGTCCTAATGTGTGCTACAACATACAGCATTTAAAAATAAATGCATACATCGATAGTATTCCTTTAACATTTCACACACTTGCTGATTCATCCAACACAGCTGTAGTGACATTGCTTATCAAGGCACACAGCCGTAGCACCCTTTCTTGTTGATAGGTGCCAAAACTAAACACCCTCGGCACACTTTAGCCACAATTAATTTTGCAGGCTATGGTGTTGCCAAGGTTAGACACAAACCTCTGCATCACAAATATGTGCTTCGTATTAAAGAGACTCTGTAACAAAATTTTGAGCCTTATTTCTTCTATCCTATAACATATCTCCCAACATTTTAAGATAAGGTAGAGGGACACTTAGGCCACACTCCTGGCACACCCGTAATCACGCCCCTGACACACCCCTAGCCATGCATACCATAAAGATTTCATAGGAAAAATATGTTGTTTTATAATTCAAACCACACTTGTCCTTTCTATCCTGGTTCATTTTCCTTCATATTAACATTTGAAAATAAGAAATATATCAATTTAAAGGATATAAATAACGTTTAAGGTAGCCATACACTGGTCGATTTGCCATCAGATTCGACCAACAGATAGATTCCTCTCTGATTGAATATGATCAGAGAGGGTTCGTATGGCTGCCTTTACTGCAAACAGATTGTGAATCGATTTCAGCCTGAAACCGATTCACCATCTACTGAGCTGCCGCTGTCGCCTTTCCTCCCCCCTCCCCCCGCATACATTGCCTGAAGCCTGGTCCCATGCATCTTCTCCGCATCACGGCATCCGCGTATAACTTTCTGTCACTACAGTGACAGCGGAAGTTCAAATAGAGCGCCCTCTATTTGTACTTCCGCTGTCACTGCAGTGACACCGGAAGTTTTACACAGATGCCGTGATGCGTAAGGTGATGCGGAGAAGATGCCAGCCGGGAGCCGATGCGGAGAAGATGCCAGCCGGGAGCCGATGCGGAGAAGATGCCGGGAACCAGCTTCAGGTAATGTATACCTGCGTCGATCCTACGCCGCTAGCGATGCGCTCCCTACCCCGGGCGATCGACGGTAATTTTTCCGCACGGAGCGATCGACGGGACCGATCTATTTTGGGACAAAATAGATCGAAATTTAGCGTTTAGCGTGAACGATGTGACAGCAAATTCGATCCCAGTGATCGAATCTGCTGTCGATCGGCGGGTAATCGTCCTAGTGTATGGCCAGCTTTAGAGTATATTAAAGACAGTTTTTCAGTAGAAAAATACATATATTTACATATTTTTTTACATGAGTCCTGAAAGAGGGACAAATGAGGAAGAAAGAGGGACAGAGGGAAAGGGTTCTCAAAGAGGGACTGTCCCTCCAAAAGAGGGACAGTTGGGAGTACTGCTATAAGTTCCTATACCTGTTCTAATCTGCTCTGGCATACTGCAGCCTTTGCTAGTTGCCCTGTCTCTGTAATAAATCTTATCTTCTTTCCTCTGTCGGCTCTGTTGGGCTCAGGCTGGAATGTGTGGAATGTGCAGCACTGCTTGTGATAGGCAGAAGCTTTACACACCCTCTCCAAGCTCTCCTCTCAGCCTATCACACTCTGGTTAGCAGCCATGTCTTTTGTTTTTAAATACTGACTAAAACAGGCAATTACAAGCCAGGATTGCAGCAGGGAGTGGCAGAAACAGCACAGAGGGGCCCAGGAGAACATACTGAATAGAATGGTATGCTTTTTATTGTAAGAATATCTTTAAAAGGATACTGTAGGGAGTCGGGGGAAAATGAGTTGAACTTACCCAGGGCTTCTAATGGTCCCCCCCAGACATCCTGTGCCCGCGCAGCCACTCACCAATGCTCTGGCCCTGCCTCCGGTTCACTCCTGGAATTTCAGACTTTAAAGTCTGAAAACCACTGCGCCTGCATTGCCATGTCCTCGATCCTGCTGGTGTCACCAGGAGCGCACGGCGCAGGCACAGACCATACAGATACCCCCTACAGTATCCCTTTAAATATTATTATCACAAACTACATTATGGGTGACACAAGTGACACAATTATTAGCAAGTGACACAATTATTAGTTGTCAATACTGTCACCAATCATGTTCATACCTGCATGATCGTAAATGATTTCTGATATATACATATTCAAGCAAGCAAAAGTATGCTGTTTTCCAACAGGAAACTTGAAAATGACACTATTTATGTGCCTGAAAACACTCTCCCTGGATCCATCCTTCACATATTTACAGCAACAGACCGAGATGCTGATACTCAAATGACCTATAGTTTTCCAGGAATATCATCCATGTTTCGCATACATGAAGGTATGTGCACATTATTTTTTTAATTGAATTGGAACAGCTGTGTAAGTTGAAACATATGCTAATGTATGCCAACAAGTACTTCACAGAAGCATGAAATTTAACTTTTCAGCAGAAGGTGGACTCAGTAGAGATGGCTCAAACTTCAGATTTTGGGTTCACAAACTGCAAACTCGAACTTCCGCAAAAGATCGAGTTCACGCAAACTAGGCGAACCGCCATAGAATTCAATGGGCAGGCGAATTTTAAAACATACATGGACTATTTCTGGCCACAAAAGTGATGGAAAAGTTCTTTCAAGGGGTCTAACACCTGGAGGGGGACATGGCGGAGTGGGATACATGCCAAAAGTCCCTCGGAAAATTACGTATTTGACGCAGAGTAGAGTTACACTTACAATCCCTAAAGGGCAGAAATCACATTGCATTGCTAAGTTGGAGGCATAAAGTGCTTTAAAAAATCTTGCGTGTGTATACATCAATCAGGTAGTGTAAGTAGTGTGTAGTGATGCTCAAATACCCCTTTTTAAAATTCGAGTTTGGTCGAATTCGAATAGTAAATTATTCGAGGTCAGTCGAATATTCGAGTCGAATAATTTTTACTATTCGATTCGACCTCGGACTTCGAGCTCACTATTCGAGTCGGTATTCGAGCTCACTATTCGAGCTGACTATTCGAATTGGCCTTAAATAGCTTCCAACACTTGTTTTGAGGGTGAATGATGCAAGAAACATCTTTTTTTCCAAGTAACAACAGCAAGTGATTATGTGGGGATGTTCCTTTAAAAAAAAATGTGGAAAGAGAAGTTGTGTCCTAAATTTTGTTCAGTAGTGTTACTGTATATACTTGTTCTTCTTCTTCTTTATCTTTCTTCTTCTTCTAGATCTTCTTCTTCTATATCTTCTTCTTCTTCTTCTTCTTCTTCATCTTCTTCTTCTTCTTCATCATCTTCTTCTTCTTCTTCTTCTTCTTCATCATCTTCTTCTTCATCTTCTTCATCTTCTTCTTCATCTTCATCTTCATCTTCTTCTTCTTCTTCATCTTCATCTTCTTCATCTTCTTCTTCTTCATCTTCTTCTTCTTCTTCTTCTTCATCTTCTTCTTCTTCATCTTCTTCTTCTTCATCTTCTTCTTCTTCATCTTCTTCATCTTCTTCTTCTTCATCTTCTTCATCTTCTTCTTCTTTTTCTTCATCTTCTTCTTCTTCATCTTCTTCATCTTCTTCTTCTTTTTCATCTTCTTTTTCATCTTCTTCTTCATCTTCTTCTTCATCTTCTTCTTCATCTTCTTCTTCATCTTCTTCTTCTTCATCTTCTTCATCTTCTTCTTCTTTTTCATCTTCTTCTTCATCATCTTCACGTATTTCTCTTTTCAATTTTTTTTTAAAGAAATGCATCTATTTTTGAGCGTAACAAATAGCTGGTGGGCGCACGCATGTTGGAAGCGCCATTGTATGTGCTCCCTGGCAGTGGAAACACAAAGACAGCAGGAGGTAAATTCAGCAGCAGGAGGAGGAGGATGAGTGTGTGGCAGCAGGCAGTCAATGAGGCAGGCAGCTCGCCGTGACATAATAGCCCTGGTACCTAGCGGTGATACCAGGGCTGTAAATAAACACAACAGGAGGTCCCAGACAGCGGTCGTGCAGCCCACATTGTGTCCAATACACAACTGGGACAACACAGTTTTCAACCCGGGCACCTCAGAAAAATTAAACCTTTTTTTTTTTTAATGGTTTTTTGGTTTTTGGTTTTACAACCAATATAGCTATTGTTTGACGTAATAGCTGGTGGCAGAGTGGCAGCAGAAGAAGGTAATTCTGTGTACCCTGGCAGTGGGAAACACAGACAGACAGCAGCAGCAGGAGGAGGAATGGAGGAGTAGGCGAGCAGCTATTGTTTGACGTAATAGCTGGTGGCAGAGTGGCAGCAGAAGGTAAATCATCTGTGTACCCTGGCAGTGGGAAACACAGACAGACAGCAGCAGCAGCAGCAGGAGGAGGTGTGGAGGAGCAGTGTGAGTGTGGCAGCAGGTAGGCAGCGTGACATAATAGCCCTGGTACCTAGCGGTGATACCAGGGCTGTAAATAAACACAACAGGAGGTCCCAGACAGCGGTCGTGCAGCCCACATTGTGTCCAATACACAACTGGGACAACACAGTTTTCAACCCGGGCACCTCAGAAAAATTAAACCTTTTTTTTTTTTTTAATGGTTTGTTTGGTTTTGGTTTTGCAACCAATATAGCTATTGTTTGACGTAATAGCTGGTGGCAGAGTGGCAGCAGAAGAAGGTAATTCTGTGTACCCTGGCAGTGGGAAACACAGACAGACAGCAGCAGCAGGAGGAGGAATGGAGGAGTAGGCGAGCAGCTATTGTTTGACGTAATAGCTGGTGGCAGAGTGGCAGCAGAAGGTAAATCATCTGTGTACCCTGGCAGTGGGAAACACAGACAGACAGCAGCAGCAGCAGCAGGAGGAGGTGTGGAGGAGCAGTGTGAGTGTGGCAGCAGGTAGGCAGCGTGACATAATAGCCCTGGTACCTAGCGGTGATACCAGGGCTGTAAATAAACACAACAGGAGGTCCCAGACAGCGGTCGTGCAGCCCACATTGTGTCCAATACACAACTGGGACAACACAGTTTTCAACCCGGGCACCTCAGAAAAATTAAACCTTTTTTTTTTTTTTAATGGTTTGTTTGGTTTTGGTTTTGCAACCAATATAGCTATTGTTTGACGTAATAGCTGGTGGCAGAGTGGCAGCAGAAGAAGGTAATTCTGTGTACCCTGGCAGTGGGAAACACAGACAGACAGCAGCAGCAGGAGGAGGAATGGAGGAGTAGGCGAGCAGCTATTGTTTGACGTAATAGCTGGTGGCAGAGTGGCAGCAGAAGGTAAATCATCTGTGTACCCTGGCAGTGGGAAACACAGACAGACAGCAGCAGCAGCAGCAGGAGGAGGTGTGGAGGAGCAGTGTGAGTGTGGCAGCAGGTAGGCAGCGTGACATAATAGCCCTGGTACCTAGCGGTGATACCAGGGCTGTAAATAAACACAACAGGAGGTCCCAGACAGCGGTCGTGCAGCCCACATTGTGTCCAATACACAACTGGGACAACACAGTTTTCAACCCGGGCACCTCAGAAAAATTAAACCTTTTTTTTTTTTTAATGGTTTTTTGGTTTTTGGTTTTACAACCAATATAGCTATTGTTTGACGTAATAGCTGGTGGCAGAGTGGCAGCAGAAGAAGGTAATTCTGTGTACCCTGGCAGTGGGAAACACAGACAGACAGCAGCAGCAGGAGGAGGAATGGAGGAGTAGGCGAGCAGCTATTGTTTGACGTAATAGCTGGTGGCAGAGTGGCAGCAGAAGGTAAATCATCTGTGTACCCTGGCAGTGGGAAACACAGACAGACAGCAGCAGCAGCAGCAGGAGGAGGTGTGGAGGAGCAGTGTGAGTGTGGCAGCAGGTAGGCAGCGTGACATAATAGCCCTGGTACCTAGCGGTGATACCAGGGCTGTAAATAAACACAACAGGAGGTCCCAGACAGCGGTCGTGCAGCCCACATTGTGTCCAATACACAACTGGGACAACACAGTTTTCAACCCGGGCACCTCAGAAAAATTAAACCTTTTTTTTTTTTAATGGTTTTTTGGTTTTTGGTTTTACAACCAATATAGCTATTGTTTGACGTAATAGCTGGTGGCAGAGTGGCAGCAGAAGAAGGTAATTCTGTGTACCCTGGCAGTGGGAAACACAGACAGACAGCAGAAGGGCAGTACACAGCAGCCCACTGTAGGTGTAAAATGTGTGGCTGCAGGCGACGTAATAGTCAAAGTGAACCAGGCTGGCTTAGTGAGCAGGAGCCAGGAGGTGGTAAAGGGTGGTAAGGCACATTAACGATGGTTCCGGCAGCCAGTTCATGTCCCCCTCTCGCCGACAACAGGGGCCAGGAACTCGCCTTCCACCCACGCCTGGTTCATCTTGAGAAACGTCAGTCTGTCCACAGACTTGTGAGACAGACGTGAGCGTTTCTCGGTGACCACGCCACCAGCTGCACTGAAGCAGCGCTCGGACAGCACGCTGGAAGGGGGGCAGGACAGCACTTCCAGGGCGTACTGCGCCAGCTCGCTCCAGATCTCCATGCGCTTGACCCAATACTCCATGGGATCAACAGGGGCATCGCTGTCAAGCCCGCTGTACGACCCCATGTAGTCAGCCACCATGCGGGTCAGGCGCTGGCTGTGACCGGAGGAGGATGCTGCTGCATGCATCTCCTCTCTAGTCACTGCTGCCGGAGCCTCTACAGTCCTGTAGAGCTCGTGGCTGAGAGACAGCAGGTCTGTGGGGCGCTTGCTGCTGCTGGATGCAGGCACCTGCTGCTGCCTCTGTGCTGGCTGCTGGACAGTGGGGGTGGAAGGCTGGGGGAAGGCTTCCTCCAAGCGCTCAACAAGGGCCTGCTGCAAGCTCCTTATTTGTTGCGCTGGGTCTCCTCCTGCAGGCGGCAGGAACTGGCTCAACTTCCCCTTGAGGCGTGGGTCCAACATCATGCTGATCCAGATGTCCTCCCTCTGCTTCATCTGGATCACCCTGGGGTCCCTGCGCAGGCACGTCAGCATGTGCGCTGCCATTGGGAAGAGGCGGGCCACGTCTGCTGGCACATCGACGTCAGTGCTGTCCTCATCCTCCTCCTCTGCCGCCTCATCCTCTCTCCACCCCCGCACCAACTCAGCTGCGCTGTGCTGATCCCCCTCATCAGCAGCCAGGTCAGGGACCTCCACCAAGTCCTCCTCCTCCTCCCCCTCAGAGGTGGACTGCGCAGCTGGTTGCCGCTCCTGCTGGTCCAAGGCTGCCGCTCCCTGTTCCAGCAAAGCATCGAGGGCCCTGTTCAGCAGAGAAACCAGGGGCACCCACTCGCAGACCATAGCATGGTCCCTGCTCACCATGTTTGTGGCCTGCAGGAAGGGAGCCAGCACAAAGCACACCTGCTGCATGTGCCTCCAGTCATCATCGGGGACGATGGACGGGATTTTGCTGGTCTTGTCCCTTCTCTGAGCTGCGGAAACAGTGGCCAGGGCAAGGTACTGTTTGACAGCGTGCCTCTGTTCAACCAGACGCTCCAACATCGCCAGGGTGGAGTTCCAGCGAGTCGGAACGTCAAGGATCAGCCGATGGCGTGGCAGATCCAGCTCCTTTTGCACGTCTTCCAGGCTCGCACAGGCTGCAGCCGAGCGCCGGAAGTGACGCACAACATTCCTTGCCGTTTCCAGCAGTTCGCCCATCCCCTGGTAGGTGCGCAGGAACTTCTGCACCACCAGGTTCAGCACGTGGGCAAGACAGGGGATGTGGGTCAGGTTTCCCCTGTCTATTGCGGCAACCAGATTGGCCCCATTGTCGGCCACCACCTCTCCGACTCTGAGGCCTCTGGGGGTCAGCCAAATCCTCTCCTGCTCCTGGAGTTTGGCCAACACATGGGTTGCCGTCAGCTTGGTCTTCCCAAGGCTGACCAAGTGCAGCAGCGCTTGGCAGTGGCGGGCCTTCACGCTGCTGCTGAGGCGGGGGGTTTGGCCAGGTGTGCCGGAGGATGGCAGAGGATCGGAGGAACCTGCTGCAGTTCCCCTGACCCTGCGGGGTGGCACCACCCACTGTGTTGCTGCTGCTGCTGTGCCCGCTGCTGCTCTCCCATCCTCACCCCCTTCCACCAAGCTGACCCAGTGGACAGTGAAGGACAGGTAGCGGCCTGTCCCGAAGCGGCTGCTCCAGGAGTCCATGGTGACGTGGACCCTTTCACCAACCGCGTGCTCCAGCCCTCGCTCCACATTGGCCATCACAAAGCGGTGCAGTGCAGGAATGGCCTTGCGGGCAAAGAAGTGTCTGCTGGGGAGCTGCCAGTCTGGGGCTGCGCAAGCAAGCAGCGCACGAATGTCGCTCCCCTCCTGCACGAGCGTGTACGGCAGGAGTTGGGAGCACATGGCCCGTGCCAGCAAGCCGTTCAGCTGCCGCACGCGACGGCTGCTGGGAGGCAGAGCCCTAACCACCCCCTGGAAGGACTCGCTCAAAAGGCTCTGGCGTGGCCTTTTGCTGGCACGGGAATCAGCAGACACAGCGGAGGAGGCCACTGAGGACTGGCTGCCAGAACAGGCCTCAGTGTCGACGGCAGGAGTTGCAGAGGGGGGAGGAGCAGTGCGTTTCCGCACTCCTGCTGGTGCTGCTGGAGGAGCAGGAGGGCGGGTGGCTGCTGTTGCTGCTGCTGCTGCTGAAGGCTGTGCAGTGATGGGTGTGGTGCCACTGCCAGCACCAGATGCCTTCAGCCTCTGGAACTCCTCATGCTGGTGGAAATGTTTAGCCGCAAGGTGGTTGATGAGCGAGCTGGTGCAGAACTTTAAGGGGTCTGCACCTCTGCTCAACTTCCGCTGACAGTGGTTGCAAGTGGCGTACTTGCTGTACACAGTGGGCATGGTGAAATATCGCCAGATTGGTGACTTAAACATCCCCCTACGGCATGGAAGCGCTGCTGCCTGTCTCCCTGTGGTGGTTGGGGGGGGGGCTTGGGGGGCTTGGGTGCGGCTGGTGGTGGTACTGGCAGATGCTGCTGCTGCTGCTGCTGAGCCTGAGACACCAGCAGGCTGTGGGACCTGCCTACTGCTGCTGCCAATGCTTGCAATGATGCGCCTCCTTGCAAGGCCCACAAGAGCATCCTCCTCCTCCTCCTCAGAGCTGCTGAGGACGACATCCCCTGGAGGTGGTGGCACCCAGTCTCTGTCTGTCACCGGGTCATCATCATCCTCCCCCTCCTGAAACATGTCCTGCTGGGATGAGGACCCCCCAAACTCCTCTCCTGATGCATGGATGGGCTGCTTGACTGTCGCCACAGTCTTGCTGTCCAATCCCTCATCCCCCAAAGTGCCCATCAGCATCTCCTCCTCAAGATCGCCAACAACAGCAGACAATTTACTCATGATGGCTGGGGTCAAAAGACTGCTGAATGACAGGTCGGCGAGTGACGGTGAACTGGCCTCCTCCCCAGACCCTGCTGGGCGGCTGCTGCGAACAGGGGTGGTGGTGGTGGTGGTGGTGAGGGTGGAGGCCTCGGATGCAGAGCTGATGGCGGGCTGCTCATCCTCCGTCATGAGTTGCACCACAGTGTCTGCATCCTTTTCCTCAATGGGACGTTTCCGACCCGGCTGGAGGAAAATGGGAGCAGGTGCTACACGCTGCTGCTGCTGTGTCTCTGCAGCGTGAGTTGCAGATGCTCCTGCTGGGCGGCGCCCAAGGCGTCCACGGCCAGTGGCTATGGGAGGAATGTTAGCCACTGACGCTGCTGCTGCTGCTGCGGAACTGTGCATGGTGGCGCGCCCGCGGCTGCGGCTTGCCACAATGCTGCTCCCTCTCCTCCTGATTCCCTTGCTGCCCTTCCCCTTGCCCAAACCGCGCTGGCTGCCACTTCCAGACATCTTCAATGTTTTGGGCGTATAAAGAAAAGTTTTTTAAAAGGGCGGCTGAAAAGTGGGGTACTTTAATGGAGTGGGTTGGTTGGTGAGGTGACTGAGTGAGTGTCCCCTAGTACAGTAAGTAAGTAGTAACAGTCAGGAAGTACAACTAGCAGTTACAATAATCAGTAGTAATCACAAGTAAATTTAGTGTGTGTACACTCAGACAGTGAGTGCACGCACGCAGGAGCTAGTAGCCTATGGACAGTGACTGAGTGTCCTAGACTCCTAGTTAGAGTTGGGCCGAACGGTTCGCCGGCGAACGGGGTTCGCGCGAACTTAGGTGGTTCGCGTGCGGGTACCGCACGCGAACCTTTTGCGGAAGAAGTTCGGTTCGCCCCATAATGCACCTGAGGGTCAACTTTGACCCTCTACATCACAGTCAGCAGGCCCAGTGTAGCCAATTAGGCTACACTAGCCCCTGGAGCCCCACCCCCCCTTATATAAGGCAGGCAGCGGCGGCCATTACGGCCACTCGTGTGCCTGCATTAGTCAGAGTAGGGCGAGCTGCTGCAGACTGTCTCTCAGGGAAAGATTAGTTAGGCTTAACTTCTTCCTGGCTGCATACCTGTTCTGTTCAGTGAGCCCTCAGCCCACTGCATACCTGTACTGTGATCCTGCCACTGCATAGCTGTTCAGTGATCCTGCCACAGCATACCTGTTCTGTTCAGTGAGCCCTCAGCCCACTGCATACCTGTACTGTGATCCTGCCACTGCATAGCTGTTCAGTGATCCTGCCACAGCATACCTGTTCTGTTCAGTGAGCCCTCAGCCCACTGCATACCTGTACTGTGATCCTGCCACTGCATACCTGTTCAGTGATCCTGCCACAGCATACCTGTTCTGTTCAGTGAGCCCTCAGCCCACTGCATACCTGTACTGTGATCCTGCCACTGCATAGCTGTTCAGTGATCCTGCCACAGCATACCTGTTCTGTTCAGTGAGCCCCCAGCCCACTGCATACCTGTACTGTGATCCTGCCACTGCATACCTGTTCAGTGATCCTGCCACAGCATACCTGTTCTGTTCAGTGAGCCCTCAGCCCACTGCATACCTGTACTGTGATCCTGCCACTGCATACCTGTTCAGTGATCCTGCCACAGCATACCTGTTCTGTTCAGTGAGCCCTCAGCCCACTGCATACCTGTACTGTGATCCTGCCACTGCATAGCTGTTCAGTGATCCTGCCACAGCATACCTGTTCTGTTCAGTGAGCCCTCAGCCCACTGCATACCTGTACTGTGATCCTGCCACTGCATACCTGTTCAGTGATCCTGCCACAGCATACCTGTTCTGTTCAGTGAGCCCTCAGCCCACTGCATACCTGTACTGTGATACTGCCACTGCATACCTGTTCAGTGATCCTGCCACAGCATACCTGTTCTGTTCAGTGAGCCCTCAGCCCACTGCATACCTGTACTGTGATCCTGCCACTGCATAGCTGTTCAGTGATCCTGCCACAGCATACCTGTTCTGTTCAGTGAGCCCTCAGCCCACTGCATACCTGTACTGTGATCCTGCCACTGCATACCTGTTCAGTGATCCTGCCACAGCATACCTGTTCTGTTCAGTGAGCCCTCAGCCCACTGCATACCTGTACTGTGATCCTGCCACTGCATAGCTGTTCAGTGATCCTGCCACAGCATACCTGTTCTGTTCAGTGAGCCCCCAGCCCACTGCATACCTGTACTGTGATCCTGCCACTGCATACCTGTTCAGTGATCCTGCCACAGCATACCTGTTCTGTTCAGTGAGCCCTCAGCCCACTGCATACCTGTACTGTGATCCTGCCACTGCATAGCTGTTCAGTGATCCTGCCACAGCATACCTGTTCTGTTCAGTGAGCCCTCAGCCCACTGCATACCTGTACTGTGATCCTGCCACTGCATACCTGTTCAGTGATCCTGCCACAGCATACCTGTTCTGTTCAGTGAGCCCTCAGCCCACTGCATACCTGTACTGTGATACTGCCACTGCATACCTGTTCAGTGATCCTGCCACAGCATACCTGTTCTGTTCAGTGAGCCCTCAGCCCACTGCATACCTGTACTGTGATCCTGCCACTGCATACCTGTTCAGTGATCCTGCCACAGCATACCTGTTCTGTTCAGTGAGCCCTCAGCCCACTGCATACCTGTACTGTGATCCTGCCACTGCATAGCTGTTCAGTGATCCTGCCACAGCATACCTGTTCTGTTCAGTGAGCCCTCAGCCCACTGCATACCTGTACTGTGATCCTGCCACTGCATACCTGTTCAGTGATCCTGCCACAGCATACCTGTTCTGTTCAGTGAGCCCTCAGCCCACTGCATACCTGTACTGTGATCCTGCCACTGCATACCTGTTCAGTGATCCTGCCACAGCAAACCTGTTCTGTTCAGTGAGCCCTCAGCCCACTGCATACCTGTACTGTGATCCTGCCACTGCATAGCTGTTTAGTGATCCTGCCACAGCATACCTGTTCTGTTCAGTGAGCCCTCAGCCCACTGCATACCTGTACTGTGATCCTGCCACTGCATACCTGTTCAGTGATCCTGCCACAGCATACCTGTTCTGTTCAGTGAGCCCTCAGCCCACTGCATACCTGTACTGTGATCCTGCCACTGCATAGCTGTTCAGTGATCCTGCCACAGCATACCTGTTCTGTTCAGTGAGCCCTCAGCCCACTGCATACCTGTACTGTGATCCTGCCACTGCATACCTGTTCAGTGATCCTGCCACTGTATACCTGTTCTGTGAACCCGCCACTGTATACCTGTTCTGTTCAGTGGACCCGCCACTGTATACCTGTTCTGTGAACCCGCCACTGTATACCTGTTCTGTTCAGTGGACCCGCCACTGTATACCTGTTCTGTGAACCCGCCACTGTATACCTGTTCTGTTCAGTGGACCCGCCACTGTATACCTGTTCTGTGAACCCGCCACTGTATACCTGTTCTGTTCAGTGGACCTGCCACTGTATACCTGTTTAGTGAACACGCCACTGCATACCTGTTGTGTTCAGTGAACCTGCCACTGCATACCTGTTCTGTGAACCCGCCACTGTATACCTGTTCTGTTCAGTGGACCCGCCACTGTATACCTGTTCTGTTCAGTGGACCTGCCACTGTATACCTGTTCTGTTCAGTGGACCTGCCACTGTATACCTGTTTAGTGAACACGCCACTGCATACCTGTTGTGTTCAGTGAACCCGCCACTGTATACCTGTACTGTTCAGTGAACCCACCGCATCAGTGCGCATACCTGTGCAGTTAAGTGAACCCACCTACCTACGTGAGTGCACGCAGTGTGATATACCACTCCGTGCATACCCGATATGGACAAAACAGGTAGAGGAAGAGGAAGAGGTAGTGGCAGAGGCAGAGGAAGGCCACCCGGCAGGTCTGCGCGAGGTCGTGTAAATGTAATTTCGTGTGGACCTGGCCCACAGTACAGTGCTCGGAAGAAGGCACGTCCCATCACCTCCCAAGATTGTCAGGACGTGGTTGAGTATTTAGCGACACAGAACACCTCATCTTGCTCAGCCACCAGCGCTACTACTAGCACCACTTCCGCTGCATTTGACACTTCGCAAGAATTATTTAGTGGTGGTGAAATCACTGATGCACAGCCATTGTTACAGCCAGATGAATTTTCACCAGCTCATATGTCTGCGTTACGCGACAACACTATGGATGTAACGTGTAAGGAGGATGAAGGACCTACACATTTGGATTTTTCTGAGGCAAGCGAAGCTGGGCAGGATGATTACGATGATGACGATGATAGGGATCCTCTGTATGTTCCCAATAGAGGAGATGAAGAGGGGGACAGTTCAGAGGGGGAGTCAGAGAGTAGTAGGAGGATAGAAGTTGCTGAAAGAAGCTGGGGCAGCTCTTCGTCAGAAACAGCTGGTGGCAGAGTCCGGCACCATGTATCGCCAGATTCGCCACCTATGTACAGCCAGCCAACTTGCCCTTCAGCATCAGCTGCTGAGGTGCCCACATCCCAGGGTGGCTCAGCGGTGTGGAAATTTTTTAATGTGTGTGCCTCAGATCGGACCAAAGCCATCTGTTCGCTCTGCCAACAAAAATTGAGCCGTGGAAAGGCCAACACTCACGTAGGGACAAGTGCCTTACGAAGGCACCTGCAGAAAAGGCACAAACAGCAATGGGATGGCCACCTGAGCAAAAGCAGCAGCAGCACACAAAAGCAAAGTCACCCTCCTTCTCCTCTTCCTCCTTCAGGTGCATCATCTGCTTATGCCGCTCTCTCCCTTGCACCTTCACAGGCACCCTCCTCCACTCCGCCTCTGCCCTTGAGCGGTTCCTGCTCCTCTGCCCACAGCAGCAGTCAGGTGTCCGTGAAGGAAATGTTTGAGCGGAAGAAGCCACTTTTGGCCAGTCACCCCCTTGCCCGGCGTCTGACAGCTGGCGTGGCGGAACTGTTAGCTCGCCAGCTGTTACCATACCGGCTGGTGGACTCTGAGGCCTTCCGTAAATTTGTGGCCATCGGAACACCGCAGTGGAAGATGCCAGGCCGCACTTATTTTTCCAGAAAGGCCATACCCCAACTGCACCGTGAAGTTGAGAGGCAAGTGGTGTCATCTCTTGCGAAGAGCGTTGGGTCAAGGGTACACCTGACCACGGATGCCTGGTCTGCCAAGCACGGGCAGGGCCGCTACATTACCTACACAGCCCATTGGGTGAACCTGGTGGTGAACGATGGCAAGCAGAAAGCGGCGGACCAAATTGTGACACCTCCACGGCTTGCAGGCAGGCCTCCTGCCACCTCCTCTCCTCCTGCTACATGCTCTTCGCTGTCCTCCTCCTCCTCCTTGGCTGAGTGGCAGTTCTCCTCTCCAGCTACACAGCCCCAGCTCCGCAGGGCCTATGCTGCATGCCAGGTACGACGGTGTCACGCCATCTTAGACATGGCTTGTCTCAAAGCGGAGAGTCACACTGGAGCAGCTCTCCTGGCTGCTCTTAAGAAACAGGTGGATGAGTGGCTGACCCCGCACCACCTGGAGATAGGCAACGTGGTGTGCGACAACGGCAGCAATCTGCTTGCCGCTTTGCATATGGGGAAGCTGACACACATACCCTGCATGGCACATGTCATGAATCTGGTGGTTCAAAGATTTGTGGCAAAGTACCCTGGCTTAGCGGATGTCCTGAAGCAGGCCAGGAAGTTCTGTGGGCATTTGAGGCGCTCTTACACAGCCATGGCACGATTTGCAGAAATTCAGCGTAAAAACAACATGCCGGTGAGACGCCTCATTTGCGATAGCCCCACTCGCTGGAACTCGACCCTCCTCATGTTCTCCCGCCTGCTAGAACAGAAGAAAGCCGTCACCCAGTACCTCTACAACTGGAGTAGAACGAAACAGTCTGGGAAGATGGGGATGTTCTGGCCCGACAACTGGACAATGATGAAAAATGCATGCAGGCTCATGCGGCCGTTTGAGGAGGTGACCAACCTGGTGAGCCGCAGTGAGGGCACCATCAGCGACTTAATTCCCTACGCGTACTTCTTGGAGCGTGCTGTGCGTAGAGTGGCGGATGAAGCTGCGAATGAGCGTGACCAGGAACCGTTACGGCAGGAACAGGCATGGGACCAATTTTCATCAGACCCAGCTGTTTCCTCAACACCTGCGGCAGCACAGAGGGGGGAGGAGGAGGAAGAAGAGAGGTCATGTGCAGAAGATGAGTCAGACTCAGAGGATGATGAGCAAGGTGTTTCTTTGGGGGAGGAGGAGGAGGAGGAGGGGACAGCGGCAGGAGAACAACCGCAGCAGGCGTCGCAGGGGGCTTGTGCTGCGCAACCTTCCCGTGGTATTGTTCGCGGCTGGGGGGAGGAGGTTGACTTACCTGACGTCACTGAGGAAGAGCAAGAGGAGATGGAGGGTACTGGATCCGACTTTGTGCAGATGTCGTCTTTTATGCTGTCCTGCCTGTTGAGGGACCCCCGTATAAAAAACCTCAAGGGGAATGAGCTGTACTGGGTGGCCACACTACTAGACCCTCGGTACAGGCACAAAGTGGCGGACCTGTTACCAACTCACCGGAAGGTGGAAAGGATGCAGCACATGCAGAACCAGCTGTCAACTATGCTTTACAATGCCTTTAAGGGTGATGTGACGGCACAACGCCAGCAAGGTACCACTGCCACTAATCCTCCTCCCGTGTCCACGCAGTCAAAGACAGGACGCTCCAGCGATCTCATGGTGATGTCGGACATGCGGACGTTCTTTAGTCCAACGCCTCGCCGTAGCCCTTCCGGATCCACCCTCCACCAACGCCTGGAACGGCAGGTAGCCGACTACCTGGCCTTAAGTGTGGATGTAGACACTGCTGTGAACAGCGATGAGGAACCCTTGAACTACTGGGTGCGCAGGCTTGACCTGTGGCCAGAGCTGTCCCAATTTGCCATCCAACTTCTCTCCTGCCCTGCCGCAAGCGTCCTCTCAGAAAGGACCTTCAGCGCAGCTGGAGGCATTGTCACAGAGAAGAGAAGTCGCCTAAGTCACAAAAGTGTTAAGTACCTCACCTTTATAAAAATGAATGAGGCATGGATCCCGGAGGGCTGCTGCCCGCCCCAAGACTAAGTCAGTCCCCGCACATACAGCATCTCTGCCTGCACGCCGTGTGACTGGCTGCCTGGCCTGCCCCAAGAAGACTAAGTCGCTCCCAGTCCCTCCACACAGCATGTCTGCCTGCAGGCCGCTTCACTACCTTCTCCGCCACCACCAACAGGGTCCGGGACTCCAGGCGGATTGCTGAATTTTTTAGGCCGCTGCTAGCAGCGGCCGCTGTAATAATTTTTCGGGTGCGTGTACATGACTGCCTAATTTTTCTGGCTGCACTGCGGGCAGCTGCAACAACAAAAAAAAAGGCATGAACATGCGCCCATTCCCCTTCGTGATCATTACCTTGCCGTGGTGAAGGGGCTTGCGTATCACAATGGAGCAATGACCGGCGCCTAGATGAGTGTCTCGGGGGGCACACCCACGATAATAAGGTCGTTGCCTCATTGTGGTCAGACCAAATTTGATCAGCTGGACAGTCACTGTTCTGTCATTCAGCTACATCAGCCAGGTGACTGACCATATGGGCTGTAAAGCCACCAAAACCTGCACTCTCGCCATGGTGCGCACCAGTCCAGCACGGCCGTCACTACACAAACAGCTGTTTGCGGTGCGTTACACGATGAGTTTGGTGCGTCAGTGTGAAGCAGTACCTTAATTACACTACCTGATTGATGTATACACATGCAAGATGTTTGAAAGCACTTTAGGCCTGTCATTTAACATTCAATGTGATTTCTGCCCTTAAAACGCTGCTTTGCGTCAAATCCAGATTTTTCCCGGGGACTTTTGGCATGTATCCCACTCCGCCATCCCCCCCTCCAGGTGTTAGACCCCTTGAAACATCTTTTCCATCACTTTTGTGGCCAGCATAATTAATTTTTTTTTTCAAAGTTCGCATCCCCATTGAAGTCTATTGCGGTTCGCGAACTTTAACGCGAACCGAACCTTTCGCGAAAGTTCGCGAACCCGGTTCGCGAACCGAAAATCGGAGGTTCGGCCCAACTCTACTCCTAGTACAGTAAGAGTAAGTAGTAACAGTAAGTAGAACTAACTAATTACGATAATCAATCAGCGATCAGAAGGAAATAGAGTGTGTGTTGTGTGTGTACACTCAGACAGTGAGTGCACGCACGCAGGAGCTAGTAGCCTATGAACACAGTGACTGAGTGTCCTAGACTCCTAGTACAGTAAGAGTAAGTAGTAACAGTAAGAAGAACTAACTAATTACAATAATCAATCAGCGATCAGAAGGAAATGGAGTGTGGGTGTGTGTACACTCAGACAGTGAGTGCACGCACGCAGGAGCTAGTAGCCTATCAACACAGTGACTGAGTGTCCTAGACTCCTAGTACAGTAAGAGTAAGTAGTAACAGTAAGTAGAACTAACTAATTACAATAATCAATCAGCGATCAGAAGGAAATGGAGTGTGGGTGTGTGTACACTCAGACAGTGAGTGCACGCACGCAGGAGCTAGTAGCCTATGAACACAGTGACTGAGTGTCCTAGACTCCTAGTACAGTAAGAGTAAGTAGTAACAGTAAGTAGAACTAACTAATTACAATAATCAATCAGCGATCAGAAGGAAATGGAGTGTGGGTGTGTGTACACTCAGACAGTGAGTGCACGCACGCAGGAGCTAGTAGCCTATGAACACAGTGACTGAGTGTCCTAGACTCCTAGTACAGTAAGAGTAAGTAGTAACAGTAAGTAGAACTAACTAATTACAATAATCAATCAGCGATCAGAAGGAAATGGAGTGTGGGTGTGTGTACACTCAGACAGTGAGTGCACGCACGCAGGAGCTAGTAGCCTATGAACACAGTGACTGAGTGTCCTAGACTCCTAGTACAGTAAGAGTAACTAGTAACAGTAAGTAGAACTAACTAATTACAATAATCAATCAGCGATCAGAAGGAAATAGAGTGTGGGTGGTGTGTGTACACTCAGACAGTGAGTGACCGCACGCAGGAGCTAGTAGCCTATGAACACAGTGACTGAGTGTCCTAGACTCCTAGTACAGTAAGAGTAAGTAGTAACAGTAAGTAGAACTAACTAATTACAATAATCAATCAGCGAACAGAAGGAAATGGAGTGTGGGTGTGTGTACACTCAGACAGTGAGTGCACGCACGCAGGAGCTAGTAGCCTATGAACACAGTGACTGAGTGTCCTAGACTCCTAGTACAGTAAGAGTAAGTAGTAACAGTAAGTAGAACTAACTAATTACAATAATCAATCAGCGATCAGAAGGAAATGGAGTGTGGGTGTGTGTACACTCAGACAGTGAGTGCACGCACGCAGGAGCTAGAAGCCTATGAACACAGTGACTGAGTGTCCTAGACTCCTAGTACAGTAAGAGTAAGTAGTAACAGTAAGTAGAACTAACTAATTACAATAATCAATCAGCGATCAGAAGGAAATAGAGTGTGGGTGGTGTGTGTACACTCAGACAGTGAGTGACCGCACGCAGGAGCTAGTAGCCTATGGACAGTGACTGAGTGTCCTAGACTCCTAGTACAGTAAGAGTAAGTATTAACAGTAAGTACAACTAACTAATTACGATAATCAATCAGCGATCAGAAGGAAATGGAGTGTGGGTGTGTGTACACTCAGACAGTGAGTGCACGCACGCAGGAGCTAGTAGCCTATGGACAGTGACTGAGTGTCCTAGACTCCTAGTACAGTAAGAGTAAGTAGTAACAGTAAGTACAACTAACTAATTACGATAATCAATCAGCGATCAGAAGGAAATAGAGTGTGTGTTGTGTGTGTACACTCAGACAGTGAGTGCAGTGCGCACACGCAGGAGCTAGTAGCCTATATGAACAGTGACAGTGAGTGTCCCTACGGGTACAGTAAGAGTAAGTAGTAAGTAAGTACAACTAAATAACAATAATCTATCAGTAATCAGAAGGAAATAGAGTGTGTGTACACACAGACAGTGAGTGAGTGCACACACGCAGGAGCTAGCTAGTAGCCTATAAACAGTGACAGTCAGTGAGTGTCCTACTCCTAGTACAGTATAACTACAATACTATTAGTAAAGGACAGCAGAAATACTGGTATAGATGAGAGAAATAAACAGAGGACAGCTGCCCACAGAGGCAAGGCCCCCCTGAGGCCTAAACCTGTAAGCTTGCAGCAGCTGCCTGTCTCTAATGTAACACACAAGCTACTAACTAAAATACAATGTCTATCTAACTAACAACAATATAGGTGTATATGGCAGGTGTAGGTGAGCAAAAACGCTAGGTAAATGATCACAATAGAGCACTTGCTAAGCCAAAGCACAAAGGAGCAACTCTCTCTCTGTACAAGTCTCAGGCAAGCATGGAGAAACGGAACATGGCGGCCGCTATTTATAGGGTAGGGGCTGGCCAGGGTCCCCCTCTGTGATTGGCTGCCGTCAGAGGGCCTGGGAGCCCTCTGATTGGCTCTAAGGACATCAATCTGGGCTATGACGCTATTCGAGCTCGGTACCGAGCTCGAATAGCGCCGGGTTGCTCGAATAGCTCGAATAGTGAATGGGCTATTCGAGTGTACTCGGATAGCCCATTCGAATAGCTCCAGCTATTCGGAGCTCGAATACCGAGCTCGAATAGCTGGAAAAGAGCTCGAATATTCGAGCTACTCGAATATTCGAGCTCTGCTGAGCACCACTGGTAGTGTGTACTGCTTCACACTGACAGACCAAACTCACTGTGTAACGCACTGCCACAAACAGCTGGTTGTGTAGTGATGGCCGTGCTGGTGTGCACGTTGGTGAGAGTGCAGGAGATGGCAGTTTTCCAGCCAATATGGTCGGGCTGAGGTAGGCTCAACAACAGTGACTGTCCAGCTGATCAAATTTGGTCTGCCCACAATGAAGCAACAATGCAATATAGATACAAGCGTATAGTAAAACTACAAAGCCCAGCAACTCACTGTGGCCTGAATGCAGTGTAAGTGTAACCCACACAAACAGATATCTATTACAGATACAGTAGCAAGCTAAGCACAGCTTATGATAGACAGTGTGCTGGCTTGCTTACAATATAGATAGAAGCGTATAGTAAAACTACACAGCCCAGCAATGCCTGTGGCCTATATGCAGTGTGTAACCACACAGACAGATATCAATTACAGATACATTTGGAAGCTAAGCACACCTTATGTTAGACAGTGTGCTAGCTTGCTTGCACTGTATAGTAGAACTACACAGCCCAGCAATGACTGTGGCCGGCTTGTATGCAGTGTGACCAGTGTCTCACACACACAAAAAAACCCAATAAAACAAATAGAATAATATGAGCCCTCAAAATGGCTTTTGATTTTGGGTGCTTTCAGCAATCAGCAATAAACAGAAGCGCCTAGCTAACTGTCCCTGTCTCTGCAGCAATGTCTCTCCCTTCCACTCACTACAGCAGCAGCACCCGACTGAGAACATGTCCAGCGCTGCTGCGTTTTTATAGGGGGGGGGGCGGATGTCCATGGGTGAGTGCAGCCTGATTGGCTGCCATGTGGGCAAATAATCACCAAAGTTGCTATGTATGTTAAAAAAATTTGGAAACAAGTCATTCTTTTTTTTTTTTAAACCTTGCCCCAGCAGCCATTGGACCCATGCTCTCTTCGACCGCTGCCAGAGCCTCCCCACCACAGGGTCGACAGGGTACCCGATGTCCTGCACTCCACCACCACTGTGCCTGCAGCTCCATTGCTGTACATCAGCTGCACCGACAGCCATTGGGACATTTTGACCAGGCCACTAGCCGGCTGCGACAATGCCCAGGGACTATCTCTCTCTCCTCTTTCTCGGCTCTCTCCTTACCTTCCTTCCTTCCTTCCTTCCTTTTCTCTTGCATCTTCTCTCGCATCTCTCTCTCTCTTCCCCAGGGTTGGACTGGGGGGGGGGGCATCTGATTTAAGTATTGCTGCAGAAGAGTTTGAGTGCCATATACGGCAGCGGATTACCCCCTCCAGTCCTTCTCCTGGGTCCACCTGTAAGTTCTATTCTCTATATCTCTCTCTACGCTTCTTTCCTGGAATTCTGGGGGGCATCCAAATAGCTGCAGAGCTGTTGAACGCTGCAGAGAAGGTAGCGCTCCACTCAAATAGCACCGGATGTCTCCTCGGGACCTTCCACTATGTAACTATGTAACTAAGTATTACGTTCCATGCACTGTGTACTCACTACTAAATGTAATGTACATTACTGCTTGCGTTTTTGCTGTACCATCACCGACCCTGTATGTGCCAAAAATAATTCCGGGTACAACCCCCGTTGTACTTGGCAAAATAAATGATTCTGATTCTGATTCTAATTCTGATTGTAGATTTTCAGAAAATTGATTTGGTTTTGAAACTACTGGAAATATGTTTTTTTTTAAAGTGGTTAAATGACAGATAATATACAAATCAGTACTGAAAATGTAGATATATTCCAAGAAACAGCAGTAAATTTCCTGCCAGGTTTGTCTGTTGGTCAGAAAACTGACAGTGTACTAACCAACAAGAAACCCCGGGGCAAGTTGCAATGCTTTTCCCAGGGATTACTGTACAGCAGTAATGTTGCTGTCCAGTATAAGGACCACTGGTAAATATACATATTATTTTCATAAAAAAATAGAGTGACAAGGGTTCCCTCCTCGCATGCCTCTTCAACCCCTTGCCACCCATGCAGGCTATTATATATGCAGAATTTAGACCCAGGATCATATGTGCTTCCCATTCTAAGCTATGCCGGTCCTAAGCCTCTATCATTTATTCTTCTTAATTAACAATAAGAATAAATGATCCCATGCCAGTATCCTCTGGATGTTAATTAAAGGGATTCCCGCTGCATATCCATGCTCCCTGCCGTGAACACTCACTATACAAATGTACATCAAGCTCCGGCAAAAGCATATTTAAAAAGCCCGCTGCGGCACCCCATTGGTTCCTTAACAGACCAATATAAATTCTCCTTAAAGGTGGATTCACATTAGTCTGCTCAGGGACCAAAGGAGAGCCCTGGCAACACTTTTAAAGACACTCTGAAGTCTCTTTTTTTCCCTTATTTTCTCATATCAGCTTGTTAAGAGTTAATGCCTAAGTGAAATCGCTGCATCCCTGGGGCAGATGACAGATTTATTACTGAGGATTAGCCGTGCAAAGCTCCCGGGCTCGCAGGGCTTTACTTCCTCAATGAGGCAGAGCTTTAGGCTGTAGCTCTGCCTCCTCTGCCATCAGTCTATGCGGATCGCCGCCTCTCCCCGCCCTTCTCATTCTTCTTTCACTGAGAGGGGCAGAGAGGAGGCGGAGACCCGTGGAGATTGATTGCGGAGAGGCTGAGCTACAACTCAAAGCTCTGCCTCTCCAGGGCAGCATGAATTGCGACCTGCAAAGTCGTAGAACTTTGCAGGTCGCTTTCTGTTTAATAAATCACTCCTCTGCCGTGGGGATGCGTCGATTTCACTTAGGCATTTACGCTTAACAGGCTGATATGAAAAAATCAGTGAAAAAAAGAGACTTCCGAGTCTCTTTAAAGATGCTTTTGCCTGTGCTTGCTCTACATTAGCCAGTGAGAATCTATTTAATTCTCCCATGCCAATGTCCTCTGGATGTTGATTAAAAGTAAGTATTTATTGTTAAGTTTAGAACAATAAATGATAGGGGCTGTGAGCTGGTTGATTGATTACTGAAACAAAGCAATGATGCCTTCTGTGTATTCCAAAAGAAGAATCCCCCTGAAAGGTAAAATTATGCCCCTCCACCCTTGGGTCCAGGGCCGGGCCGAGGCATAGGCTAGAGAGGCTCCAGCCTCAGGGCGCAGTGTAGGAGGGGGCGCAGAATTCATTCAGCTGTCATTCCTAATTGTGTTTGAAGCAGAAAGAAATAAGAAAAGGGGATACATAGCAGTGACTGCAAGCCAGATAACTAGATATTAAGGTGTTGGGGAGGTTGTGGGCCCTGGGGCGCCTCTTAGTCTAATAGCAATCAGTGTGTGATGGCTGGGGTGGCAGGGATGGAGGGGCGCACTTTGGTGTCTCAGCCTTGGGCGCTGGAGGACCTTGTCCCTGCTCTGCTTGGGTCCACTACTGAAGTGCTACTCTACAGCAAAATGGTGGCCTTGTAACAGCAACTCTTTCTGATGGTGACTACCATTGTTTACTATAATTATTTAAACCCCACAACAGCTCTTCAGAGGAAACCCATTAGATTCCTGCAATAGAATATTATTTTTTTTTATTAGAAAACAGATCTATAATGATCATAATTGTGTTTAGTGTCTGAATTACTGGCAAAACTGTGTAAGCTAAATGCACATGAACCTTCTAAATGAAATAAAACAAATATTAAAGCATGCTGATGTCAGAATGTACTTAGTGTAAATTTTGTGTCTTTTTTCAGCTTCTGGTGCCCTAGTTCTCCTTCAGCCACTGGATTATGACAACCCTGACAACCACAAAGCCTATTCATTAGTTGTCATTGCCTCTGATGGACAAAATAGAACCCCTTACCCATTCTTTGTATACATAACTAATGTAGATGAACCACCAGAATGTGACCCTGCTATTTCTACTGGAACAGGTAAAATCATTTTTTTTTAATTTCCTTATGAAAAAGGAAGATTTATGACTGGTAAACACATTAAAATGTTGGGTTTTTGAGGAAGTTCTTACAAATATTCACATCTAGTTCTATCACCATGGTATATGACTTTGGCACCCATTATCTAGGGATCATATTATTTGGGAAGAGGACATTAGCTGGGAGATGATCCCCTAATGATTGCCTCCCCTGCTCCTTTCCTAACTCCTTAGTGAGCTTCAAACTAACCTCCACTCCGTTCTGCACCTAACACTAACTGTCACCAAAAAACAAAATCTTGACCAATATCATGGATAGGGATGACCAAGGGAGAGCTACAAGTTTAGTCTTGCAGAGAACCCAGTCAATTTCTTTTGACAAAATTGTCAGCAAAATTAACAATTGAAATTGATGAATTTTGCATTTTACATCTAAGTCAATCGAGCCAACTTCTGTGGTTAATAACAAAGGCCCCTTACATGCTATCATCAGTTGCTAGGTATGTTAGGGAGAATAGTGGGAAGTAAACAAGAAATTCCAAAAGATCTTGTAGTTACATAGTTACATAGTTATTTGGGATGAAAAAAAGACACACAGAAAACAAAGTACAACACCAGCCTGCTCCCTCACACATCCATGTTGATCCAGAGGAAGGCGAAACCCTTACTAGGCATGGTCCAATTAGCCCCAAAAGGGAAAAAATTCCTTCCCGACTCCAGATGGCAATCAGATAAAATCCCTGGATTAACATCACTGGGCATTACCTAGTAATTATAGCCATAGATGTATTTCAATGCAAGGAAAGCATCTAAGCCCCCTTTAAATACATATATACAATTTGCCATAACTACTTCCTGTTGCAATGCATTCCACATCTTAATCATTCTTACACACACCGTACTAAAGACAACGACGGGTCCGTCGTCACCTCATGCTGGGCGGGTTTTCAGCAGACAGTACAGCGTGTGTACAGTCAGTCTGTCGGCGGACTGATAAGGCTGTTTCTGAACGATCCGCCGGGCGTGCCCAAATGTCCATGTTCACCTCTGTGGAAATGAGTAAGAGGTGACATTTGTTGGGAGTACTTATGTACCCAAGAGTTAAAGTTAAAAAAGACACCACACATTGAAAGTTTTTTTTATTATTCTACCTTACCAATGACTACTTACCTTAAATTAATGCTCCCAAGCCAATATCCTCTATAAAATGTCCTTTAACAATATCCTCTATAAAATGTTCATTGAAGTTCCAAAATGCACCTTCACCACCTACCACTCTACTTTCACACACGTCGCTGGCGCTCCCAGCCAGCACCCGCTATAAACTTGTATCTAATATCTATGCTTACGCAATAAAGATTTCTACTTTTCAAAACACAAGCTCATTTCTCGTCCTTTAGTAAATTGTTTTCTGTTTCGGTTTACAAAAAGTTTCTTAGAAATAACGGTCTAAAAATCAGCCTATGGTTGATTTGGAAAACATGTAGTTCTGCCTCTCACTAGCTTTAGACAAGACAAATAACATTTATATTGAACCTTTCTCCTGGCGGACTCAAAGCGCCAGAGCTGCAGCCACTAGGGCACAATCTATGGGCAGTAGCAGAGTTAGAGAGTTTTGCCCAAGATCTTCTACTGAATAGGTACTGGCTTACTGAACAGGAAGAGCTGAGATTTGAACCTAGGTTTCCTGTGTCAGAGGCAGAGCCCTTAAAGAGAACCTGTAACAAAAAAAGTTCCCCTGGAGGGCACTCACCACGGGAGGGGGAAGCTTCAGGGTTGCATGACTTCCCCCTCCCCTTTAGCTGCAGGTAATCCAGCGCTGGCTCCCCCGAAGTGTCCGGCAATCCTTACTTGACAAGCCTGACAAGCGTTGATAAGCGCTTACTTATTTATGTTTCCTGGCTCCAGCAGGGGCGCTGTTGCACTTGCGCAGTACAGCGTACCGACAGCGATCGGCTATTACCGCCTATCTCCAGAGAGCCAATACTGCTCATGCACTGGATCCCGGAAGGTAAATATTTACATCACCGTCACTGCTGTTTGGGGAGCTTTATTGCCACCGCCGTGGGACCGAGGAGGATGGAGGAAGCCTTAATAGGATCCAGAGGCTTCCCCCACCCGCGGTGAGTACCACCAAGGGGAGGTTTTTTTTGTTACAGGCTTTCTTTAACCAGTACACTAGCCAACCACTACTTTAAAAATTATATACAAAATATATCTTTGTGCATCTAATATATCACTAAGTTATTTTATTTGTACCCATTTTAGGCCTCGCTTTATCAGTTCCTGAAACATTTCCAATATTCACAACCCTTTATACTGTTCTTGCCAAGGATCCAGATGAAGGGGATGAAGTGAAAGTATGTCGGTTGTTACTGTTATTCTACATAATGCAGTTTAATGCATACTTCCCAAAGTGTGTTTTAATTCAGTAATTTACTGTTCCTGTTCTTATCTCCTTTTATTCCTTAGTTTAAAATTTCACAGTCTTCCTTGGATGCTGACAAATTCTTTACCCTAAATGAAGACAATGGTATTATTTCTACAACTGATAAACAGTTGGACTATGAGTCAGACCCAAAGGTATGAGACAAAAATATTTGGGATACTTTACCTTTTTTTTATACATTTATATAGTGCTGATACATTTTTCTGCAGAACTTCACAGAGGATATCACAGCTTATGTCACTAAATTTCTCTTAGCAATGATCAAAATTGAGCCTTATTAAGTTTTACCATATCTTTGTAATATGAATATCTATCTACCTAAGCAATCCATTGAAAAGTACATTCAGTCTGTTCATCCTTGTACTACATACGTATAGTACACTGACCAAGACTGAAAACTCCAACTGCTGTCACTTGCCTACTCACTTACTTTAACTTTTATTCATTCATTTTTAACATACGAAAATACTTACATTGTATATGAAAGCGATATATTTTTACAAAAGAAAGAATTTGCATTCTTCATATTTCAGTATCCCCAGAGACACATTAAAATAACTTCAACAAGACACATTTTTATTCTATTCTAGAGGAATCACTCCTGCAGAGTAACTTCTTTTGCACTTCTGAGAGGTATATACATGCAAATAATCAGCTTATGTCAGCCAGTTTAATTGATAGCATAATGTAGACATTGACTGTCTGACTTGAAGTGTGTACTGACTCAAACTGACTGATTTTAACCTGATGAAGTAGGCTTGTAACCCCAAGAAATGCATTGTGTGGCCTGAATAAACATGTTGCCTATTTACGTTGCATACTCCTTAGAGGTAAGTTGTGCCACCTTTCTCTTCTAATTGTTGTTTGTGATAGCTTTATGATTTATGGATTTATGGTGCCTCCAACATGCAATATCGTACTCAGCAATTCTTTAACAATTGTTTTGTTGGCGGAGAATGCATTTATAGTAGTTTGTCATGCATCAAATAACAAATTACGATAAATTTAAATTTTTGATTGATTTATTTACTTTCAGAAATTTGCAATTGTAATTAAGGTGGAAAACGTAAAGGAAAGTCCGATGTTCTGCACTGGTTTGATCACAATTAGCCTTCAAAATGAAAATGATGAAGTGCCCATTTTTCAGTAAGCTAAATATTTTCTTTGATAAAGCTTACCTGTAGGGCAGGATCAGTTAAACTGTGAAGTAAAGTAATGAAAAAGTAATCATATAATCATTAGGAATAGGGATGGTCGGAAAATTTCTGCGCAATATCGATTTCTGAGTTTCCAATCATAAATGGGATTACCACAGCAGTAATCAGAAACTGGTCTCGGAAATGGGTATTCTGTGAAAAAACTGCATGGTGGCAACTCTGAAATTTTTGCCCAATCACAGAGCTCAGAAGCCTTGTTAATCAGAATTTCCAGGGAATCGGAAGTCAGCATTTCAGACCAACCCTAAAAAGGAACTGTGTAAACTGTGTATTCCTTTCCCCATAACATTGAATGGATACTATACTGCAATGCTTGCTATTATTTTGTTTCCCCTCATTAGAAAAATGCCTTTGGGGATTTCGTTGAGGTGGAATTAAAGAGCTAGGAGAGTCCATAATGATTCTGCTATGGACCTTCTCACACTTATTTGTGCTTTTAATGATTGCTCATTTACAACCATACTATCTGTTGACCCTTACCATATTTCCTAGTACATGTATGATGTTTGATTTCACCATATTTCTGATTCAGATAGGAGTAGTTTGCATCTAGAAAAAAAGTGAGTGGTCTATTGACCATAAGAGGAGAGTAAAAGGCATGACATCAATAGCAAATGTGACCAAGAACAACTAGTCAATCAGAACCATTGTTTCACTGAACAATTAAATCCTAAACCCACCTTGCAATACCAGTGTACATGCTTATTTATTCAATCAATTATTAGTCCATTGTGAGGCAGTAATGTAATGAATACAATCATACAAATACAAGCCAGGAATAAAGCCTCACATACACTAGACAATTCTTGGCCAAAGTGACCAGCTGAGGCCACGTGTACCAAAAATGTAGTGTGCTGCTGTATTTATGGAGGGGAGAGCACTGAAGGGGGCCCAAGGTGAGGGAAAGGTAGTTGGACCCCCTCTCTGCGCCTGTGTGTGCCCTTCTTCTGCGCTGTGCCCCCTTCTGGCCTTAAAAATGGCCCTGGTTAGCCCCAGAGCTGCCTCCCCCCCCTTGGATTCTCCCCCCATGGGCCCCCCTGTGGTCACTCCCATTGCGGGAGCACCTAGTCCCAGGTTCAAATCCCACCCAGGGCACTATCTGCTCAGAGTTTTTTTTGTTTCCTCCAGGCACCCCGGTTTCCTCCCACATCCCAAAAACATACAGATAAGGTAATTGGCTTCCCCTAAAAATTGGCCTTAAACTATGATACATGCACTACAGTATACATGCATTGGCCCTAGACTACGATACATACATAGACATATGACAATGGTAGGGATTAGATTGTGAGCCCCTCTGAGGGACGGTTCAGTGCTGTAAAGTATATTGTCTTGTCACTTAAGAAGATACCGGCACCATGTAAATACTTAATAATAATAATTATTATGAAGCTCTCAATTAGACAGTCCAAAAGACACCATGAAAAACGTCCATCATTAAAGTCTTACGTTACAGTGCAGATCAACAGGTCACATTAAAAACAAACAAGATGAACATCTGTAATTCTGTATTTTTAAATATCAGAAAAGTGTTGGAGTAAAATAATTGGCAAACAGCATGACATCTATCTAAGTATTAAGTTGTTAATTGGTATTGAAAAAAAATAGAATGATTGTCTATTTGCCAATCAAACAGAATCTGGAACTTCCTCATATGCTGTATTAATTTTGAAGACAAGAAATCAAGTCAACATTTTGGAACCATGCTGGGTCCCTTTCTAAAGGCAAAATTGCTCAAATGGCAAAATTCATCTGTTGCTCAATAAAGCACCAAACAAGTCTTGGGGGAAACCACCTGTAACGATTGTGGAATCGTCTCCGTGGTCAGCGCACCAGACGTGCGCTGACACGGCGGATTTCCTCCACAAGCGTATAAATTTGCAGGAACCCAGCAGTAGGTGCAATGCACCTGCAGAGGGAAATTCCTGACGGCAGGTGGAGCTGTGGAGTGCAGAGGAACAGCTCCTCTGCTCTACCACACACGCCAGACAGGAATTGTACGAAGGGAAGAACCGTAATCGCAAGAGAAGCGATTGAGATTGTGTGTGTGTGCATAAAACTAGTCGCCAACCCACGACTGTGCACACACCACAGCAGATACGAAGCAGGAACGCGATCGCGAGAGGTGCGATCGCCAGACGTGACACAAGGCTACAGCAAGGCGGAGCACGAGAATAGCAAAGGCACAGCAAATCATACAATGAGGAGATATGGAAAATAACAAACTCTAGCTAACCACGAACACCGCACTCATTCGCAACAGTGCACGCGGTTATGCGCGGTCTCCACGTGATAAGCACAATAGAGACAAGCACGCCTAACTAACCATCGACAGACAAACATGAAACAGAGGACGCGAACGATTGCTTAACGGTTACCTCACCGAGCCTCCAGCAAGCGGTCGTAGCAGACAAGACAGACACACGAAAACAGGGACAAGCGAGAGATAGGATCCACAGCACTAGCGAAAAGTGGCTAGCGTGATCCAGGAAGACAGAACAGAAGGATCCACAGCGCTAGACGAAAAGTGGCTAGCGCGATCCCAGGAGACAGAACAGAAGGATCCACTGCGCTAGCGAAAAGTGACTAGCGCGATCCCAGGAGACAGAACAGAAGAGATAGCTGGTAGCAACCGCTGCACCAGCTATACTCCAAGAACAGAGATCAGAACCATTTCCTGTCCATCACCGCTGGGACAGGACAACAGCAACAGAACAAACAAACAGATAAACAATCCTAACTGCACTTAGGGAATCTGCCTAGCACAGTTTCCAGGAATTACTCTAAGCTGATCTTCAAACCAAGAGCATAGCTGACACTCTCCCGAGTGTTTCACAGGAATACTCCTTATGACCAGCGAAGCATTGTGGGAAAGACATAGTACTTATAGTACATGCCTCCAATGAATGTGGCCAGGCAAGTTGCATGACAACGTATGCAAATTCCTCTGCAAGCACAAGTTGCAAAACTGTCAAAAGCTCTTCTTTCCAGAGTCCTGCAGCATGCAAACCTACACAATGGCCAGAAAGCTGCCTGCCTGCACAGGCAGCTGAGCAAATCATCACACCACCTCTGTGCACTTACTATCAGCAGCTGCTTGCATGCTGCACATCACTAGATACTGGGTGCATAGAGGTTGTTTCACCCCAAGACGTCTCTGTTTGGTGCATTACTAAGTAGCAGACAGAGTTTGTAATTTAAGCAATTTGCCTTGATAAAGGGACCAGGCATGCTCTGAAACTTTGGCTTCCTAACCTTCAAGACAATAAACCAAGCATATAAGGAGTGCCAGCTTCTAATTTATTGGTTGAAGACATCACCCACCTGGTTTTGCTGAGCACTCCTGCTCATGAACTGTGGCCTTACCATTAGGGAGCGCAAGACATCTTCTCCAAATACTGATGTTCTATTTGGACATTAAATGCCTCTTTGTGTAGGTAGTATGTAGATATACAATAAACAGATCATTGATTGAGTGTTCCTTAACCCTGCCCACCAACAGTACATGTTTTGCAGAAAGCCACAAACATGCACAGGTGAGGTAATTAGTGTCTCAGCAGAGCTGATTAACTACCTCTGTGGATTTCCACAAAACATGCACTATTGGTGGGCCTTGAAATTTTCACCAAAGTCATTTTCACATTGAAAATGCTATTTCAAAATTTGAGAAATTTTCATGAAAAAATAGCTTGTGTTTTCGAATTTTTGCATTTTTCGTAAAAACACAAAGAATCTATATTTTTCGTGTGAAAATGTGAAAAAACAATATTTTTACAGCAAAAAATTGCGATAAGCGCGACAATGAAGAACACTGATATTTTCAATGCAACAATTTTTTACCGCAAAAATTGGAGAAAAACGCGAAAAGCCGAAAATAAAACAAAATTTCTATGGAATTTTTGCTTGAAAATCTAATTTCACATTATTTTCATGAAAATTAACCACTTAAGCCCACAGGGTTGAAATTTTTTTACATCCGAGCAACTTTCACCTCCCATTCATTTGCCAGTAACTTTATCACTACTCATCACAATGAATTGATCTATATCTTGTTTTTTCCGCCACCAATTAGGCTTTCTGTGGGTGGTACATTTTGCTAAGAGCCACTTTACTGTAAATGCATTTTAACAGAAAGAATAAGAAAAAAAACGGAAAAAATTCATTATTTCTCAGTTTTCAGCCATTATAGTTTTAAAATAATACATGCCTCCATAATTAAAACTCACGTATTGTATTTGCCCATATGCCGCGGGTATTACACCGTTAAAATTATGTCCCTATCACAATGTATGGCGACAATATTTTATTTGGAAATAAAGGTGCATTTTTTCAATTTGCGTCCATCACTATTTAGAAGCCCATAATTTATTAATTCATATTGATATACTCCTTTGACATGCATATTTAACCACTTCACCACTGAGGGGCTTTACCCCCTGACCACCAGAGCAATTTTCACCTTTCAGCGCTCCTTCCATTCATTCGTCTATAACTTTATCATTACTTATCGCAATGACATGAACTATATCTTGTTTTTTCCGCCACCAATTAGGCTTTCTTTAGGTGGGACATTATGCCAAGAATTATTTTATTCTAAATGTGTTTTAATGGGAAAATAGAAAAAAAATTGGGAAAAAAATTATTATTTTTCAGTTTTCGGCCATTATAGTTTTTAAATAATGCATGCTACTGTAATTAAAACCCATGAAATGTATTTGCCCTTTTGTCCCGGTTATAAAACCGTTTAAATTATGTCCCTATCACAATGTTTGGCGCCAATATTTTATTTGGAAATAAAGGTGCATTTTTTTCAGTTTTGTGTCCATCCCTAATTACAAGCCCTTAGTTTATAAAGTAACAGTGTTGTACCCTCCTGACATAAATATTTAAAAAGTTCAGTCCCTAAGGTAACTATTTATGTATTTTTTTATTGTACATTTTTTAATTTTTTTTTTAATTACAAAAAAAAAAAAATTGGGAGTGTGGGAGGTAATGAGTTAAATTTTTGTGTAAAAGTAATGTATTTGTATGTGAACAATGTTTAGGGTGTAGTTTTACTATTTGGCCACAAGATGGCCACAGTAACTTTTTGTTTAATGCGACCTCCAAGAGTCCTTCCGGACTCTTAGAGGAAGTACTAGGAGGCTGGGTAAGTGTTTTTTTTTCACAATGATCGCGCTGCTCATCGGAGAGCAGCGGATCATTGCGGGGCTTAGATCAACGAACGGGAATGGATTTTCCCGTTCATTGATCTCCGGGCGAGCGGTGGGCGGCGTGTTTACGAGCGGCCGGCGGCGTGTTTACGAGTGGGAGCGCGGGCAGCGGCGGGAGTGCGCAAAGTACGAATTTCTCCATCCCTGGGGGTTAAAGGATGGAAAAAGGGACGGAGAAATCCGTACGGGCGGGGGTAAAGTGGTTAAAAAGTTCAGACCCTTAGGTAACTATTTATGTTTTTTTTTTTTTTTATTATTATTGTCATTTTTTTTTTTAAATTTAAACTTGTATGTGGGTATTTTTTGGTGTGGGAGGTAAACAGGTTTTTTTTTAATGTATTTAAATGTATTTATTTAATACTGTGTGTTTTGGTGCAATTTGCTATTTGGCCACAAGATGGCCACAATCAAAAAGTCCTGGGAGCGATCGATCTCACTCCCAGGCAGAAGAAAGGAGACCAGAGCTCAGAAAAGCCGCAGCATCTGAAGAGACGCTGTCGGCTTTTCTCCGGGGGGGGGTGTCCAATCAGCGAAAGGGATTTATAATCCCTTTCACTGATCGGTGGGCTAGCGGCCAGCAGCGGGGGCGCGCACGGGGGGCCCACGGGAGCGCGCGCGACCCGCGGGAGTGCGCGCAGCCTAACTGGACAAAAATTTTCGTCCAGTTAGGCTTAAGTGGTTAAAGCAAAAAGAATATTGCCATTTCAGCTCATCATTACTGATCATTTACAATGCAGATGGCACCCTACTTACAAATGACTGGAGTAACAGTGTTTCAGAGATATAAACAAAGTTGTCTTCATGTACAAAATATACAACACTGATTTTGTATTACAAATTTTGTTGTTATGTGACAGTATTGCATAAATTGTTAATAAGTTAATAAGTAGTTTAACCACTTATAGACACCTCTGAAGTCTAACTGGACGTGTTCAGTTTTATAGTGGCGGGTGCGCACGCATGTCTGCACGACCCCAGCTATTACCCAGCGTTTTTTTTAATAGCAGCAATTGGGGAAGGGAACTGAGGGTTCCCCGAAACAATCTCAGTGTCAGGAGTGAATGGACATGACCCCGATCAGGGGCCATGTCCATTCATAAAGTCGGAACTAACATAAAGTTGAAAAAAAATAAACACTTCCTGTTAAAGCAGGGTAGTATTTCTAGTGCCATCTAATTGCAAAAGCTTAAATTGCACACCCCACAAATTTGTAATAAAAAAAAATACAACGAATCCCTTCCAAAGCCCCCCACCCAGTTACCAAGTTATCATCAATCACATAAAAAAAAGTTAAAAAAAAAATATTAATAGTTGCCTTAGGGACTCAACTTTTTTTTAATATGTATGGCATGAGGGTATATTACTGTTATTTCAGTACTTAAAGGGGCGCTGTGGTGAAAAATTGTAAAAATGTAAATATGTGCAAGCATATACAAATAAGAAGTATGTTTCTTCCAGAGTAAAATGAGAAATAAATTACTTTTCTCCTATGTTGCTGTCACTTACAGTAGGTAGTAGAAATCTGACAGAAGCGACAGGTTTTGGACTAGTCCATCTCTTCATAGGGGATTCTCAGGGACTTATTTATTTTTAAAAGCACTTAGTGAATGGCAGTTGCTCTCTCCAATTGCCAAAAAAACTGTGTGGCCAGCATCATTGTTTAAATCCTTTTTAGGTAATATCTTTATAAAGAATAAAAGCTGAGAATCCCCTATGAAGAGATGGACTAGTCCAAAACCCGTCACCTGTCACTTCTATCAGATTTCTACTAATTCCTGTAAGTGACAGCAACATAGGACAAAAATAATTTATGGCTCATTTTACTTTGGAAAAAATATACTTCTTATTTGTCTATGTTTGCACATATTTAATTTTTTTTTTGCCATAGTGCCCTTTTAAGGACTTGCAATTGACTGGACGCAAAATAAAACAAAACAAAAAAAACAGAAAAATACACATTTACTTCCAAATATTATATTGCCACCATACATTGTACTAGGAATTTAATTTAAATGTTGTGATTAGAGATGGCCCGAATGGTTCGCCGGAGAACGGTTCCCGGCGAGCTTCCGTGGTTCGCATTCGTGGAGAACCGCGAACTTTTCTGGCAATTCGATTCGCCCTCATAGTGCATCATTAGGGTCAACTTTGACCCTTTACATCACAGTCAGCAGGCACATTGTAGCCAATCAGGCTACACTCCCCCCTGAAGCCCCCCCTTATAAAAGGCAGGTAGCGTCAGGCATTGGACTCACTCATGTGCCTGTAGTAATTAGAGACGGGAGAGCTGCTGTGCAGAGACCTATATGGAAAGCTTAGTTAGGCTCTTGTAGGCTTCTTAGCTTGCTACTTGCTGATTCTTATTGCTAAAAAAGCACCCATCAACAGCTCTTTTGAGAGCTAATCTTGTTCTTGTGATATTTTTGTGTGTGTGTGTGTGTTTGTGTGTCCCACAGACACTTGTGTTACATAGACAGCCTTGGAAATTCCTACTGTGTGTGCCACTGCCAGGCCCAGCACATTCAGTGACTACCTGTGTGTGTGACAGGTGCACATATAATACCCATCACTGCATATACCTACTACCTGTTGTTCACTTCAGTGCACCCACCTACCTACATTAGCACACGCAGTGTCACTGTGCCTGTCCGGTACCTGTCTGTGTGTGACAGGTGCACATTGTAATACCCATCACTGCATATACCTACCTGTTGTTTACTTCAGTGCACCCACCTACCTATGTGAGCACACGCAGTGTCACTGCGCCTGTCCAGTACCTGTCTGTGTGTGACAGGTGCACATTATAATACCCATCACTGCATATACATACCTGTTGTTCACAGTGCACCTACCTACCTACATGAGCGCACGCAGTGTGATATTTAATACCACCAGTCACTGTACCTGTTCACGGTACGTGTGTGTGACCGGTGCACATTTCTAATACCCATCACTGAATATACCTACCTGTTGTTCAGTGCACCCACCTACCTACGTGAGCGCACGCAGTGTGCTATTTAATACCACCAGTCACTGTACCTGTTCTCGGTACGTGTGTGTGACAGGTGACAGCGATCTCAAGGTGATGTCAGACATCCGGACATTCTTTAGTCCAATGCCTCGCCTTAGCACTTCCAGATCCCTCCTCCACCAACGCCTGGACTGGCAGGTAGCCGACTACCTGGCCTTAAGTGTGGATGTAGACACTGTGAGCAGTGATTAACCCTTGGACTACTGGGTGTGCAGGCTTGACCTGTGGCCAGAGCTGTCCCAATTTGCCATCCAACTTCTGTCTTGCCCTACATCAAGCGTCCTGTCAGAAAGGACCTTCAGCGCAGCTGGGGGCATTGTCACTGAGAAGAGAAGTCGCCTAAGTCAAAAAAGTGTTCAGTACCTCACCTTTATCAAAATGAATGAGGCATGGATCCCAGAGGGCTACTGCCTGCCCGAAGACTAAGTTAGTCCCCACACACAGCATCTCTGCCTGCACGCCGTGTGACTGCCTGCCCCAAGACTGCTAGCAGCGGCCGCTATAATAATTTTTCTGGTGCGTGTACATGCCTGCCTAATTTTTCTGGCTGCACTGCAGCTGCAACAACAAAACAGAAGGCATGTACATGTGCCAATTCCCCTTCGTGATCATTACCTTGCCGCAGTGAAGGGGTTTGCGTATTACAACGAAGCAATGACCAACGGCTATATGAGTGTCTCGAGGGGGGGGGGGGGGCTCCCCAAAGATAATAAGGTTGTTGCTTCATTGTGGACAGACCAAATTTGATCAGCTGGACAGTCACTGTTCTATCATTGAGCTACCACAGCCTGGCGACCATATGGGCTTGAAAACCGCCATGGCCTGCACTCTCGCCATGGTGCGCACCCGTCTAGCACGGCCGTCACTACACAAACAGCTGTTTGTGGTGCGTTACACAGTGAGTTTCATGTGTCAGTGTGTAGCAGTACTCTAATTACACTCCCTGATTGATGTATACACATGCAAGATGTTTGGAAAGCACTTTAGTCCTGCAATTTAGCATTCAATGTGATTTCTGCCCTTAAAACGTTGCTTTGCCTCAAATCCAGATTTTTCCCCGGGACTTTTGGCATCTATCCCACTCCCCCATGCAAAAAATCAGTTATTAGACCTCTTGAAACATCTTTTCCATCACTTTTGTGGCCAGCATAAGGCCTCATTCACACTTCGTGCACTTCTGTCCGCTTTTTTTCAGCACATCAATGCGGATACAAGTTGCTGAAAAAAAGCGGACAGAGGCGCACAGGTGTGAATGAGGCCTAAGTGTTTCTAGTTTTCATAGTTCGCCTCCCCATTGAAGTCTATTGTGGTTCGCTGATGTTCGCACAAACCAAACTTTTGCGGAAGTTCGCGTTCGCGGTTCGCAAACCAAAAATCGGAGGTTCGGGCCATCTCTAGTTGTGATAGCTGGAACTAATAGGCAGATAAAATGGGTGGGTTGTTTATAGTAACAATGCTTTTTTTAAGACTATAGAGGATGGAATTTGATAAATAGTGTATTTTTTCTTTTTTTTTCTTGTTTTTGCTTATAAACTGCATAGAAAATAAAGTAATTACTGAAAACAAGTATCACCCACAAAAAGCCTAATTTGTTGTGGAAAAAAAACCAAGATATAGAACATTCACGTGTGAGAAGCAGTGATAAAGTTATGGCCAAATGAATGAAAGGAGCGCTTCCTCCAGCCCCTGGCAGCCGTCCTGTGCCCTTGCCACAGCTCTGGTGGCTCCCTGTCCCCTCCAGTGCAGATGCTTATCTTGACAAGTTGGCATCTACTGCACCTGCACGAGCCCGCTGTCAATCTCACTCACATGGTGTGGAGCATTCTGCGCAGGCGCAGTACTTCTGCCAGGGGCTGGAGGAAGCCCTGGGTAAGTAAAGCTTTTTTTCCCCCTGATGCTTCTTTTAAGGCAAAATGGGCTGTAGGCTGAAGTGAGTTAGTACACGTTAAAAGCACATTGAAAAGAACTATAAAAACATAGTTTATACTATATGTCCAAATTCAGAGTTGTTCAAAAGTAAATAATTTATCCGTGTTTAACACAGGCATCAACTTACCACAAATTCAACTTACAATCACCCAGAACGTAACCTGTTTGTAAGTAGGGGACCGCCTATACAGGAAAGTAGGTCAGAGGTGAAGCTAGGCTTTTCAGAACCCGGGGCAAAGACAGTTTTTGCACCTCCCCCATCTGGACAAATTGGGCATGGCCATGCATCAGAAAATGGGTGTGGTCATGGGTGGAGCCAAATGTACAAATGCTGTGTACATAGCCAGATGTGCCGCCCTTCCCCTCGTTTAGATAGCCAGATGTACTCCCTATAGTTAGCCAGGTGTGCCCCCCTTGTTCTGCTGCTGTTAACACTTCTGCACTCCTCTGCAGAGGGAGGGAGAGAAGCAGGGACACTTCGGGCAGCCACCGAGCTGCCTCTCACTCACTTGGGGGTGCGGTGGCCATGCTATGCGCCTCCTTACAGTGCTGCGCCCGGGGCCATGTGTCCCCCCCCCCTTGCCCACCCATAGCTACGCTTCTGAAGTAGGTTTGGTAAAGCAATAAAAGAAAGACAACTCATATGACTACCCACTGCTTGTTTTGTTGTTTGCTGAAATATTTTGCTGTGAATTTATTCAGTGCTGTAAACCATTTTACAGTATATCTAAGCCTATACAGATTGAAAATATTGTTCAAAATCAGACAAGAACTAAAAGTGACAACACAGCATCTTGGAAACACTTTGCCATATAACTGTTGTGTATGTTTCAATAAAGCTTAGCTTATTACTTTTTGTATTTTACTGCATTAGAAACCTACCAGATACGACTATTGAAGTTCCTGAAAATCTCCCATCGGGGACAGCAATTATGAGATTACAGGCAACCGATCGGGATATCGGAGACAGTGTGCACTATGAATTTTTCACAAGGTATCCTGGGTTTTTCATAGATGAAGGTAAGGTGAATGTTTCCCATACAAATAAATCATAATCCAGACTGACTAAGGCCACCTAACCAAAGAAACAAACTTTACTTTTAACTTACCGTAAACTGAATACTTGGCAATGATGTATTACAGTTTATGTGGAAATGGGAAAGCACGATAAGAAAAAAGAAATAAAAAAAAAATCCTTTCAATGACTTCTTTGTAGAGATGGCTCGAACCTCCGATTTTAGGTTCGCGAACCTCCGCAAACGTTTGCAGACTTGCAAACTTTTGCGAACCGCAATAGACTTCAATGGGGAGGCGAACTTTGAAAACTAGAAACATTTATGCTGGCCACAAAAGTGATGGAAAATATGTTTCAAGAGGTCTAACATTGAGTTTTTGCATGGATGAGTGGGATAGATGCCAAAAGTCCCGGGGAAAAATCTGGATTTGATGCAAAGCAGCGTTTTAAGGGCAGAAATCACATTACATGATAAATTGGAGGCCTAAAGTGCTTTAAAACATCTTACATGTGTATACATCAATCAGGGAGTGTAATTAGAGTTCTGCTTCACACTGACACACCAAACTCACTGTGTAACGCACCGCAAACAGCTGTTTGTGTTGTGACGGCCGTGCTGGACTGGTGCGCACCATGGCGAGAGTGCAGGCGATAGCGGTTTTCAAGCCCATATGGTCGCCAGGCTGAGGTAGCTCAATGACGAGGCGTTGGTGGAGGGTGGATCTGGAAGCGCTAAGGCGAGGCGTTGGACTAAAGAATGTCCGCATGTCCGATATCACCATGAGATCGCTGGAGCATCCTGTCCTTGCCTGCGTGGACATGGGAGAAGGATTACTGGCAGTGGTACCTTTATTGCGTTGTGCTGTGACTTCACCCTTAAATGCCTTGTAAAGCATAGTTGCCAGCTTGTTCTGCAAGTGCTGCATCCTTTCTGCCTTCTGGTGATTTGGAAACATCTCCGCCACTTTGTGCCTATACCGAGGGTCTAGTAGCGTGGCCACCCAGTACAGCTCATTCCCCTTGAGTTTTTATATATGGAGGTCCCTCAACAGGCTGGACAGCTGAAAGACGTCATCTGCACAAAGTTGGAAGCAGATGTACTATCCATCTCCTCTTGCTCTTCCTCAGTGATTTCAGCTAAGTTCTCCTCCTCCCCCCAGCCATGAACAATACCACGGCAAAGTTGAGCAGCACAAGCCCCCTGCGACACCTGCTGCGGTTGTTCTTCCGCCTCATTTTCCTCCTTCAAAACAACACCTTCCTCATCATCTGACTCCTCTTCCCCAAATGACTATTCCTCCTCTTCCTCCTCCCCCCTCTGTGCTACCGCAGGTGTTGAGGAATCATCTGCTTCTGCTGAGAATTGATCCCACAACTCTTCCTCCCATTCCTGTTCATGCTCCTCCACAGCTTGATCCACCACTCTATGTACGGCACATTCCAGGAAGAAGGCATATGGGATCAAGTCGCTGGTGGTGCCTTCACTGCGACTCACCAGGTTTGTCACCTCCTCAAACGGTCACATGAGCCTGCAGGCATTTTGCATCAGTGTCCAGTACTTCGGCAAGAACATCCCCATCTCCCCAGACTGTGTGCTTTGACTGTAGTTGTAGAGATACTGTTTGACGGCTTTCTCCTGTTGTAGCAGGCGGTTGAACATCAGGAGGGTCAAATTCCAGCGAGTCGGGCTATCGCAAATCAAGCGTCTCACCGGCAAGTTGTTTCTCCGCTGAATATTGGAAAAGCATGCCATGGCCGTGTAAGACCACCTGAAATGCCCACACACCTTCCTGGACTGCTTAAGGACATCCTGTAAGCCAGGGTACTTAGACACAAATCTCTGAATTACTAGATTGAGCACATGTGCCATGCAGGGTACATGTGTCAACTTTCCCAAATTCAAAGCCGAAATGAGATTGCTGCCGTTGTCACACACCACGTTGCCGATCTCCAGTTGGTGCAGGGTCAGCCACTGATCCACCTGTTTGTTCAGAGCAGCCAGGAGAGCTGCTCCAGTGTGACTCTTCACTTTGAGGCAAGACATGTCTAAGATGGCGTGACACCGTCGTACCTGGCATGCAGCATAGGCCCTGGGGAGCTGGGGCTGTGTAGCTGGAGATGAGATTGCAGCACCAGTAGAGTTGCGCTGCCACTCAGCCAAGGAGGAGGAGGACAGTGAAGAGGATGTAGCAGGAGGAGAGCAGGTGGCAGCAGGCCTGCCTGCAAGCCGAGGAGGTGTCACAAGTAGGTCCGCTGCGCAGCCACGTACTCTCTGCTTGTCAGTGGTCAGCAGGTTGACCCAATGGGCTGTGTAAGTAATGTACCTGCCCTGACCGTGCTTGGCAGACAAGGCATCTGTGGTCAGATGGACCCTTGACCCAACGCTGTGTGCCAGAGATGACACCACTTTCCTCTCAGCTTCATGGTACAATTTGGTTATTGCCTTTTTAGAGAAATAATTGCGGCCTGGTATCTTTCACTGCGGTGTCCCAATGGCCACAAATTTACGGAAGGCCTCAGAGTCCACCAGCTATTATGGTAACAGCTGGCGAGCTAACAGTTCCACCAAGCTAGCTGTCAGACGCCGGGCAAGGGGGTGATTGGCAGAAATTGGCTTCTTCCGTGCAAAGATTTCCCTCACGGACACCTGGCTGCTGCTGTGGGCAGAGGAGCAGGAACCGCTCAAGGTGAGAGGCGGAGTGGAGGAGGGTGGCTGTGATTGTGAAGGTGCAAGGGAGAAAGTGGCTGAAGATGCTTCACCTGAAGGAGGAAGAGGAGAAGGAGGGTGGCTTTTATTTTGTGTGCTGCTTGTCCTCTGGTGCTCTTCCCATTGCAGTTTGTGCCTTTTCTGCATGTGCCTTCGTAAGGCAGTTGTCCCTACGTGGGTGTTGTCCTTTCCATGGCTCAATTTCTGGAGGCAGAGAGAACAGATGGCATTGCTCTGATCTAAGGCAGACACACTAAAAAATGTCCAAACCGCTGAGCCCCCCTGGGGTGATGGCACTATGGTGGCATCAGCAGCTGACGTTGAAAGGCATGTTGGCTGGCTCTCCATAGGTGGCGATACATGGTGCTGGACACTGCCACCAGCTGTTTCCGATGACGAGCTCCCCCTACTTCTTTCAGGAATTCATCTCCTCCTACTTCTCTCTGATTCCCCCTCTGAACTGTCCCCTTAGTCATCTTGTCTCTTAGGAACCCACGTGACATCCGTATCATCGTCATCATCATAATCATCCTGCCCAGCTTCGCTTGCCTCAGACACCTCATAAACTGCACCAACAGCAGGTACTTCATCATCCTCCTCCTCACACCTTACGTTCATAGTGTTGCCTAACTCAGACATATGAGGTGGTGTAACTTGCTTAGCGCCTTCATCTTGTTGTAACAGTAGTTGCTGTGAATCAGTTAATTCCCCACTAAATAACTCCTGAGAAGTGTCAAATGGAACGGATGTGGTGCTAGTAGTAGCACTGGTGGCTGCGGAAGATGAGGTGTTCTGTGTTAAATAGTCAACCACGTCCTGACAATCTTGGGAGTTGATGGGACGTGCCTTCTTCTGAGCACTGGACTTTGGTCCAGGGCCGCACTAAATCACATCAGCATGACCTCGAACAGATCTGCTGGGTGGCCTTCCTCTGGGTCTTCCTCTGCCTCTGCCTCTACCTGTTTTGTCCATATCGGGGGGATGACGTGAAAGATATGCACTGACTTGACTAATACAATGTGCAGTCACACAGGTGCAGTTAATAGGTATGCACGGAGTGGTACATCACACTGCGTGCGCTCACGTAGGTAGGTGGGTGCACTTCATACCTGAACTCCAGGTATATGCACTGCACTGGTGGGTATTACAAATGTGCACCTGTCACACACACATACCGTTAACATGTACAGTGACTGGTGGTATTAAATAGCACTCTGCTTGCGCTCATGTGGGTAGGTGGGTGCACTGAACAACAGGTAGGTAGGTATATGCAGTGCTGCTGGGCATTACAAATATGCACCTGTCACACACACACACACACGTACCATGAACAGGTGCAATGGCTGGTGGTATTAACAATGAGTGCGCTCACGTAGGTAGGTAGGTAGGTGGGTGGACTAAACAGTGAACAGGTGCAATGATTGGGATTACAAATGTGCAGCTGCCTGTCACACACACAGGTAGTCACTGAATGTGCTGGGCCTGGCAGTGGCACAGTAGGAATTAAGGGGCCAAAGGCCAGCTGCGACTGACTGACAGGGCTGTATATAAATATAATGCAAGTGGGCCACACACACAAAAAAAAAAATAGATCACAAGAACAAGATTAGCTCTCAAAAGAGATGTTGAGGGGTGCTTTTTTAGCAATAAGAATCATCAAGGAGCAAGCTAACAAGCCTACAAGATCCTAACTAAGCTTTCCCTAGGAGAGTCTGCAGCAGCTCTCCCTTCTCTAATTACTGCAGGCACAGGAGTGAGTCCAATGCCTGACACTGCCTGCATTTTATAAGGGGGGGGGGGAGGGCCTCCAGGAGGGAATGTAGCCTGATTGGCTACAATGTGCCTGCTGACTGTGATGTAGAGGGTCAAAGCTGACCCCAATGATGTCCTATGGGGGCGAATCGAACTTCCGGAAAAGTTTGTGTTTCTCCACGATCGCGAACCCCAGAAGTTCGCCGGGAACCATTCGCCGGCGAACCGTTTGGGCCATCTCTACTTCTTTGTGAAAATTGATTTTCATGAAAAATGGGCCCATGTCTGCACACGAGGGGAAAAAAAGTTCAAAAGAAGGGGAAAGAAACAGGGAGAGAAGGGGCTCTCCCTGTGCTATAGGACTTAGAGGCACACACTATACTAGGTCTCTCTTACCTCTGGAGCAGGCTGAATCTGTAGTTATACAGTACCAGAAATCAGCACATCCATGTGCAAGCCTGCCAGGTTAAAGTACCCCTGAACTGAGAGGGGGATATTAAAGGTTGTACACAAACGTGCAGTGCTGAGACATGTCACAGCACAAATCTTACCGTTTTGTGCCCCCAGGGGTCGCCGCTCTGCTGGTCTGAATTTTGCGACGGGGACGGAATGTCAATTATGGCCATGGAGGAAGTGGCAGTTTTCTTCCTCCAATCAGTCCACTCTGTCCACTCTCTCCCCAGCGCGTCCTGGCCCCATGCGACATAGTTACCGCCCCCTAATGCACGTCTTCATTGTATCTGTGGATACAGAGACGCACAGTCTGTTTCTGGCATTGCCGCTGACCCGGAAGTACTTACGGGGTCAGCGCACGAGCCGGCATTTCCAAAAGTTAATTGCGGCGGAACGGGAAAATGGAGAGGACCAATAGCACAGCGATGGATGACAGAAGTGGGTAAGTAATGGTGTAATGTTTTTTTTTTTTTACACAGGTTCATTTCTATAACTCAGGAGTACTTTAAGCAGCTGATCGAATCACCAGGGTAAATGTCATTGTGATTTGGTCCTTTACATTATTTTTTATTATCGTAGATTTGTGAGTCAGTAACATGATGAGGTCAGATTGCTGGATACCCTACAAAATCATATATAAGCCTCTGTATGTTACATAAATTTTGTAAGGATCTGACCCAGTTCTGTATCATGACTGAAAGAGAAACTTAAAGTTTTGAAAGCTTGCAAAGAAATCTTGTTTAGCTAGTCATTAAAGGTATCACCCAAACAGCTTTTGTTGTTATGCCTTTAGATTTGTGAGTGTGTTATATAACCAATACAAGCCCCAAAATGTTATTGTAATGTATTTGAATCAAATGTATATTTTTAAATTAAAATTATAATTATCTCTGCACTGCTGTCCATTTGCATATTTTTCCTTGTTCTGTCATGAGTGTTCCACATGTGATTGGCTAATTACCTACCTGCGGATATTTTTTAAGTTCTGTTTAACCAACTTTTAGTGCCTTTTTTATTTCTCACTCTGACGAAGCGAGGGAATGCCTCGTGAAATGGGTTAGATGCCCTTTAGGACGCCAGTAGCTTTTTATTGATCCTTATTTTATTTCCTTGAATAAAAAGAAAATCTTAAATGTTACCTATGGTAGACAACTCATTGGTTCACCATGGCTTCTGAAAACCTTATCTGTCATGGCTGTTGAGTCTTGGTTTCTGCAAATCTTCGAACATCACTGGAGGCTGGCTACAAAGTTCCAGCTCTTTTCCACTTATCTCGACACAATTCAAATCACTTACTGGTATATTTCACTGCCCTGTAAGTTTATAAATAGTACACATATAGATATTAAAGTGTTCAGACAAATCTCATTCCACACATATTATTTGAACCACCAAAACAGTTACTTCAATCTGTTCTTAAAAGACACCCATGGTGAAAATAAACTGATCCCCCTACTCCTAAAAATCCCACAGCTTTATATTCTGTGTATCAGCTACAAAAAAAATAGGTTTAACCTTGTTTCCCACTTATCTACCAAAGCGGTTTTGACAGTTTTGCGATGTCCTTATTTAATCAGAATTAACTTTATCCCTATGATACAAAAATGAAATATATATATTTTTTTTTCCAGACAAACTAGGCTTTTATTGTATGCCATTTTTTCCCTCAAAAAAATTTGTTTTCTATGAATTTTAATGGGAAAACAAGGAAAAAAATAGAAAAAAACACATTATTTCTCAGTTTTAGCAATTCCAGTTTAAAAAATAAAAGTGCTACTGTAGATAAAACACAACTTTTGTTTGGCTAGTCTTACCGCTTATCACAACACTTAGGTTATGTTTCGGTCACAATTTATGGTGAAGATATTTGATTATGAAATAATGCTACAGAGTGTATTTTTCACTATGAACTGAGAAAATAAAAGTATTTTTAATGGTAAAAATCTCATTAGCTCAGAAAACATATATTCCTATTCACCAATTAGTGTTGCATCAGATAGTGCCAGAAATGTGCACAGGAGCAAGCCCAATCCTGCACAGCACTGCTTCTGCTACAAGACGTACATCTACTGACTTGTGGCTTAGATGAAGTCACAGAGGACGTAGATATACTTTAGTGGTGGATAAAGTGGTTAATGTTGTATTGTCTCATATGACTGACACAGTCCTTCAGTGTTCCAGTAGGTAAAATACATGAACTCTAGACCCTTTTTTATCCATTCCCTGCACTCCAAAGTTACATAAAAGAGTTTTACGGCTGTAATTCCTTATCACTGAGGATTACACTATAGACCTAGGTCAGGATTGGAGAGACACTGTCACTTGCATTCTTGATGTTTAACTTTTTCAGGCAGAAAACCTAAGCCTGTAGTCCTTTGTAATAATGGTAAATCTATCATTCTGGATCATTTCAGCAATACCCATTTAACATATCACACAAGGCAGATATTTGCACTTTTTCACACTCCATTTACTATGTAAACTGGCAGAATACTGTATTGTGTCATGAATAAGAGCAGGGTTATATAACTTGTATATTGTGCTATATGTGGATATTTCTCTCCTCTTTACTGCAGATTCTGGTGAAATAAAAATTGCCTATTCATTGGACTATGAAGATCCTGACATTGTACGTAATCAGCGAATAATCGTGTATGCCCTTGACAATGACAGAGTGCACACTGGAGTGGCAGAAATAATAATGCAACTAACTGATGTCAATGATAACTATCCCCAGTGTGAAGGGTTTCCTAATGTGTAAGTAAACAGACCTAATTAAACAGCCCTAAAAATGGGGGGAAAAAGTTAATCTCTGTAGTGTTTGTAGTGTTGGTGCCGCCATTACACCTTTGCTGAGGGAAAAAACTCTTAGCAATAAAGATGTGTGCAGATAGCCTTCTAGAGGTACTGATATTCTACATTTCTGTACTGAAAAAGAAGAAAGCTTACAACCCAAGTTGCCCTAGTGCAAAATACCAGTGGCTCTGAAATTGTATTCCAGTGATAGGACATGAAAATTAAAAAAACAAAACAAATGAAAAAAAACCTCAGGTAAGCTTCTCTGATGAAGCAATGAGTTAACCAATCATCGAGGAATGGTGTATCGCCACTGCAAACAGGTTCACTAACCTACATTTGTGACATAATGATATAACTAGCAACATGAGAACTCTTAGCAGAGTTTTACACGGTTTACTGTTGTAAAGGATGCAAGAAATTATTTTTAAACTTTTAGAAGTTTCTGGATTTAGATTAACTAGCTATGACTGCTTAGAGTCATATCACAGACATTCATTGCACCTGTAATTTGTAATGCCAAGACATGGCATCCTCCACCCACTTATTGTTAACTTTCTGTCACATAAGATATATTGTCACAGGGGAAAATGATGTGGTCTGTTAACAGTCAGACAGAGGTATTATTCAATAAGGGCTGGTGCACACCGAGCGGCTTTTTGGGCGTTTTCAGATCCGCTTGCGGCTGCGGATCTGCTTGGTCAATGTATCTCAATGAGGTGGTGCACACCAGAGCGGCAGGCGTTTTGCAGAAACGAAAAATGCCTGGGTGAGGCATTTTTTGGATTGCGGATGCGTTTCTGCCTCAATGTTAAGTATAGGAAAAACGCAAACCGCTCTGAAAAACGGCACTTCAGAGCGGTTTTGCCGGCGTTTTTGTTACAGAAGCTGTTCAGTAACAGCTTTACTGTAACAATATATGAAATCTACTATACTGAAAACCGCAGCAGCAATCCGCAAAACGCTAGCAAAACGCCTCATAAAAATAAAAAAAAGCGTTTAAAAATCTGCTAGCGTTTTGCGGATCTGCTAGCGGGTTTTGGTGTGCACCAGCCCTATGACTCAATTACCCATAGTAGTATATAACAGATTGGTCAGTACAAACAGCAGTATTTTTTAATCAATCAGATTTTGCATTGTGAAGTGATAGTGGCTGGCTAGCAATATTCCAGGTTCAGTTCTCAATCTGGGCACTAACTGCATTGTTTATTCTCCCTATGCTTCCATCAGTTTTGAATGGGCACCACAGTGTCCTCTCACATTCCAAAGACATTACGATAAGTTAATTGTCCACCCCCAAAACAATATCCTTAGGATCAAGTGGGGTCATTAAACTATGAATGTGGCACGCATTTGATTGTGAGCTCCGCTTAGTCCAAAGTCCAAACTTTTTCAACCAAGGGCCATATCACCGTTCTTGAAATTGCCAGGGGGTGAACTACTAAACTTAAATAAGATGCTTGCTTATTGCCCCTAGGTACGTACGTTATGCATATTGTACTGGTAGTCCCTGATTAACGAACTATATAGGGACTGTAGGTTCTGTGACTCCACTGTGTCTCCCTCTCTGCCACCAGTGTCCCCTGTGTGGCTGCTTCTGTTCCTCCTCATTTGCCTCTTCTGTGCCTCCTCATGTCCTCCTCTGCCCACTCTTGGCACCCTGTGCTCTTGACTTTTATTTCCCTCCCTCTGTCCCTATTCCCTTTCCTGTACTTCTGTGCACCTTCCTGCCCCCTGTGCCTCCTCCTGCAGGATGTTGGCTAATTTAATTTCAACAATCTACATTGCTTTGTTGTTTCATACCCTGCCTTCGGTTTTAATTTATTCAAACTGTACTTTTCTTTGTAGGATTCAAGTCGCTGAAACTATTGCTATTAATACCCCTTTGATGCAGTTCAGGTGTTCAGATAAAGACATTGAAGAGCCAAATAATGTGCTAACATATAAGCTAAGTTCTCTGGACTATTTTTCAATTGACAAATTCACTCTTACTGACAACATACTCACTGTAAGTATGACTTTTTTTTTAAATGTACAGTATATATATAAATATATATATATATTTATATAGATTAATAGGCATTTTCTTTGACCGCCACCTGGAGTCGGGAAGGATTTTTTCTCCCTTAAAGTGGATCCGAGATAAACTTTTACTCAGTACATAATTGTGTTCCTTTCATATAGTTTACAGGACATTCCTCAAGCCAAATACTTTTTTGTTTTTGTTTTAATACTCTAATTCCCTATAAACTAAACAAGCCTCGCCCACAGCTTTTTGGAGTGCCTTGGCATTTTCAGACAGTAGCAAGGGCTTATGAGAGCTTAGTCTGGGCAGGAGGAGGGGGAGGTGTTACTAGCCAGAAATTTCAGAGGCAGAGGGGAGGAGGGAGGAGGTGGAATTAGGTTTTCACAGGCTGAGGGCTGGAGATGCAGATCAGCTTGCCTGTGTGTAATGTTTACAAACAGAACATGGCCGCTGTCATTGGATCACAGGAAGAAATAATCATATTCTGTTGAAGCTGTTTGCAGCTAGATTTGCTGTGTAAACTATCTAAACTTTAGATTATATATATAGACAAGTTACTTGTTATAGTTTTTCATCTCGGATCCACTTTAACCAGTTCAGCTTTTCTGGACGAACTTACTCGTCCAGATAGGCTCTGCTGCTGCCGCCGCATGCCGCTAGCCTCCTGATCAGTGAATGGGAATATAATTCTCATTCACCGATCTAAGTCCCCCGAAGAAATACCGACGCTTTCTATTCAGAGAGCGCAGTGTTTCTGCCCGGAAAAAACGTTTCCCAGCCTCTTTGTAGTTCCTGGATGCGAGATCGTTCGCATCCAGGACTTTTTTGACTGTGGCGATCTTGTGGCCAAATAGTAAACTGCACCCACATACATTTTTATTAAACAATTCTATTATTTTACATGTAAAAATAGCTGTTTCCCTCCCACACCAAAAATTACCCAAATACATTTTTTATTTAAAAAAAATAAATAAAAAAAATACAATAAAAAAAAACAAAAACAACATAAATAGTTACCCAAGGGTCTGAATGTTTTAAATATGCACGTCAAGAGAGTATGTTATTAAATTATAAGCTTATAAATAGTGATTGACGCAAATTGAAAAAATGCACCTTTATTTCTAAATAAAATATTGGCGCCATAAATTGTGATAGGGACATCATTTAAATGGTGTAATAAATAACCGGGACAGATAGGAAAATAAAATACATGAGTTTTAATTATGGTAGCATGTATTAATTTCAACTATAATGGCCAAAAACTGAGAAATATTGATTTTTTTTCATTTCTTTCTTAATTTTCTGGTTAAAATGGATTCAGAAAAAAATTATTCTTAGCAAAATGTACTACCCAAAGAAAGCCTAATTAGTGGTGAAAAAAACAAGATATAGATCAATTAATTGTGATAAGTAATAATAAAGTTATTGGCGAATGAATGGGAGGTGAACGTTGCTCGGATGCATGCGGTTTTCGACACTGTGGCGCTGAACCGGTTATAGGCACAAGCCTTGTAAGGTTTCCTGTATGTTTGTTTTTTTGCCTTCCCCTGGATCAACTGGGATATGAGAGGGTGCCGAAGAGAACGTGACCTATTATTTTCTTACTTATTTATTTTTCTATTCTGGTTGGACTCAAAGGACGAATGTATTTTTTCAACCAAAATAAACTATGACTAGCAGAAAGTTGTGAAATAATTTATTTTTCCACAAACACAAGTGTCTGTGGGTACAGAGAGCAGTAAGTTCATCAAAAATGCACTAAATAAAATACATTTAGCTCATCACTTAGCTCCTCTAAAAACAGCCACATACACAGAAACAAAATTCTGTATTAAAAAGACAAGAAAAAAATCAATAGGTATAATGTTTTTGATAAACAGTGACACAATACTCAGGGGGGATTAGGATGAGCTGGAGTGTTTAATTAAAATGGGGAGATTTAAGTAAGTAGATTTTGTTTTGCAAGAAATTAAACCTAACTGTACCTCTGTGTGTGCGAAGTGGAGCCCGTGGCAGAGAGAGGGTTAAGTTACCTGTATTGCCCCCACTGCACACTCCACTGCATCTTTCCCCCACTTTCTCCTCCATAGCAGGAACTTCCACTGAAGATGGAGTGCAGTGCAGTGACAATAGGTGGTGATACAGGAACCTGCTCTCCCACTGTCCCCCACACACTCTGGGAAACACTTCTCATGAAACTGTGCTTGCTCATCTCTTATTAGAAAGGCTTTAACCACCCTGGCGTTCTGATTAAATCGCCAGGGTGGCTGCGGGAGGGTTTTTTTTAAATAAAAAAAAAACTATTTCATGCAGCCAACTGAAAGTTGGCTGCATGAAAGCCCACTAGAGGGCGCTCCGGAGGCGATCTTCCGATCGCCTCCGGCGCCCAGAATAAACAAGGAAGGCCGCAATGAGCGGCCTTCCTTGTTTTGCTTATATCGTCGCCATAGCGACGAGCGGAGTGACGTCATCGACGTCAGCCGACGTCCTGACGTCAGCCGCCTCCGATCCAGCCCTTAGCGCTGGCCGGAACTTTTTGTTCCGGCTACGCTGGGCTCAGGCGGCTGGGGGGACCCTCTTTCGCCGCTGCTCGCGGCGAATCGCCGCAGAGCGGCGCCGATCAGGCAGCACACGCGGCTGGCAAAGTGCCGGCTGCGTGTGCTGCTTTTTATTTCATTAAAATCGGCCCAGCAGGGCCTGAGCGGCAGCCGCTGGCGGTGTTGGACGAGCTGAGCTCGTCCAGACCGCTCAGCTGGTTAAGAAACTCCCTAAATTATCTTAAAGTGTATGTCTGTTTGCATTAAATCATATTTGGTTGCTGTGTTTCATACCTTTAAAATATTTTAACATTGTATTTTGGTTGCATTTGTCTTTTCAAACAAATTTAGTATGATTTCTACAAAAAATGTGCACGTCATCCAATGTTATCTCATTTTTTCTTAAACCTATGAAAGGAAACAGGTATATTTAATTATACTACTGATAAAAAGTAGGAAAAAACTGTATCAAAATCAGATGGATATTGTAAAGATCAAAACAGTTGCTAGCAGTTAAATTGATTGAGTACTAATCACTGAAACGTGACCGATACCTGGTGAAGTTTTAAGGTATCTGAAACAAAAGAAGCCAATGGTAGAAGCAAAGACTATCATTTTATACTGTTGATACATTTTCCACAGTACTTCACACAATAAAATAGTGTAGAGCCAGCTTCATAGTGAAGCCAATTAACTTACCACTATATTGTGAAGAGCAGTAAAGTCCAGCACTCGCATGCACACTGGATGGCCAGAACCTTGGATTCTGAAGTTGCCACTGTGCTCACCACCCAAGAAGATTCAACATCCAATTGCGAGAAAAAAAGCAGGTCGAGCACCAGTTAATGCTTCAGTGCAATTTTAATCCAAGAAGGTTCAATAAGGCACATCAATAGACAGGGCTGGATTTACCATAGGGCACTGTAGGCACATGCCTATGCAGAGTCCCCAGCAGAGTGAAATTCCACTGACCAGATCTCCTTTCAGCCTGGGGCATCTTTATCTAACTAACAGTTGGGGGCACCTCTAGCTACTTAGTATTAAGTTGTCAGAAGTACCCTAAATGCCTAGAGGCATCTGAGGCTAACTACATTAGGCAGAGGTGACAGCTGGGCCAGCCAGCATAAGTACATTGAGGTTTTGGAGAGGGTTTGTGGGTTCATGGAGGGCAAAGTTTAGGGTGCCAGTACATTTGTGCCTATAGGCTCCTGTGTTTTAAATCCGGTCCTGTCAAAAGAGGTGAATAGGACAGCCTGACAGCCGTCTCGCAGGTCTCCCTGCTTCGTCAGAGGCCGTCCTGTTAACTCCTTTTGATGTGATTTATTGTACCTTCTTGGATTAAAATTGCACTGAAGCATTAACTGGTGCCCGACCTGCTTTTCTTCTCGCAATTGGATGCTAACTTACCATTATGTTTTGGGATATGGATGGAACCCAGACAACCAATAAAAAACAGATACATCAAACTGAGAAAAGAAAGGTCTACCTTGAGATATGTACAGTGTAGTGGGAAGAGGAAGCAGCTAGAGAAAGAATAAAATTTTCAAATTGGCCCAAAGTATTGTTTTAAAGCTCTATGAAAACCTCAGTTGGAATGTTTATGTATGCAAGGTTGTATATTTATATATTTTTATAAATGAACTTCCCTTTTATATATGAACTCATTTTTCTGTATGCAGACTGGACCTGATGGATTAGACTATGATGACGATGAGTTTGCTGGCATGCAATTCACCCACACCCTCCATGTTGAAGTTTCTGATGGAGGAAAACCTTCTTTAACTAGTGAGTTATTAGATCAGTGTCACCACACCCCTTTATACAATGCTTGCTAAGCACTAAGCTAAAATATTGACTCCAAGATGTCATTTAGGTAAAGTGTAGTTGTACCAAAGGCTCTTGGGCTTAATTCAAAACTTTTTTGAAGATTAGGAAATAGCTCTGTAGCAATTGATTCTGCATTGAGTAAAACAATTTTTGGAACAACTCTGAACAAACTAGTATTTATTAATAGTTTTAGTATTTAATATTGATACCATTTCTCTTCATATGAAACATACAGTGAGTACATCAAAGCAGAATCCATGAGTGGTATCTCTTAACTATAGTACTTTACATGATACACAAGTCCTTTTACATATCTCCCAGGGGCGTAACTAGAAATCACTGGGCCCCCCTGCGAATATTTGGATGGGGCCCCCCCATAGGTGCCAAATAATCGTAATGGGGCAGCGTTTCACTGTAAATTAATTGTAAAGTGGGCAGCATTTTACCAGACAATCGTAATGTGGGCCAGAAAATCGTAATGTGGGCAGAGTTCACCAGAAAATCGTAATGTGGGCACCAGTCACCAGAAAATAGTAACGTGAGCAGCAGTCACCAGAAAATTGTAACGTGGGCAGCATTCACCAGACAATCGTAATGTGGGCAGCGTTCACCAGAATATCGTAATGTGGGACAGAAAATCGTAATGTGGGCAGAGTTCACCAGAAAATTGTAACATGGACAGCATTCACCAGACAATCGTAACTTGGGCAGTGTTCACCAGAAAATCGTAATGTGGGCCAGAAAATCGTAATGTGGGCAGCGTTCACCAGAAAATCGTAACGTGGACAGCATTCACCAGACAATCGTAACGTGGGCAGTGTTCACCAGAAAATCGTAATGTGGGCCAGAAAATCGCAATGTGGGCAGCAGTCACCAGAAAATCGCCATGTGGGCAGCAGTCACCAGAAAATTGCAATGTGGGCATCAGTCACCAGAAAATCCTAATGTGGGCAGCAGTCACCAGAATATCGTAATGTGGGCAGCAGTCACCAGAAAATCCTAATGTGGGCAGCAGTCACCAGAAAATCCTAATGTGGGCAGCAGTCAGTCACCAGAATGTCGTAATGTGGGCAGCAGACACCAGAAAGTCGTAATGTGGGCAGCAGACACCAGAAAATCCTAATGTGGGCAGCAGTCACCAGAAAATCGCAATGTGGGCAGCAGTCACCAGAAAATCGCAATGTGGGCAGCAGTCACCAGAAAATCGCAATGTGGGCAGCAGTCACCAAAAAATCCTAATGTGGGCAGCATACACCAGAAAATCGTAATGTGGGCAGCAGACACCTGAAAATCGTAATGTGGGCAGCAGACACCTGAAAATCGTAATGAGGGCAGCAGACACCTGAAAATCGCAATGTGGGCAGCAGTGACCAGAAAATCGCAATGTGGGCAGCAGTGACCAGAAAATCGTAATGTGGGCAGCAGACACCTGAAAATCGCAATGTGGGCAGCAGACACCTGAAAATCGCAATGTGGGCAGCAGACACCTGAAAATCGTAATGTGGGCAGCAGACACCAGAAAATCGCAATGTGGGCAGCAGACACCAGAAAATCCTAATGTGGGCAGCAGTCACCAGAAAATCCTAATGTGGGCAGCAGTCACCAGAAAATCCTAATGTGGGCAGCAGTCAGTCACCAGAATGTCGTAATGTGGGCAGCAGACACCAGAAAGTCGTAATGTGGGCAGCAGACACCAGAAAATCCTAATGTGGGCAGCAGTCACCAGAAAATCGCAATGTGGGCAGCAGTCACCAGAAAATCGCAATGTGGGCAGCAGTCACCAGAAAATCGCAATGTGGGCAGCAGTCACCAAAAAATCCTAATGTGGGCAGCATACACCAGAAAATCGTAATGTGGGCAGCAGACACCTGAAAATCGTAATGTGGGCAGCAGACACCTGAAAATCGTAATGAGGGCAGCAGACACCTGAAAATCGCAATGTGGGCAGCAGTGACCAGAAAATCGCAATGTGGGCAGCAGTGACCAGAAAATCGTAATGTGGGCAGCAGACACCTGAAAATCGCAATGTGGGCAGCAGACACCTGAAAATCGCAATGTGGGCAGCAGACACCTGAAAATCGTAATGTGGGCAGCAGACACCAGAAAATCGCAATGTGGGCAGCAGACACCAGAAAATCATAATGTGGGCAGCAGACACCTGAAAATCGTAATGTGGGCAGCAGACACCTGAAAATCGTAATGTGGGCAGCAGACACCTGAAAATCGTAATGTGGGCAGCAGACACCAGAAAATCATAATGTGGGCAGCAGACACCAGAAAATCGCAATGTGGGCAGCAGTGACCAGAAAATCATAATGTGGGCAGCAGACACCAGAAAATCGCAATGTGGGCAGCAGTGACCAGAAAATCGTAATGTGGGCAGCAGACACCTGAAAATCACAATGTGGGCAGCAGTGACCAGAAAATTGCAATGTGGGCAGCAGACACCTGAAAATCACAATGTGGGCAGCAGTGACCAGAAAATCACAATGTAGGCAGCAGACACTAGAAAAAAAAATGCACCTGTGAAAAAAAAACAATTCACTTACCTGACAGAAGTCTTCTCCTCTCCCAGCATCTGGCTCGCAGCTCCCCGAGTCCTCCTGCAGCACATCTCCCGCGCTGACAGGCAGAGTGCAGGGCTACGGCAAGATGGCTGCCGAAGCCCTGTACTAGAGACACAAATAGTCTCCAGTGTAGGGCTTCTTCGGCGGCCATCTTGCCGTAGCCCTGCTCTGCCTGCCGGAGACTATGCAGGCTGCTGAAGCGGGGCTGCGGGGAATGAACTGGCGCAGCGTCTATTAGACGCTGCGGCCAGTTGAGCACCTTGCTGGGGGGTCCAGAGCAGCGCTCCCCCCACGGACAGTGAGCGGGCCCCAGAGCAGCCCCGGGCGGCCGGGCCCCCCTGCGGCTGAGAGAGTCGCATCCCCGGTAGGTACGCCGGTGGTGACAGCCTTTCCTCCTCCGGGCCCCTGACTTGCTAGGGGCCCCCCTGCAACTGCAGGGGCTGCAGGGTCTATTCCTACGCCCCTGATATCTCCTTTGCATTTCAGTCCATTGTGTTACTGCTGCACATCTTTTCCTGGTCAGTGTGTTCGTTGCCATTCATCAAATGAATGACATGTGTCTGCTGGGCAATGAAAAAGACATGTGCATTGTGTTAAGATGCAATGCAAGGTACATGTCTAGTGTGAACTGACCTTTAAACATCTTTCAAAGGAATTCTAAAAATGCCCTTTGCTACAGTATGAAGTCATGATTCACTAAGGAAAAGATGAATAGTGGCTTAAGTCTGAATAATGCTGCAATGGGGTTTTATTATTTCTAATGTCAATTAATTTTTGTCATTACCAGTATGGGTAAAGCAATGTTTTTTTTTACATTTTCTCAATCCTAGGCACCGTCACTGCTATTGTAAGAGTCACACGTGTTAATGAATTTAATCCATCTGATCCATCAGAAAATGTGTTCCGAGTGCCTGAAAACAGTCCACAAGATACAATAGTTGGGACAGCCAGAGTTACAGACGTGGACTGGCCATTTAACAACATTAAGTTCAGTTTTGCTGGCGGTGATTATGGTAACCCACCAAAATTCTACATAGAGCCAAATACAGGTAAAATACATAAAGGATCACTTTGTGTTAAACAATATTGAGCTACAGCTTAAGTGTTAGTTTTCTTATATTTAGGGAAACATACAGTAACTATTGCACAAAACTCTATAAAGCATCATTACATAGGTCATTGTGGGTTGTGTCTTGCCACTTAATTGTCTCTCAGAGGGGCTCACAATCTAGTCCCTACCATAGTCATATGTCCATGTATGCATCATGTAGTGTATGTATTGTAGTCGAGGGCCAATTTTAGTTGGAAGCCAATTAACTTATCTGTATTTATTTGGGATATGGGAGGTAACCCGAGTGCCCAGAGGAAACCCAACGCACACACAGGGAAACATACAAACTCCATGCAGTTATTGCCCTGGCTGGTATTTGAAAGGGGGGACCAGCGCTGCAAGGTGAGAGTGCTAACCTTTATGCCACCGTACTGCACCTGCTGATGGAGCATACATGCCTCATGGTCCTTTTTTTCTCAGTTGGCTGCTGGTGCTGAGAATCGATTTAAACTTTGCATGGAATCTTTTACAGGATGCTTCTAATGACTTTTCATCAAGCGGACACAAATACCTTAAACATCATCTTTCCTTTAGTCCAATTAGATGACACCAATTCAAGCCTACTACAGAAAGTGGCAGCAGCAAAAATAGAATCAATAGATTTTAAAAAGCATAGTCATAGGAATCTAATATGCCCCATAATTATGTAGAGATGTGCACAATAACAGAAGCAGGACGTCAAACACAGTGATATCGGGGCAAATGTACACTTTATGTGCCAATGTGTTTATCAGTAAAGAGAAAGCTAAATAGGAAATAAAGCAGTTAAATCTCTGAGTGTCAACAGCACCTGCCAGTATAAGAGCAGTGCTAACAGGACACCTGTGGGGGTGGGGGGATCATACGTCTAACGTAAGCCATAGGCCATTAAGATGTTTCACTTTAATGCTTCTTAAATGTACTGGCTAATACAAAAATAAATAACATTTCATAGGAATCATCAAAGTGTGTGGTGAACTGGACTATGAAGAAAAGTCAAGTTACACCGTAGCTGTGCAAGCAGCTGACCTAAACAATGATGTGCAGCCAGATCCTCTGAAGCAGCGAAAGACAACTGCAGTGGTTAAAATTAATATTACTGTAAGTACTCACAAATTTGGTCATGTTTTTTTAGCGGGCTCATTGTGGGTCAGTCCTCATCTTTACTACTGAAAGGAAATAAAAAACAATACAGCACCAACTGTCATTATTTATAACCACACCCACTATCAATGTGGTAGGCTAAAAGGCTGTTTTTTTATAGATACATACTGTATATGCACAGAGAGATACGGAAGAATGCTTGGCAGTTGGAAACAGCCGTTATTTCCCACAATGCAACAAGGATCACTGTCATGACCAGTGGCGTAGCAATAGGGGATGCAGAGGATGCAACCACCCTTAGGGCCTTCCTTAATCTATCTCATTAGCTTATCATTGGTGCTATGTTAGTGCAATGCACATATAGAGGTGTTCATTAGCATTTCCTTACTTGGCTTACATCTATCTGACACTGCAGCTGTCCTTGGTAGAATTTGGGACTCCGTCTCAATAGAGTGTTTGGGACCCCATGTAAAATTCAAACTGGGGCCCCAAGCTCCTTAGTTATGCCACTGGTCATGGCTATCATGGCTATTGTATCACACTGTGGAAGGGTTTCTCGTGGGAGAGGGTTATCCGCTACTGATTGGAATGATGTTCAAACTTTGGTTTAAGTACCACTTTCGGAAAGTTTCAGCTGTTCTGTCACATGAGAGAGTTACAATTATAAATGACTTACTCTATAAAGTGCTATCCTCTCCTGCAGCAGTGCACAAACGACACACTCTTAATTTTCACTGAGGGGCATGGCTCCAGTGTAAGGGGTTGTGGGAGGAGGCTGGCCCATCTTGCTTTCTATCTCCCTGTCAGAAGAACAACCAGCTGCTCTCCAACTCTTACATATCATGGATTCAGCTGTGCTAGATAATGACAGTGGAATGGTAATTATACTGACAACTATATAGCTCTGAGGGAGGAGGCATATGAGAAGACAGGTAATTTTGAAGCCTGACATGTTGTATGGCTATTCATAATAATTTGTGCATTAGGGCCCTTTTCCACTTGCAATTGCATTTTTAGCTACTTTTTGTCAATTCAAACTGCATGTATTTTGCATGCGTTTGTTAAAAGTAGTGTGTGTGTTTCAGACATTCAGGTATACTGCGCCAACCGCATAAAGAGTCCGGTATCCGCAACTGATAGTGGGTTCGCACGTAGATAAGGTTCCAGGGTAAAATACAGTCTATACAGATACCAGTGTGCACTCCATAGTGATCAATATCTGAAAAGAAAGCACAAAGCTACCATAGCGTAATACTGTAACTGTAATTGATAAAAAGTCAGCAGCACACAGTGACCATAACATCAGAATCCTCAATCAATCAGACAGGGGCTCACCGGATAGTTGCCATCTCATACACCAGGTGAATCTAGCGCTTAGGCTGTCATCCAGCTAGTAAGGGTGAAAGGGGCCCTTGATGAGTCCTATTGGACGAAACGGCGTAGGGCGAGCCAGTGCACTTTGACGTCATTACACTTAAATAATAGAGCGCTCGTGTAGTTTGTATGCTCCTGGGAAAGTTCACTGGCGGGACACCGCAGTATTTAAATTTACAGTGCCCCGGAGAAGTAACGCGCTGTGCACCCTATCTTTTAACCCCATCATCACCCACATGGGGGATGCATGGGCACAAGCCAGTCTTTCCTTAGTTACATAGTTTGGTTGATAAAAAGGCATCCATCCATGAAGATGGACGCACTCTGTCCTGCACCATCACATATCCTAGTTGAGAAAGGTGTAACAAATCCCTGTATCAACACTGCTGGTAATTGCCTGGTAATTTTAGCAATGCATGTCCTTCACTGCAAGGAAAGCAAACCTCTTTATAAATGCAGATATGGAATTTGCCATAAGTACTCCCTGTGGTTAGATATTCCAGATCTTAACCACACTTACTGTAAAGAACTTCATTATAAATACATGGTAAACAAATGTTTCCTTCATATGCAGATCATGTCCCCTTTTCGTGGGGACCTAGGGTAGCTTTTGTATTCCCCTCTAATGTATTTATGCATAATAAATAGGTCACTTCTCAGCCATATTTTTTTCAAGCTAAATAAGCACAGTTTCTTCAATATTTCTTGGTGAGACTCTGATTAATTTAGTTGCCCGTCTTTGTACCTGTTCAAGAATATCAACGTTCTTTCTATAGTGTGGTGCCTTCTGGTTCATGACCGTGATGAGTGGGTGTTCATGTGGCTGCATGACATGTGCCTTCCCACCTTGTTACGACTCAGCACATCATCGTCTGATCCAGAACTTGAAGGATACTTACGATATATATCAGACTTTGATAGAGATTTACGCTTCAGGAATCAAATCTCATCTGTTGTGAGACTTTGTGCACAGCTTGGATCTGAGAAATATATATGTGCTTTGAGTCCTATGGGGAAAAAAGGCTTTAGAAATGTTATTGTATTGAATTATTATTGTATTGTATAAACTGTATCCCACACTCCCTAGATTTGGCTTCACAAATGATTTATACAGAGGGAATAGTTTACTAGCATCTCCTGATTTTATTTCCCATTTTATGCATTCTAGAATTGTATTTGCTTTTAGCTGCTGTTGCTTAGCATCAATGAAATATAGTTTGCTTAACTTGTTAGCAATCAGTAGCCCAAGTCTTTCTCTAATGGCACCCATACACGGTACAATAAAAACGTTAAATTTTCCCTTTTATTACACCAAAATGATTGAATCGAATTAAAGTTTAAAATAATTGTTTTTCGATTAAGAAAAATAATTGATTATCCTGTTTTTTCAATAAAAATCTGATTGGACATGTTGGAAAAATCTTCATATTCGATCTAATAGAATAATTAAACAAATTATGTAATCAAGATAAAATTGTACCATGTACAGGCACCATAAGTCTGATGTCTCCATCTATTTGCCACGTTTGCTACATGGTGCTCTACCATTTTCACGTCCAAAGGTGCATGATCTTACATTTATCAACATTAAATTGAATCTGTAGCAAAAGGAAGGGGGTCCGCACATGTCCTAAGATAAATCCTTTATTATAAACGTATCCAAAATCAAAACACCAAATCACGCATCAGCAGCTGACATGTTTCAGACCTACTGGTCCTTAATCATTAAGCTATGATTAAGGACCAGTAGGTCTGAAACATGTCAGCTGCTGATACGTGATTTGGTGTTTTGATTTTGGATACGTTTATAATAAAGGATTTATCTTAGGACATGTGCGGACCCCCTTCCTTTTGCTACAGACTTCTGGATTTGGCCTTCCTGGTTCCAGCACTGTTCCAGTCTGAGTGAGCGGTGTTTGGTGCTTCTTTTTCCCCATTAAATTTTATCTGTCATATGTCTGCCCATATGGTGAAGCTTTTGAGATCATCTTATAATATGTTACTATCCTGCTTAATGTTGATAATTCAGCATGACTTTGAAAAGATGGCTACATTTCTCTTTATTCCATCCATTAAATTATTATTTAAAAATAATTGAAAAGGATTGGACCTAGCACTGAACCTTGTGGTACCCCACAGCAGTGAATTGTGCCAGATGAAGTAAAAACAACGAAAATAATAATAATTTGATTTTTTTTTTTAGCAAATCACTTTTATTCATCTGTACACTGCGTGACAGTATAGATTTAACAACACCGGCTCCCATTTAATTGCTTGCAGAAACTACCACAAAATTCAGCTGTCTAATGACAGCTGAGTTTTGTGCACTGACCAGGAGCTAATTTCATTGGATCCTGACCCTGTGTTCAATGTCAGGCAATCACAGACTAAAAATAAAAAAGGGAAAAGAGTCTTGTGGTCAGGGAGAGGTTAGGCAGAAAAATAAGTATTTACTTAATAGTGTTAATATGCCGAGCATGAATTATGCAAGCCATGCAGACAGACTGTATTGCAGAAAATGATTATTACCATTGCAAACATGCCCATCCTTAGTGACATCTACAGTGTTCATTGCAATTAGTGATATTTACATAGCTTATGTTGTATCAGTTGTCCGTAGAGTGGTTTTTATGTTTACATGACAGTTTCTTCTGGGATAAGCTAGAAAAACGAATGCAATTTAGTTTTATTCTGAAATGTTTATTCTGAAAACTGATCTATTTGTTTTTGTTTTTTTTCAGAATGTGAATGATGAGGCTCCAGTTTGCTCACCTGCATATTATGAGAGAATTATTTATTCTACAAGGAAAACAGCTATACTAAAGCTCCAATGTTCAGATAAGGACTCACCAGATGAACAATTAAACTATGCAATAGTGTCAGGTATTGCCTTTCAATAACACAGGAACAATGTTTCTGTTTTCTTTGGCATATCTTTGAATATTGTAAACCATTTTAGTTTTAGCTCTGCTTAAAGTAAACCTGAAGTGAAAATAAACTAGTGATATAATATATATATATCCCTTGTCCCTAAATAGAGATGTTGCGAACATAGAATTTTACTTTCTCAAACGGCGAACGCAAACTTCCGCAAATGTTCGCGAACAGGCAAATCTGGCGAACCGCCATAGACTTCAATGGGCAGGCAAATTTTAAAACCCACAAAGACTGTTTCTGGCCCCAAAAGTTATAGAAAAGTTGTTTGAAAGGGTATAACGCCTGGACAGGGGCATGCTGGAGGGGGATCCATGCCAAAAAGTCTTACCAAAAATTACGGAGTTGACGCAAAGTCGGGTTTTAATCCCTAAAGGGCAGAAATCACATTATGCACAGCTCTGGGTGTCAATGGGCTCTGGAGTGTCTCACACAGAGAGATACAATAGTACTATCAGAATACAGTGAAATAATAATGCACTGGAGTGGTTCTGTGCCTGCAACTTAATGAGGCAGCAGCAGTAGTGTGCATACAGCTCTGGGCGTCAGTGGGCTGTGGAGTGTCCCACACACAAAAAAAAACACAGGAGACTGATGTGCTCGCCCTCAAAAGGCCTGTTTGGGGTGCTTTCACAGCAAGTAAGGAACAAGAACACAGGTCTAGCTAATGCTTTCCCTACCTATCTGCAGTAAGGCCTCATTCACATCATTTAGCGCAGATGGCTGTGCGATCGGAACGCAACGCGTCCAATCGCACGCCATCTGCGCTCCTATGCGCTGTGCTGCAGATCCCATTCATTACAATGAATGGGATCTGCGCTGCGATTCACAAAAATGCGTGCAGTACGCGATAGTGCAATCGCGCTGCCACGCAGCGCATATGATGGTAGCGGTAGAAGGGCTATCTATGCCCTTCTACCGTTCTTGCGTGTCGCACACTATACGCGCTGCCAAAATGCGCACACCAGCGCGTAAAGTCTGAACGAGGCCTAAGTCTGACCCTGCTCTCACTAGCAGTCAGCAGCCAGCAGAGAATGAATCCAACATGGATACAGCAACTGCTTTTTTATAGGGAGGTGGGGGGTCCAGGAAGGAGTGCTAGCTGATTGGCTGCCTTGTGTCTGATGACTGTGAGGTAAGGGGTCAAAGTTTAGCTCAATGATGATGTGGGGGTGAATCGAACACGCCAAATGTTCAGGGGCGTAGCAATAGGGGGTGCAGAGGTAGCGACCGCATCGGGGCCCTTGGGCCAGAGGGGCCCCTAAGGGCCCTCCCTTAACTACAGAATTAGCTCTCTGTTGGTCCTATGCTCATAATAATGACTTCTGTAGATACTATGAATAGTGGTAATCATTAACAAACTGTTCCCCATCCCCTTCTTGCACCTCTGACACTGTAGTTGCCATTGGCAGATTTTGGTGCGCCGTATAAATTGTTATGTATAGAGTGCTTGGGGGGCCCCATTGTAAAACTTGCATCGGGGCCCACAGCTCCTTAGCTACGCCACTGCAAATGTTCACTGTTTGCCGCGAATGCGAACAGCCAATGTTCGCAGAATACTGCTCACCGGCAAACTGTTTGGGCCATCTCTATTCCTAAATAGGCCTGTCTTGGAATCCTATAATCTTATCTTGTATTCTACCTTTTAAACTTAAACTTTTGACTGTCTCTGACAAAGTTAGATATGAAATACTAAAACTACTAGTGCCTAGTATCAGTGGCATAGGAATCACCATAGCAGCTAGAGCCGTTGATATGGGGCTCAGCCCCACTGGAGGGCCCATCCTGAAGGCCTTATAACCCCTGCACCCCTGCTTTGGGGCAAGTATTCCATCCTCCATCGCCCCCTGTCCCCCTCATTAGTCACTGAAGCAGCAGCAGGCAGGTGAGAAGGGGACAATTTTCTGGCACATGAATACCTCCTTGGCTGGCCCGACAATTAATAGTTGTAGTTCCAGCCAGTGAGGAGGGGAGGAGCAGTAGCTGCTACTGTTGTTGTGCTGCACATGGTGAACGGAGGAGTGAGAGGAACATGACAGCAGATGGTGAGGACAAGCTATACATTTCTATGGGAATTTAGCAGCCAGCTGCAAGTTGTGCATAATGGAGGAAAGGAAACGTGGGCTTACATCTGATTGTGTTAGCCAAGGAAAATCTGCTTTAGATCCCTGATCTGGAGTGATCGTGTTGGTCTCCCTTCCCATGTGGTAATCAGCAATAACTGTCTCTGTCACATTCCCCTTTACTCTTCTTACATCTATTTGCATTCCTGAAGTTAGACCTGACCAGTGACCAGATCAGATTACATGTGTGTGTGTGTGTGTGTGTGTGTGTGCGTGCGTGCGTGCGTGCGTGCGTGCGTGCGTGCGTGCGTGCGTGTGTGTGTGTGTGTGTGTGTGTGTGTGTAGCACTACTGTCGCAAACTTACTGGGCTGTATATCAGGAGCATCTCTAGGGTATTATATTTAATATCATATATAGCATTGCCCCAGCATCCCTTGCTACCTCTTGAAGCAGGAGGTAGGTGTGTTGGGACTATTCTCACCAGCCTGCTGCTTATTTTCATACTTAACTTTCATCTGAAGCAGCTTTCGTGTTGGTTTCCACTATGCTGGTGTGTGTCTTGCGAGACGCACGCAAGTATTGCACTGATACATCTACACACCCAAATCCCTCTAACCATGCCATTCATGGCTATAGGGATTGGGGTGTGTGCTGCTGCAAATTTCAGCATGCTGTCTGAATCGCATCAGCATGCGATTTGAACAGCAATTCATGATATATGCAGTGTTTTCCTACTCTAATCATATGAAGGAAAAAAATACAGATTCTGCACAAATGGAAAGAGGCCCTAAGGGCTTCTTTTCGCTTGAGCAGAATATGCAGCATTTCCCTGCATAGCGGAGAAACACTACCTATTCCAGCAATAGTATGCACTGGCATGTGATTCTGGACTGCATGCAGGAGTTTTCCATTTCATTCATCCGATTCCCTATAGCTGGACATGGCACGACAATAGCATAGCTTCGCAGAAGCATGGGTGCCATGGCCAATTTGGAAACGGACCTGTCAGCAAATGGAAATAAGCCATAATAGCTGCCTGTACAGCTATATATCTTTTCTGTATATAGATTCCTCAATGTCTGCATACACAGCATAGTATTTTTTGTAAATACAGGTAAATATTACTGGGGCTGCTCTGACTTCCCAAACTGAGGGGCTACCTAAAGCTGTACACATGCTCTACAAAAGTCAACCAAATCAAACAACTAACAATGCGATAACGACTTTACCGGCAACCAAAGTCTTTCCAACAATGTTTTCGGTAAATTACCAACTCATTTAAATTTTGTTTAAACAACATTGTACAAACGCGACAGCCAACTGCATGATATTGTAACGATTGGGTGCTGCAACTCAAACATCTGATTATAAGTGATCTGCAGAATCACCAATAATGTAGACTCTATACCTGATTATGTGGTGATCTGCAGTATCACCAATAATACCAGTATAGCAAGCAGAATACAAGGTGTGTAGTGCTTGGTGCAACAGTAACTGATTAGTTTAATGGGACCTCACCAGAGAAGCTGGTGGGTACTAACAGAAACAGTAACTGAATAGATTTAACTAAACCTCACCAGAGGAGCTGGTGGGCACCATCAGAAAAAGCACCTCACCAGTGGCTAGGGCCCACTGGTGAGTAGAGAGGTCAGACAGGCAAGGTTCGGTAACAGACAGGCAGAGATAATACAAAATCGGCAGGCAAGACAGTAGTGAATATCAGGCAGAGGTTCAGCAACTAAGTCAGAAAGGCAGAGGTACAGAATCGTTTAGCAATAGCAAGGTCAGAGCGTAGCCAGAATCATACACAGGTTATCAGAATACAATGTAACAATAACTAACTATAGATAGATGTATATCGCAAACACTGCATATACATCTATAATCAACAGGAACCTCACTAGGTCTGAGCACTAACACGAGTGTATTCGCAACAGCAGACGAGTTGCCAATGATCTGTGAAGGCTTAAGAAGCCGAGGAGAGCCCAGCGCCACGCCCCTTAGCAATCAGCCAATCCAAGCGGCGCGAGTCATTCCTGACGTCAGCCGACAGGCAGGTCAGCTGACGCGCCTTCTTCCTGCATAAAGGTCCTGTCTCCGCGCGCGCCCGCGCAATACAGAAACCCTATGAGCTAGAGACAATGCCGTTCCCGTTGTTCTAGACGCTGCTGGAATGGATGAGGCCTGTGAACAGGGAACAAAGGCGGCTGCTGGTATAGCATACGTATCCGCAGCTGCCAAGTTTGCAGATGTTACAGATATCTGTCCAATAGTCATCTGAGTTGATCACTGGATGGATACAGCAAAATGCCCAATATCGGTCGTTCTACATCGTTTGGTTAAACTTTTTCCCCCCATTGTTGTCTGATATGACAAAATCTGTTGTTTGTTGGATGTTTCAAATGCCGTTTGATGAGCACATGTGTGAGACTGAACAATGGGGGTACCTCCAGCTACCTATACGGGGGGGGGGGGGGGGGCTACCCTACCTAAAACTGGCGGGTACCTATGGCTACCAATACTGGGGACTACCTAAAACTAAGGGGGAGACCTCACCTCTGGCTACCTAGAACTTGTGTGGGGAGGGGCCCAAGGGTGACTTATGATTTTTTGGGGAGGGGGACCCAGCCAAAATTTGCTATGGGGCCACATGATTTCTAGCTATGCCCCTGCCTAGCATTAATTATTACTATAAAGAGATAACAGGAATATGTGGCATCCACCATTATTTTGTTCAAAGTTATTGGTTACCCAGCTGTAATGCTGACCTTTTAGTTTTAAAACGCATCTAAGTCACACACCTGCTACAAGCAAGTTGTGGGTTATGTGAAGCTGACAAAAACAGGATCAGAACTTAATAGACTTTGCAACAGAACCTTGTTATATAAAAAGTTTAATGTGTTAAAGGTAACAGGTGTAATAGTAGATTACTATATTGCCTTTTGTATTGCATTTACTGTATAAGATAAAACATCATATGCAGCACAATTGCTGACAGTCAGTCTTTATAGTGAATTGTAGCAAACTGATGAACTGGAACTTGTGCATGAAAAAAGGGCACCAGGAAAGAAGGGCCAGGCTGGATAATGAAATGGCGCCATGGATAACAAAATCTTAATAACAATAAATATCGTTGTCAAACTCAGTTACCGCTAAAAACTGTTTTAAAAACAGACGGGAGTTAATAACGAAAAGATATTAACGTTAAAAATCATTACGTAATTCAACAATACAGCTTAACCCAACCCTACTCTCACACAGAACCCTCCACTGGTGGTGCCTAAAACTAACCACTCCTCTTGTGGCACCTTACCCTAACCACCACTCCCCTGGTGGTGCCTAACCCTAACCACCCTCCAGGGGTGCCTAACCTGAACCCCCCCAGTGGTGCCTAACTCTAACCACCCCCCTGGTGGTGCTTAACTGTAGCCACCCCCGGTGTTGTCTAAAACTAACAGCCCCCCGGGTGATGCCTAACTATTCCCCCTGGTGGTGCCTAACCCAGACCACTCCCTCTGCAGAAACACCCTTTTACACATAGAAACGATAATATCTTTGATAACGTAAAAACTAAATAATATGACAAAAACTATAACGTTGCAAGCTTCTAAAATAATAACATACTTACAGTAATGCTCTAATGTTTTTAACAATATTTATCGGGCGCCCTTTTTGTTTCTTTTTTCACCGTATTAACAATAATTGTATTAGAGTCTATGGCGGCGCCCTTTTTGTCCACTAGCCGCCGGCGCCCTTTTTTCCTGCTACCCCTGGAACTATTGTTTTATCTATCTGCAACAGGTGTGCTGATACTGACAGTGGGGAGATTTAGGTTAATATCTGCAATTTCAAAAGCTTTGGAGCCAGAGACTTCTGTCATGCTGCCCCTACACTTTGGAACTATTTGCCACACCCAGTCAGGACATCTTCATCCCTGGAAGCATTTAAGTCCAAACTGATAAGCCAACTGTTTAGTCTGGCATCTATGAACACCTCTGTAACACAGTCATCCACCCTGCAGCTATGTATTGATCTGAGATTTATCTATGCGCTTTGAGTCCTACGGGAGAAACACTCTTTACAAATATTTTGGTATTGTACAATTATTGTACACTGCATTGTAATTTGCAGCTTTCATGCATATTCTGCAAAATTCACTTGTTACACAGTTTCTCCACTGCTACAGAAGAAAGGTTTTCTGACTATTGCTGTGAGTTATTTTACTAATGATAAAACTCAGTAAGTCTCTATAATTCATCTGAGGTGAGTTAGGTGAGTGAGTGGAGCAGCTTCTTTTGAAGGGTTATTGATCAGTGTGGCTTTATGTACCCTTATCTGCCTAATTTTAGTCCTACTGGTCTTTGGCTCAAGAAGACCCTGTCTTGAGGTCCCTTACGTCTAGGCTTATCTCAGACCCTACTTTACTCGCAGCATGATCATTTTAGCACAGACTTTCTAAACCAGGGTTCCCTGGAATCCCAGGGTTCCTGGAGGACTTTTCTCCTCTTCGAATTGTGTTGCCTTATCTGGCAGGTTGAGAAAGTTTAAAAATGACGTCCTTAACTTCTCAATGTCCTCTTCACTAATTTTCTGTCCTTCTAAATTCTATCTGCCCTACTTGTTCTTCACCTTGTGACTGTTATGACACCCTACATCGGCGATTAATAAAATGTCCCATGTGGGATGCCAGAACTAGGGATGTGTGTACAGCGGAAGAAGAGGAAACCCAAACACTAAGCAACTATAATGGGCAGTGCAATAATGGAAGGGGCAAAATGGATATCCTGTAAAGGAGAAACATGAATTGGGGATTTTTACAATAATAACAAATCCCCTCTTCCTCTGTTAGTCCACAGGTTCCTTGAGATCTGAAAATGATTTGAATGAGTTCCTCCGGGGTAAAAAGACTGAGAATGGCTGTTTTAGCATCATTAGAATGTTGTAGTGCATTGGATTAGGGCACAGTGAATGTGAAAACCGATGTAAGCACATATATGTGTAGGGGGACCATTTGTATTTGTGATATAATTTTTATTAAACACTGTTTGCTATCTGGATTGTTTTAAATTAATACTGTTTCAATCTTCAGAAAATAAAGCCAACAGATTCATTCTTCAGAGAAGTGACACAGGTCCTCCTTCTATAATAACTACGCAGAACTTTCAGTATAATGTTTTTGAAGGCATTCAGGATCCCACAGTGTTTCAGTTGCTGATTGAAGTCACTGATGAGCTGGGTGGAAACAGAGCGCTACAGCTATCTACCACAGCAACTGTTATAATATATGTGGTGCCATGGACTACTACAGTCCCGACCACCACTCAGAAAGCTACAACTGCACAGGTAGGCATCTCTGTACTTTTTGAAGACTTTTTTTCTTTTTAGAAAATGTATTTTTACAGATATAACATAAAGCAAAGAAGGAGCTAAAAAATTGTATAATCTACATGAATAAAGTAATATATTAATAATAAAGGTTTGATTACGGCTCACTAGCTATAATCTAGGCTACAAACTATCCTATACATTGCAGTCTTCTAGGCAGGATAAGTAGCCTTTTGATACCTATCACCTATATCCTAGGTTCTTCACAAATGAAACGCACACTCCAGGGGGTTCTTTAGCAGACATCAGGGGGTACTTGAACTTGTCGTAGTTAATTCATTAAAGTTTTGGGGTTAAAAAAAATGACAAAACATGTACTAACTAACCTGAACAAGTATTTTGAGTTCAATAAAAGTGTCAAGGAATGTTTAAAAAGCTTTTATGTATAATTATGGAGTGCTCCTAACAAATATGTGTGCATCAAGGTGTAGTTAAGAATATGTTATGCACAGAAGGGGCTACTTTATTAATAACTGCATTTATCAAGAGGTACATGCTATACTAGTGTTGCGAAACACAGAGTAAGATTGTAAGCTCATAAGGGCACAGCCTTCCCCTGTTGTATCTTGACTTCACTGTACTTATTCTGCCAAAATAAACTGACCCTATTAAGCCAGAAAAAAAATGAGTTTTACTCACCTGGGGCTTCTACCAGCCCCCTGCAGCAGTCCTGTGCCCTCGCAGCCACTCACTAATCCTCTGGCTGGCTGGTAGTAGTGATGCTCATCCGAGCTCGGATATCCGAAATACTCGGATATCCTAGCTCTTTTTTCACTATTAGTATTAGCTATCTGGGCTGTGCTATCCGGAGATATCCTAGCTATCCGAGCTCGGATAGCTTCATCCGCTCGGATAGCGTCACGTCAGACGTCACCTTGAGTCCTCAGAAGTGAATCAGAGGGCTCCCAGCCCTCTGACTGCAGCCAATCACAGAGGGGGAGCCTGGCCAAGCCCCCCTCTATAAATAGCGGGCGCCATGTTGCCTCACTCGTCCTGCTTGCGACTTACTGACTGACTGTACTGAGAGATTGCTCCAGTGCTTTTTGTCTGTGCAAGTGCATGTATTGTTCAATACACCTAGCGTTTTTACACTCCAACATTTGATATTCACCTGTATTGCTTTGTATTGTAGATAGATTGTATTTTAGGCAGTTTAGTTTGTGTGATTAGGGACTAGGGAGGGAGACTGTCACTGGTGCTGCTGCAGCTGCAGCAGCTAGGCCCTGTGCCTAGGCAAGGCAGCCTGCCCTGCTCTGTGCTCTAGTCTCTAGTTACCTGTGCTCTCACTGTACTACTTCTGTGTTAGATAGATTATTGTACTATTTTGTAGTTAGCAGGCCCAGCTTTACTGCTGTACCTGTCCTGTATCTGCTCTCTGTAATCTAGTCACACCTGTTCTATTGTTTAGCTAGATTCTTCTATTGTTTAGTTAGTACTGTAGTACTGCAGTCAGTGCTAGTAGTTGTTAGAGTAGAAGTACTACTGTGTTAGCTTTCTACAGAACTGCTGTGCTGTGAGCAGTGCCAGTGTGACAGTTAGTGTGCACTAGTGTCTTCTCCTCTGCTGTCTGACTGGCACTTGGAAGTTGGCACGTGCCACATCCGGCATGCTCCTGGCACACATTACACCTACTGCTGCTGCTGCATTGCCCTGCTCCTGCTGCCTGTGCAGCTCCCACCGCCAGGGTGCCACAGGCCACTGATACCACCTATATTTAACCCAAAACACAATTGCTGCGTAATTTTTTAGAGGTGTCTGGGGTGAAAACTGTCATGTCCCAGTTGTGCGGTTGGACTTTGGACACAATGTGGGCTGCACGACTGCTGTCTGGAACCTAGGCCTGATGTTAATTTACAGCTATTTTTTTTTTTTGCTACATGCCTCATATACCCTAAAAACGTTTTAAAGCAATTTAAAGGCCACTTCCGGCTTTTCTATCCGGATATCCGAATTTGCCCGGATAGCCCGGATACTGTGGTCAGATATCCGATTTGCATTCGGATCTGAACATTTTGACCTGGATCGGATATCGGGGTATCCGGATCCGAATCGGATCCGGATTTTGAAAAGGGGTATCCGAGCATCACTGGTAGAAGCCCCAGGTGAGTAAAACTCTTTTTTTTCTGGCTTAAGTGTCCCTTTAAGGGGCCACATACTATGTCAGATAGTGGCATGACTTATGAAATGTACTCTGTAAAGTGCTGTGGAAAATGTCAGCTATGAGATATCGGCAGACTAAAACAACTTTTTCTTTTACATCTTTAGTACTTTTCTACCTTCTAGTTGTAAATGTATGCTGCAGTAGCACCTTCTTGTGGTCATATTGCCAAACTGCAAGCATACATTCTATCATCCAGATTCAAAACTTCTTACTCAGTAAAAAGATACCAAGAGCTGTTTATCACATAACTACATCTCGTGTATCTTTGCCATCTATAACCATCAATGTATTAAGGTAATATACTGCTGTTAGAAGGAATCCTTTAAACCTTTATTTGCAGGTAACAACTGCTGTGCTCGTCCAAGCTTCCTATTTCTGGCATCCTGATACTTGGTTTACTGTTGCTATGACAATCACTGCAGCCTTGTTCCTCTTGTGTCTGTATGCATTGGCATGGGGACTCCTGAAAGAGTAAGGATTACTTAATATCATTGTGAACAATAATTGCCTTATTTAAGGAAGTTATTTCTCACTGGAATTTCTTTTCATAGCATTCCAAAATACGCAAAGTTCTTCCCTTTGTGCCAAGGTTATAAGAAAAGCAACCCTCCAGGCGTGACTGACAACATTCCTAACGGAGAAAGGTAATTCATGGGTTCATTTCAATTATTATGTAGTCACCTCAGGTCTGCCATTAAGATTTTCTGGGCCCCATACTAGGTAAATTTCTGGATCTACCCCATTACACTTGCCTTTACTAAGTATCTCAACTTTCTGCTATCATCATTCATCAAGGTATCTCCAAAATGTGCAGTGTTCCTGGATTATACCTTCATTTTTCAGTTCATCCATAGCATTGCAAGGCCTCAAAGTAGTGGGTTTCCTGTTTTCCATTGCCTTTTGTAAAATATGCCCAGATATTACCTTAGATTTGCAATGCCCCAATGAGTTCAACTCCCATCTTAGACTTTCACTTTACAGCACTGGTAGAACCTTTGACTAGAGAAGGACAGAATTGCTGAGTTTCAATTTCAATGAAATTATGACTTTGGTGTGTTTGTGGTGAACTCAGCCATACATCTGATTGAAGTTAGGATACATTACTAATAGATTTCTACTATGTTATTTAACCACTTTGCACCTAGGCCTGTTTTCCCCTTGAGAACTAGAGCAGTTTTATTTTTCTAGCTATGCCCCTACTTAACCAGCAATAACTTTTTACCTACTTATGAAACCTTAGTAATAAATACATTTTTTTCAGTAAAAACTAGACTTTCTCTGGGTGATATTTTTCCTCAGGAATGATTTTATTTCTTATGCATTTTAAAGGGAAAATATAAACAGTGCCACTGTAGAAAAAGACTTTATATTTTATTGATCTATTTATCCTCTTTATTTTGACACCTAAATTATGTTGCTGGTACACTGTATGACAAAGATGTTTCATTTTGAAATACAGGTATTTTTTTCTTTAACATGTACTTTTTCTTCTATACTGTATTAATAATCAATAATCAAAAGTCAATTTTGAAAATTACATTTTTATTTCAGTCCTTTCATTGGGCAGTATTTTTCCATGAGTACTATTTTTTTAATGCATTGGGAGAAAAAAAATAGAAAAAATACTTTTTTAACCATTGAAGTCTAAACGGAGGGTGTTACTGTAGATAAAAACTCCAATTCTCCTGTTTATCACAAAGCTTCAATACATTTCCTGTCCAGAAGATATGGTGATAATATTGTATTCTAAAATAAATGTCTCCCCATCCAATGGGTCCCATAAAAAAGGTGCACCCCCCCCCCCCAGCCAGGTATAGATGGCCAGATGTGCCATAGTATTAGCCCCACCCAGTATAGACAGCCAGATGTGCCCCAGTATTAACCCCACCAGTAGGGAAAGCTAAATGTGCCCCTTTATCCCCCCCCCCCCGTATAGCTAGCCATATGTACCTCCTTATAGGTTCATAATATGGATAGCCAGATGTGTCCCTCTATTAGCTCCCCCCCCCCCACCAGTATACATAGCCAGATGTGCCACTTAATTAGCCCCAATCCATATATAGCCAGATGTGCCCTTTTATTAACCCATTTCCACTCTGTATATAACCAGATGTGCCGCTTTATTGGCCACTCCCCAACAGATAACCAGGTGTTCCCTGTATTCGGTGCCATCCTTCCCATGCCAATCGCAGGCACAGGGAAGTATTGGTGAGTAAGAATTCCCCCTGTGCAGAGGGGAATTCCATTCCCCTCTACACAGTACAGCTGTCAGTCTGTATGTGCCAGATGGATTGGTTCCTGGCTTGAACACATCATCTATTAGGCATAGTGAGGCAGACTGCGCTGCTTGAATGAGGACAGCAAATAGAAACTCACAGAATATAGTCCCTGATACCCAATTGTTGCATTAGGGGGAAGGGTAAATGCGGGCGGATCGGGCAGGGAGTGGGGGGGGTGGACAGACCCCGTGGAGGGGGGTCATAATTAGTGTAGCTAGGGGGAGGGGGGTAATGAGTACAGGCACATACTAGCATGCATGCTGCGCTCATTTAAAGCAGCAGCGCACTCAAATGTTTGTTTCGGTTGTACAATGGTGTGATCTAGTGCAGCGCTGTACAGGGGACAGCTTACTGACTGACTGATCTTATGGCAGGAGAGCCCGCCATGGGCAGGGCCGGTTCTCTCATGAGACAAGGTGAAACATTTGCATCAGGCGGCAGAGATTACAGAGACAGCATTTTTGTACTGTGTTTACACTAACAGCATGTAGACAGAGTAGGAAAAGAATGAAACTCACATACTCACAGCCAACCAGTGTGCTATTGTGTTGAGCTGCAGCATGTCATGTGAGAACAATAAATAAAGCAAAGCAAATTGTCGGTGCTGTGCGATCATTCCAAATTGGGTGGGGGTGGGGGGTAAATCCTCACAAGTTTGCCGCAGAGTGCGGCAGCAGAGTCATATCCATAAGCCCGCCCTCATTTAGTAACGTACTCCCTGCTGAACCTGTCTGGTATTGATATCTAGTAGGAGTAGATGTGTGCATAGTTCTCCTGCCTTCTTCTTTAGGTAGGGAGATGTTCCACTCTGTGCTGGCATATTCAAGGTTCTTCGGACTATCAGCTGTTTTAGAATAGGTGGTTTTTGATATGCCTACAGATGAGTTCAGAAAATAACTTCCAGTCCATCATCCTTTTTGTAAATGTATTGAAGTTCCCCTTTTTGACCAAAGAGAGGAGGTATATGAAATATAAGGATCTGCTATATTGTGCAGAAGAATTTCAGGAGCTAGCAAGCTAAGTACTAAAAAAAGAAAAATGATGACAAGTATAGGCATGCAATAGTAAAATCGCTACGTACTGCTAAACATGTCTAAAAGTGTACAAATATGAATTCAATAAGGGAGGATGGACAATTATTATGTATTTATTTATTGTATTTATAAAGCGCCAACATATCACGCAGCGCTGGATAGAGTGGGGCCGAACCTCCGATTTTAGGTTCGCGAACCGGGTTCGCGAACTTCCACGTAAGTTTTGGTTCGCGTAAAAGTTCGCGAACCGCAATAGACTTCAATGGGGATGCGAACTTTGAAAAAAAAAATTATGCTGGCCACAAAAGTGATGGAAAAGATGTTTCAAGGGGTCTAACACCTGGACCCCCAGGTGGAGGATACATGCCTAAAGTCCCCGGGAAAAATCTGGATTTGACGCAAAGCAGCGTTTTAAGGGCAGAAATCACATTGAATGCTAAATGACAGGCCTAAAGTGCTTTAAAACATCTTGCATGTGTATACATCAATCAGGTAGTGTAATTAAGGTACTGCTTCACACTGACACACCAAACTCACCGTGTAACGCACCGCAAACAGCTGTTTGTGTAGTGACGGCCGTGCTGGACTGGTGCGCACCATGGCGAGAACATGTATGCAGTGGCAGGTTCACTGAACAGAACAGGTATACAGTGGTGGGTCCACTGAACAGAACAGGTATACAGTGGCGGGTTCACAGAACAGGTATGCAGTGGCAGGTTCACTGAACAGGTATACAGTGGCGGGTTCACTGAACACAACAGGTATGCAGTGGCGGGTTCACTGAACAGGTATGCAGTGGCAGGTTCACTGAACAGGTATACAGTGGCGGGTTCACTGAACACAACAGGTATGCAGTGGTGGGTTCCCAGAACAGGTATGCAGTGGCAGGTTCACTGAACAGGTATGCAGTGGTGGGTTCACTGAACAGGTATGCAGTGGTGGGTTCACTGAACAGGTATGCAGTGGCGGGTTCACAGAACAGGTATGCAGTGGCGGGTTCACAGAACAGGTATGCAGTGGCAGGTTCACTGAACAGGTATGCAGTGGCAGGTTCACTGAACAGGTATACAGTGGCGGGTTCACTGAACACAACAGGTATGCAGTGGTGGGTTCACAGAACAGGTATGCAGTGGCAGGTTCCCTGAACAGGTATGCAGTGGTGGGTTCACTGAACAGGTATGCACTGGTGGGTTCACTGAACAGGTATGCAGTGGTGGGTTCACAGTACAGGTGTGCAGTGGTGGGTTCACAGAACAGGTATGCAGTGGCAGGTTCACTGAACAGGTATGCAGGTATCCAGTGGGCTCACTGAACAGAACAGGTATGGTGGGCTCACTGAACAGAACAGGTATGCAGCCAGGAACAAGCTAAGCCTAACTAATCTTTCCCTATGAGAGACAGTCTGCAGCAGCTCGCCCTACTCTCACTAACGCAGGCACACGAGTGAGCGTAATGGCCGCCACTGCCTGCCTTTTATTAGGGGGGGAGTGGCTCCAGGGGCTAGTGTAGCCTAATTGGCTACACTGGGCCTGCTGACTGTGATGTAGAGGGTCAAAGTTGACCTTCATGGTGCATTATGGGGCGAACCGAACTTCCGCAAAAGTTCGCCTGCGGGACGCGAACGCGAACCACTAAAGTTCACATGGAACTCTAGCGCTGGACATTAGTTAAGGTTACAGACAATATTTAGGGGTGACATACAGCAATAAGACAATACATGAATATATTAAAGCGGAATGAAACCCAGCATTTCTTCTTTGCTCTAATAGATTATTTACAGCATATTACATACAACCAGCATTTTATTTTACTAGAACAGCATTCAACGGGTTAAACATAGGCCTTAGAAGCTCCCCTGCATGGAACTCTGGATGAATCTGAACTAGAGATAATGTTATCTTGTGTTTAATTATATCAAGTGAGAAATGTAAACAAAGGCTTCGCTGACACTGCAAACTCTCCTGAAGACAGTGAGACAATCAGAAAGCATCAGAAAGCATTTGTGCTGATGAATAAAGCAGTTATAAATAAAATGCAAAGTCAGCTTTCAGAGCAAAAAAAGTGTACTTTGGGAACATATAATTTCTAAATGAATAATAATACTTATGCACAAAAGCAAATATGATAACCGTATGGCATCTAAAAAGTAGGAAAACATGTTTTTATTGAATATCATGTTAGGGTTTTATACTGCTTTAAAACCAGATCAGTTTTGTCAGGTGTTCACTTGGTGTTTAATGCACACATTCAATTCTCTCTGTAGTGATTAAAACCTGATCAGGCAGCACAGTATGAGTACAAGGTAATGCTTAGTCAGTCACTGGATGGAAGCATGGAGATTAGGCAAGTCGAGTTTACTCAAGAGTTCACTCAGATACATGGGATGGGCGTGCGGTAATGGAGGTGAGTGAACAGGTAGGAGACATAAGGAGGAGGAATGTAAAATGCTGTTTTTTATATCATATGTCAGATATCCACTGAGTTATGGCATAATTGGAGAACATACCAATTTGGTCCCTAAGACCATATGGTCCAGATTTCAGCCTGGACTAAAATAGATTAATTAACTCTGTCTTTTACAAATATATATGAATCCTGTGAAAATGATAACAGGTTAAATAAGATCTTAAGTGCACAGGGAAAATATAATCTCACACTTTCTGTATGAACTGATTCTTGAAAATGAAAAAAAACTACTTCTTGCAAATTAGCAGTACCTTTACCAGAGGCAGCCACAAGAGGGCATTTCACACTCACTTTTCTCCTCTGAAACTAATTTATTGAAATATTTTACATGGATGCTTTTAAAAGTGCATTACAGGGAAACATGTATTTTTAATGTCTAGATATCCCAAGTATAAATGTCTTAATACATGCCATACTGTACATGTTCTTTTACTGCTTTCAGAAAACAAAATCCAGTAACCAACGACAAAAAGGGCAATGAAAATCCAAGCCTTTTGCCAGGATACCCTTCTGTAAGTTTAAAGTCTATGTATAGCAACCTGAATTAAAAAATGATTCACAGCAGTCATGCATATTTTATATATGCATTAACCAGACCGTGCTAGTTGAATTCTACGTCCTGTTTGTGGCGCTTATTTCTGTTCACTCGCCATGCAGTCTCTATTATGGCAGGGCTCTGTTAGCCAGTCTGGAGTCGATTTCAATGGCTCACATTGATCACAAGCTCAGGAGCCAAGGAAATCAGCACCTGACTGGCTTACAGAGCTCTGCTATCATAGAGATGGTAGAGTGGGTGGCCTGAAGTGACGGGTGATCAGCGGTAGCAGCGATTCTGTGCAGCATGACAATGCGAGCCCTGTTTTTTGGTACCAGTGGTATCTAGTCATTAAGGGGCTAGAGACCGCTGGTAGTGAAGTAGTTAAACAGACATTTATTTTGAATGTACATAGAAATGTTTTGCAAAATATCTGCAGTTTTTGCTAAACAGAAAAAAGAAAATATCTGCTGTACCATTTCATAGCTCCTCATATCATATTCTCAATGATGCACAGGTGCCAGTTCACTCCTCATTCAGTCTGAAGTTGCAATTCCTTACTAGATGCTCATAGCCATGATAGGATATTAGTCTGCCAGCCGACAGGCATGACATTCACAAATAGAGCCCCCCCCCCCTCTAGACCTATGTGACTAATGAGGAGTGTTTCAGACTGACTGGGTGAAAGCAAGCTGCTCTAGATTGCTGAGGAACATTTGTGTAGCAGGTAAAGCATGTATGAATTACATGCATACGCCATCTCTTGTGCTGAGCTTTAGCTGGCAGTATGAGGTGTGCAAGTAGGGATAAGTAGGTGAAAGTCACAAAGTCAGATTTGCAGTGAAGCTGGATTTATGGTTAATTGCAAAGCCCCCCCATCGTTCATCACCAAATTTGCTATGTACACCAGGGCAAAAGTAGATGTCGATATATATTTATTTATTTTTTTATCTTCAAAAGAGACACTGTAGTTTTTGAGAAAATTGAATTCAACCACTTTACCCCCGCGCGTACGGATTTCTCCGCCCCTTTTTCCATCCAGCCACACAGAATTGTATGGACAGTGAGTTGACATGCAGAATTATTCTGCAACACAACTGACCACTGTGAACTAGGCCTGAGAGCATATTTTGGACAGATTCGATCAACCCTATTGTGCAGGCTACAGGAAGGGCCATATTAACAATTATTATTAAAGGGATATTGTAGGGGGGTCGAAGGAAAACTTCTGGAATTTCAGACTTTAAAGTATGAAAACCACTGCGCCTGCATTGCAGTATGGTCTGTGCCTGCACCGTGCGCTCCTGGTGACATCACGGGAAGCAAGGACACTGCATCGCAGTCGCAGTGGTTTTCAGACTTTAAAGTCTGAAATTCCAGAAGTCAACTGGAGGCGGGGCCAGAGCATCGGTGAGTGGCTGTGCAGGCACAGGATGTCTGCGGGGGACCATTAGAAGCCCTGGGTAACTTCAACTCATTTTCCCCCGACCCCCTACAGTATCCCTTTAAACTTTATAAGGCATTAACATATTGCACAGCATTAAACAATGTCACAGATCATGCACATTACAGCATTCAACAATGGTACACAAAATAGATAGGTAACATTGTAGGTATAAATATAGCAGGCAAGTCCATATAAGGCAAAATAAACAACTGCCCCAGGCAATTGTGTTAAACAAAATAGGGCACTTGTTCTGCTGATAAACAAGAGGACGCTTGATGTTGCGGAGGAGGTAGTCAGGCTTTTTGTATATAAAGGCTGTGATTTCAACTGGAAGTGAGTGTAAAAATTTGAAAACCTTTTTTTTATACTTTGCAAAGGCTCCAGCTGTGTTTGATGGCCGAGCAGTTGACCCAGGTAAGAAAACTATAAAGAAATACACTTGAGACTGATATTTTGAGATCCATACAACTGAGGTATTCTTCTGTGCAAACAATAATTGCATGCCTGTGATGGTATAACTGTAGTTTAGGCAAAATAAAAGGAAAACCCCAGCTGAGAATGTCCTAATATCTGTAATTGAATGTACTGGTTTTATGAGAAATGACGATTAAATCTAGGGGTTGGCTTGGGTTCTCTCACTACAATCTTTGGTATTCAAACCTCAGATAGGACGGGAGGATGTCCTCGATTATGGTCATTAGTGGACTGGATATTGGTGTAAGTTTGGCTAGAAAACGTATTACTCTGAAGTGGAAGGATCCCGAGCCGTGCTATTTTAGTGACTGGCGAGCGGAGATTATGATCTTTCTAAATGATAGGATGTTGGAAGGAAAAATAAAATATGATGTATGCATCTGCTAAGTGGATCGATCTGAAACAGTTATGGGAAGAGATTTCCAGTTAGCGTCTTTGAATGAGTGAAAGATGGGGGGGTGGAGCTTATGAGAGGGGTAGTGGGTCGGGAGGTTGAATGGGATTAGGTGAGAGGGTATGAATGTATGTATGAGGTATGCATGATATGTGTTGTTGACTGATGTGGCTTTCTTTTTCTTTTTTTTTCTCTTTTAAGCATAGTATAAGCAATTAGAGGAAAGAAATAAAGTTATTGAATAAGCAAACTATGATGCAAATATGTCCTAGCATTGAGAGCGTGCTGATGAAGCTAAGTTTTTTGTTGGGACATGGCGCAATGTCGCTGCTGATTGTTTGCGATAAGAAAAAAAAAAGAAGAATGTACTGGTTTTATGATTTGACTTCCTAAGCCAAAAATACAGTATGAGAATACAGTAAACAAATATACACAGGTTCCAAGTTATTTAGGTTGAAAAAAGACATACATCCATCAAGTTTAACCAGAAAAAAGTGTGCATGAAAAAAGGGCGCCGTGAAAAAAGGGCTTGGCTTAATAACAAAATGGCGAGGGTGGATAACGAAATCTGATAACGATAAACATCGTTGTCATACTTTGTTAATGATAAATACCGTTGTTAAAACAGATGGGAAATAATAACGAAAATATATTAACGTTAAAAATCATTATGTAATTTAACAACACAGCTTAACACAACTCTACTCTCACACAGAACCTTCCCCTGGTGATGTCTAAAACTAACCACTCCCCTTGTGGCTCCTAACCCTAATTACCCTAATTACCCCCCCCCCCCCGGTGGTGCCTAACCCTAATCCCCCCGGTGGTGCCTAACCACCCCCTGGTGGTGCCTAACCACCCCCCTGGTGTTGCCTAAAATTAACAGCCGATCGGGTGGTGCCTAACCCCAACCATTCCCCCTGGTGTTGCCTAACCCTAACCACTCTGCAGAAACACCCTTTTACACATAGAAACGATGATATCTTTGATAACGTAAAATCTGTACATATAAACAAAATAATATGTCAAAAATTATAATGTTGCAAGCTTCTAAAACGATAACTACTTTAAAGACTGTAATGTTCTAGTGCTGTTAACAATAATTATCGAGGCGCCTTTTTTTCTGCTTTTTTAGCCGTATTAACGATAATTGCATTAAAGTCTATGACGGCACCCTTTTTGTCCACTCTCAGCCGGCGCCCTTTTTTCCTGCTACCAGAAACAAATAATATGATTTAAATAACATATTTATACTTAGTATTATAATTATTATGTATGTGAATATATAAATATAAATACTAAACGTGTAGTATAAATCTGTATCCATGTTTGAAATTGATTAATAGATCATGTTTTTGTTTTTTTCTTTAAATCCAAATTTATACTGCTAACATTAGCTACAAAAAGCAAAAGGTTGTAGGTTTTTCTTTCAATTACAAGAATTGCCATTGAATGGGTATTTGTAATAATTGGAAGCCCCACTCTTGATCTGGCAATGATAAAATGTCATCACTGAAAAAAATCAGCCAGCGTTTTATGCGCATGTTTTTCATAATTGCAGAGTGTGTAACCTGTGTTGTGTTGCTATTGTGCCCTTTCTCCTTGCTTGGAATGAAATACACAAAAAATGCCAAATATGAAATGTGATGACAGAAATTCACTAAAGCTGGCAAAAAAAGCAAATATGATTAATTTACAGGAAAACCAGCTATGCCATGCAAGAACAACTACACAAGGAATTTCATAATTGAGATTCAGAGCATAACAACCCACTCTTTGTCAAAGGTTTTCTGATAAGAAATGTCCACATGTTGTGCAGTAAGCTGACCTTCAATGTAGGTAAACCACAGTCAGAATCTCCTGGCTCTTATATGTTGTATGCAGCAGTGCTGGTCGTAATGGAAAAATCTACGCTTACGGATCATTACGCGTAATTTTACGCTATTACGCATTACGCAATTACGGTTACAGCGTAGGAAATTATCTACGGTACATCACTGTAATTACGCGTAAACTTACGCAATTACGCGTAAGGATACCGTAATGAAGGCGCTTACACTACAATGTTACGCGTAGTGCCGTAATACCCATTAATGCGTATTTTTTTACGCATGCGGACGATATGTACGCAATAGCCGTCAATGTGACAGTTATTGCGTACATATCATTCGTATGCGTCAAAACGTACGCTTATACTGAAGGGCGGGAGAAGATACTATTGGTTGCTTAGGATGTTGACTGATTGGCTACTCATAGAAAATGGGAGATTTTACGTTAGTAATTACGCGTAAAATTACGCGTAAGTGTTCGTAAAATTACGCATGCCTAGCAATTACGGTAGACAGTGTAATTACGATACCACTTACGGTCTTACGCGTAAATAATTACGCATAAGACCGTAAGTTACGCGTAACGCTTACGCGTAAATTTACATTGAATTACGATGCGTAATTACGCTCATGCGTAATTTCGGCCCAGCACTGGTATGCAGGCAGGAATATAAAGAATATGCATCATGTACATGTTTCTGGAATTAGTTTGACAACTGAGTGGTGACAAGGTCAGAGCTATGGTAACGCACTAGGGCATTTATTGATAATATAATTACATGTTCCTGTTGCTTCTAGGAAAAAATATCTGCTTACATTTTTGTCCCATGTTATTAAAAGTGTTAAAGTGAATCTAAAGCAATATTTAAAAAAAAAAAAAAAAAAGATACTCCCTTAAGGAGAGGGAAGGATCTGGGACCTATAGAGTCTAGTCGTTCCTCTCCTCATCTGCTCGTTCCCCGCAGGCTCCACCGTTCAAATCTCCTATTGCGGGAGAATTTGGAAGTCTTCAGGAGCCTAAGTGCTCCCGAAGACAGGCGACTTTGTACTACACACGCACAAGTGCTCGAGAGTGGGCGTTCTCAGGTGCACAGTACGGAGTGGCCCGTCTTCAGGTGCCCGAGTGCTCCTGAAGACTTCCGAAGCCCACTTGAAGTGGAAGAGAGCAGTCTCCGACCCATGGGTCAGAGACTGCTAACAGGGGAGCCTGTAAGGAAAACACAGGGACCAGGAGAGGACCAGGAAGGCTTTAAAGGACCCAGAACCTCCCCTCTCCTTAGCTAGATATCTTTTTTTTTACATATCCCTTCAGACTTCCTTTAAAGCCACCTTTATGAAGAAGATGTTTATAAGTGAACAATAAAGCAGTCTTCATATTTTTGTTTTTGCGTTAATACCAGTACTTTTGGCTTTGAATTAACTTTAAGCATTACATGTTGACAATAAGGACTAGAAATGCATGAATGCACCCTGGTTTTTTTTTAGAACCAGAAGCTGCCTGGCACTTACCTTTCTGACATGTATTATGTAATGCTATAGGATGTTTACCAGTACACAATACTGCCCATGCAGAGATGAAGATATATGGAGTACAGTCTCTCCCCTTGCTGGTGTCATCTCATGAAACTTCACAGTAGTTATTGTAGCTCTATATACATACTTTGGTATGGCCTGAAAAATCCATGTCTTATTATTCAGAGCTATTGGCCAGTCAGCAATGCCCAGAGCAACACCACATGGGCCTTGCCAGTATTTCTGGATAGTCTGTTATGGCATAAATTTGGCTAATGCCACCAAAAAAGTGAATCTATGTTAGTTTTTATTATGGCTTCTTCTGTTAATGGCCTTATTGCGGTAGTAAAGTAACAGTGCTGGCATTAGATGTTGCCCTGAAAATCATCAGGGAGAGCGCAGGCTTCCAGATACACATAGCAATAGGGGCATTGTGAGCTGCTTAAGGCGACTATTACACTGCCAATCAGAAATGCAGAGGGGAGAACTCAATCGTTTCCCTCTGCACTTGCTCTGTTTTTTTTATATCCAATTTTGGTGCAATTAAAAAGTCCCGTTCAATTGCACTGAATGGCAATCACACCACAAATGCTGCAGCATCACAATGCAACACAAGCAATGGAAAGAGAGCACCACAATTTGCCTGATAAAGCAAGCGTCCTTGCGAACAACTGCGAACTATGTGTGCTCCAAAAAAAATGTATCGAAGCACACACTTATTTCTGGTTTAATAAAACTATTATTTCCTTTTGGTTATCAGTTTTATTAATGTAGCATTATATGTGTAGCATAGCTTATTAAATGAAAACTTTATATGTATGGAACTTAACTATGATTTCTGTTTTGCCTAGTTTCTGGAAAACACTTCCTGTTTAATAGCTATACAGGAGAAACCAAGTGGATTTAGCAGTCAACGTTCATGACATTGTTTTTTCTTCTCTTGGACCACTTTTGTGATTATATTTACTAACGAGTCTATGAACACTGGAGAGCATAAATGGTCCTGAAGACCTGACATGGATTTACTAAAATCTTCTGTTATGAGGCAGCAAGCGTCTGCAACTGTAGCCCGAAGTTATCCAGACCAGAGCTCATGAATTAGCTGTTTTTCTATGCAGTCATTTTCATGTATAGGTGCTTGCAGTGATATTTAAATATACTGTACAATGTTCCAGATGTTAAAACAAAAATGTTGATTGAACTGTATGCAAATAACTGCAATGGCACAACTGTAAATTCACTCCTTTTTAGCAATCCTCACCAAGGTTGGATATGTCACAATATGTGAGCACTGAGCACTGCAAAGCTTTTCCTCTTATAGCAGATCAGTTTTAATAAACTCAGATTAATTCTAAAATTCAAATCTCTACACGATCTTCACCTCGGATACATAAAGGTCTTGTTGCAACTGCATCACACCTCCCACAATCTCAGATCAACAGGATCTAATAACTTGACTACCACCAGTGTCCAACTCAAAACCTTTGGAGCCAGAGCCTTCTGTAATCCTTACCATTCCTTTTGGAATGCCTTGTCACACCAACTCAAGACAGCTCCAACCCTGGAGACGTTTAAATCAAAACTGAAAAGGCTTTTATGATCACATAAACCTTTCCCTTGTAACACATCTCAAATCACAACTATATACTGATCTGATCTAAAAGGCAAACACAGTCCAGGCAAGGTCCTCAAATGCAGCTTTATTCAAAAGTTTTCATGCATCAGCATAAAATGTCTATGCAGTGGAGAGCAGGAAGCAGGGTCGTAACCATGCAAAACATTTTAATCTGGAGGGCTACCCAAATGAATCCTGCTTGTGCATACAAGGTTTAATGTGCTTGCTAACCACCTGGAGTGCCAAATAGGAACTGGCAATATACAGAGTCTGATGTTGGACAGCAAACGGTGGAACGCAGGAAGAGTATCGGGACTCCAGAAGCAAGTGACATCACAACCTGGCCTGGCGTGACCTGTAAGTCGCCAGCTCCAGTATGTTAGAGCAGCTGGCCGGTGCTCACATGCGAAGTACAGTGGATGACACAAGAACTTGGAGAAAAATTATGGTACACGTGAGTGTGGCTAACCTATAACGAAGTGCACTTTAGTATAAGGTCTGATTGCAGCAAGGTATACAAGCAGAAAAGTCCTTGTATCATATTTACATAGATATTTTATCTAACTCCACTTTAACCACTTGAGGATCGCAGTGTTAAACCCCCCAAAAGACCAGGCCTTTTTATTGTTAATTGGCCACTGCAGCTTTAAGGCCAAGCTGCAGGGCCGCGCAACACAGCACACAAGTGTTTTCCCCCCCCCCTTTCTCCCCACCAACAGAGCTCTCTGTTGGTGGGGTCTGATCGCTCCACAGTTGTTTATTTTATTTTATTATAAATATTTATTGTATTTACTTTTTTAATAAATTTTGCTTTTTTTAATTTATATTCCCCTGCTACCTCCCTCCTCCCACCAGCCAATCAGGGTGATCAGCTGTCATAGGCTTCAGCCTATGACAGCCGATCACTCCCTGTAATAGTTGTGGAATTATCTCCGTGGTCAGCGCAAAACATGTACGCTGACACTGCGGAAACCCTCCACAAGCGCTTGGAAGGGAACCCAGCTTTGGTGCAAATGCACCTGTAGAGAGGAATTCCAACCGGCAGATGGAGCTGTGGAGTACAGAGGAACACGGTCTCTGTACCACCACAGATGGCAGATGGAGATTGCACGAAGTGAAGCAATACAGGGCAAGATAGCCACTCGAGAGAGAGTGAGCACAGAGACAGAATGTATGTATGCCCACCAATCTAGTCGCCACCCGGCGACGGTTGACATACAGCAAGCGAAGACCAAAGTGAGAAAGCAATCGCAAGAATGGCGATTGCTAACAGAGATACAAGACTGAGTAAAGACAGATCATAGAATGAATAAAGACAGAACCAATTAGCAAACTGCAATCCAACATGAAGGAACTGACAAGACTAGCTAAACGCGGTCACCAAACGTTAAGCGCAATAGCGACAAAGCGCGATCAAGGCACGGTCACCGCGCGTTAAGCGCAACAGCGACAAAGCGTACTAACCCTAACTAACTATTGAACACAGAACAAAAAGACAAACAGATGGCGAGAACGCTTTGCTAATCGGTTGCCTAACACCAGACAACAGCAAGCGTTCACACCAGACAAAAGCTCTGGCCCGCACTGCAGGAACATAGGTCAGAAGGATCCACTGCTTCTACCGCTAGGGCAAATGCGATCCAGACAGACAGACAGATGGAGCAACCAGTAGCAACCGCTGCTCTGGCTTACACTCCAAGACAGAGTACAGAAGGATCCTCCGCCTCTACCGCTAGGGCGAATGCGATCCAAACAGAAAGATAGATGGAGCAACCAGTAGCAACCGCTGCTCTGGCTTACCCTCCAAGACAGAGTACAGAAGGATCCACCGATAGGGCGAATGCAATCCAAACAGACAGAGCGATTCACTATCAGCCGCCGTTGGAGAAAGTGCAATCGCAACAGATAAGACAAGACAGAACTAGGCAATACAGATAATAAACAACCTGACTGCACCAGAAGGAATGCTAAGTGCACTCCCAAGGATAAACTACTCTAAGACAATATTTAGCAAACAATTAGCAGAGGGGCTGAAACTGAAGGTATGTCCAGCAGAACCAAACCTTTATGACCAGCAGGGAATTCTGGGAGGAAATGGCATTTAAACTGCAAGCCTTCAAGAGAGGCAGAGCTATCAATAACCAGATAAGTGAATGCAAATCCCTCACCAGAACAGCAAGTCTGAAACTTGCAGAGTGAAAACAGGTCTCCTTTCCAGGGACCTGCAGCATACAGACCTGAAAAATGGTCAAAAAGCTGCCTGCCTGTGCAGACAGCAGAGCAGATCATTACACTCCCCAGTCTCAGGAGGGGACAGCCGTGTCACACAGCTGTCCACAGTACAGCGCTGTTGCCGATCGCAGCGCTGTACATGTAAATAGATGGCGATCAGAGCCGGCCTTTGGGGGTGGCAAGTGGGGCAATCACCCCAGGCCTCGCGCCTGAAGAGGCCCCACACTCTCAGCGGCGGTGGGGAGAGCAGGCATAGTTAAAACCCACATTTCTTCTGCTGATCATCGCAGCTTCCATCTCCTCCTCTCCCAGCATCTGACGTATTGGTAACAGTGCCCCCTGTGATGACGTGAACGCATGTCACCACAGGGGGGCGCTGTTACCAATACACAGATGCCGGGACAGGAAGGAGATGGAAGATGCGATGATCGGCAGAAGAAATGTGAGTTTTAACTTCAATGCCTGCTCTCCCCACCCCTGCAGCCACTTGCCAATCTAATCTATACTGCGGGGCACCCATCTAATCTATACTGCGAGGCACCCATCATCTATACTGCAGGCCACCCATCATCTATACCGCGGGGCACCCATCATCTATACTGTGGGGCACCTATCATCTATACTGCGGGGCACCGATCATCTATACTGCGGGGCACCTATCATCTATACTGCGGGGCACCTATCATCTATACTGCAGGCACCTATCATCTATACTGCGGGACACCTATCATCTATACTTCAGGCACCTATCTAATCTATACTGCAGAGCACCTACCTACCTATCTAATCTATACTGCAGGCACCTATCTAATCAATACTGCAGGCACTATCTAATCTATACTGCAGGCACCTATCTAATCTATACTGCAGAGCACCTACCTATCTAATCTGTACTGCAGGTACCTATCTAATCTATACTGCAGGCACCTATCTAATCTATACTGCAGAGCACCTACCTATCTAATCTGTACTGCAGGCACCTATCTAATCTTTATTGCGGGGCACTTACCTATCTAACCTATACTGCAGGCACCTACCTTTCTAAACTATACTGCAGGGCACCTACCTATTTAACCTATACAGAGTGTGTGTTTCCACAGTGTGTGCGTGTGTTTCCACAGCGTGTCTGTGTGCGTATCCACAGCATATGTCTCTAGGCCCCGCATATGACTCTCGCCCCAGGCCCTGCATACTCTAAGGCCGCCTCTGACGGCGATCATGCCATCTAAGTCTCCCGAGCGGCAATTTCCACTCGGAGACTGAAGAGGGGGCGGAGCTCCACCCCCAAGCAGGAGATGCGCACACAGCCTGCGCGCGATCTACTGCAAAATGCAGCCCCAGGACTTGACGCCAATTGGCGTTAGGCAGTCCTCGGGCTGCCACCGCGACCATGCCCGTTGGCATGGGGCGTGGGGCGGTCTTTAACCACTTGACGACCAGTGGCTTTTCCTATGATCTGTGTTGCGTGGGCTCTCCAGCCCGCAGCACAGATCGGGATAGAGACAGGGCGATCAGACTTACCCCCTTTTTTCCCCACTAGGGGGATGTCCTCCTGGGGGGGTCTGATCGCCGCCGGCTTGCTGCGCTTTGCGGGGGGGGCTCTTCAAAGCCCCCCTCCGCAGCGTTCTCAGCACTCCGTCCCTCTCCCTCCCTCTCCCTTCCCCTCTGAGCTGCGCAGGACAGATATCCGTCCTGCGCATTGTAGGATAGGCTTCAGCCTATCATATGCCGGCGATCCCCGGCCAATCAGAGGCCGGGGATCGCCGATCTGCCCTACGGCGCTGCAGCGCAGCAGCGCCGTATGATGTAAACAGCGGGGATTTCTTCCTCGCGTGTTTACATTTTGCCGGTGAGCCGCGATCGGCGGCTCTCCGGCTGTTCACGGAGACACCCTCCGTGAACTGACATGGAAAGACGACCAGTTTACGCCAATCGGCATTAGCTGGTCGTCAAGAGGTTAAGTAGTTAAGGCAATTTAGGACATAAGATGTATATAACATAGGAGCATGGTTATAGAGAAGACTGGATAGGAGAGGTTAAAAGTACTTGTCCATACCTTGGAATCTTTTTATACAAGTTACAGGGTTCCTTACATGCACATGTGGATACAGCTTTTTATTCACAATTTTTTTATTTGAATTCTTTAGGGGCAAATCAGAGTGCTTCTATTTGTATGAATGGATGGAGATGGTCTACATGTTTTATATAGCTCATGTAGATATCATTGGAACAGTAAACACATACCTTGAAACAATTTTATGATTGATAACATAATTGATAATATAAGGTTACTATATAATAAAAGAAAGTTTAGAAACTTTATACGTCTGAGTCTGAGTGCCACTCTCTCCCCTTCTCTCTTTTTTATATTTATTTCCTGACCTTGAGTTTGGGAAAGGGGAGACCCAGGCCCTGAGAGTGAAGCAACTGACCCTGTATATAGCAGCGCCTGCCAAGATATTTTCCCTTGACTTCCTCAACTGATTGCAGGACTAATTATGGTTTAATCCCCTTTTTAGTAATAACTGAATATGAAATAATTAACAGCTGATGACTTATTCCTGATACACACCATCAGATAGATGGCTCAAATCGATTATTTCTGACAGATCCGATCCGATTTCCAATTATTTTTCAGATTTTTGTATAGAAGTGATTGGAAAATCGGTCAGAAAAACTATTGGTAATCAAATCGGACCGTTAAAATGATTTGTTGGCAATTTATTTCTGGTTCCCTCCCTGCTCAACAAAATCAGTTTCATAATCTTGCTCTATTGTTTTAGAGGGATTTAGAACATTTCAAACCTAGCCTAGGAACTATCATAACCTGTCTACTATTAGATGGCAAACATTTACTATCCTCACCTATGTTGTAGGAAACATCATGATCCCTACCCCTCACTTTTATACTAAAACATGAACAAAGCTGCATGGGAGAAACCCTCTGAACAATACAATCTGCGACAATAGGAGGCCTCTGGTCAGGAAAGGGGACTCAACAGACACACAGGCAATGTGCTCCCAATATGAACAGAAATTAACCTGTTTTTAGCTAAGCACGGCCCCAGAAAATCATAGTTAATGTTTATATGTTTGAGTTCAGTTATCCTTTAAATAATAACTGGCAAGGAGCAGAGGCAGAATTTCAGTTGCCTGTTTATATTGTAAACCGATTAATTACTGCAACCCTCCCTGTCAAACCCAGGATTAATTATCTTAAATGGAACAATTCAGGGGGACACTCTGTACTTTTACCTCTGACCAAGTTTTCCCTTTTCCCTGAAATATGTCTGTACACCTTGAAGGGGAAAGCATTAACAAACTGCCGCCATAATTTGATTTTAATCAAAATGAAAACAATCAGTAAGAAACATTACATCCCATTATTAAACTTGAAAACAATATTCCCCAATGCTTTTTAATACTATCTATTTTTAAATGCATGACAAAGTTATACTATTAACTTTGCTTAAAGGAATACTATCGATTGAAACGACTTTTTTTTTTAATACTCTATATTAGTGTACACATTACCACTAGTGCTAGGGGCACTTTATTTATTCACCCAGGTCTCTCTCCCTCTATCCCTGCTTAAAAATTCATTTCTCACACAGCTCATAGTAGTTTGGGTCAACCTGAGCCGCTTGGTTACTCTGTCACACAGCTCACAAATATATTTCACTGTGTCACTCACAGCATGCAGCAGACATGAGGAGAAATATGCTGATCTGAGGTGGTAACAGGTAACTAAATGAGCTGGAATATTCCTGGAATATAACTAGCTATACCATGAGTCTGTGTTTACACTCAGACTGGCTGCCTGCTTGAGGTGATTCACTCCAGGCTGCATCCACTTTACAAGCTGCTGAGAGGGGCAGACCACTGTCTACAATTAGCATTATTAGTATCTTTATCAGTCAAGAGAAGCAAAGATAATAAACACACATTGCTAGAATCTTTAACCCCTTACCACCATATCAATAAGATTATTTCAGCAAGGTGATAATTAAACTATAAACTGAGGAGTTGATAGCAACTCCCCTGTGCAGAGATATGGTCTAGCCCTCTGGGAGCTCAGTATTAGATACATTTTGTATCCAACACTGACGCCAAAACTGACGGAGGATTTTACAGCTGAGAGGAACAGCTGTGTGAGGAATCAAATTGCTCCTAGTACTTGCCCTAATGTGTGCTACAACATACAGCATTTAAAAATAAATGCATACATCGATAGTATTCCTTTAATGTAATCCTGCTATAATATTTATATAATTGTATGAGAAAAAAAATGAATCAAATTTTGACCTTTAACCACTTGCCGACCGCACACTCATAACGTGCGTCGGCAAAGTGGCAGCTGCAGGACCAGCGACGCAGTACTGCGTCGCCAGCTGCAGCCTAATTAATCAGGAAGCAGCCGCTCGTACGAGCGGCTGCTTCCTGTCAAATCACGGCGGGGGGCTCCGTGAATAGCCTGCGGGCCGCCGATGGCGGCTCGCAGGCTAGATGTAAACACAAGCGGAAATAATCCGCTTTGTTTACATTTGTACGGCGCTGCTGCGCAGCAGCGCCGTAAGGCAGATCGGCGATCCCCGGCCAATCAGCGGCCGGGGATCGCCGCCATGTGACAGGAGACAGCCTGTCACTGGCTGCACAGGACGGATAGCGTCCTGTGCAGCCCGGCTTACCAAAGGGGGCCAGGTAGGAGAGGGAGGGGGAGCATTTCGCCGCGGAGGGGGGCTTTGAGGTGCCCCCCCCGCCAGCCACTCGCAGGCAGCAGAGATCAGACCCCCCCAGCACATCATCCCCATAGGGGGGAAAAAAGGGGGGCAATCTGATCTCCCTGCCTGCACCCTGATCTGTGCTGGGGGCTGCAGAGCCCACCCAGCACAGATCAATCAAACTAGCGCTGGTCCTTAAGGGGGGGTAAAGGGTGGGTCCTCAAGTGGTTAAGTAAAAATGGGGCTCCCTAGGATGCACGCTGGATAGTTAAAAAAATTTGACTTACATTCGTATTTGTTTGTACATAAGTATAAACAAAGCAAACTTTGCAGTTACAGAATATAACACTAGAGTGCAGCATAGCATCACAAAAATATCTCCAAAAAAACCCTATCATGCAATGACAGCATATTTAACAAAGTGATTTGTGTGTATTGTGTTTTGTACTTTGAAGATTATTGTATGTATAATAGTTGTATACAATAAAAAATAAAATAACAAAAAGACAAAACATTTAAAAAAATGTTGTATATAATTTGTTTATGTCTCATAATACTGACCACATAAAAACATAAATGATATTGACATTTCTGCTTACTACACACATGCACCTAATTTTACTTTATTAACCACTTCACCACTGAGGGGTTTTACCCCCTGAGCACCAGAGCAATTTTCACCTTTCAGCGCTCCTTCCATTCATTCGTCTATAACTTTATTATTACTTATCGCAATGAAATGAACTATATCTTGTTTTTTTCGCCACCAATTAGGCTTTCTTTAGGTGGGACATTATGCCAAGAATTATTTTTTTCTAAATGTGTTTTAATGGGAAAATAGGAAAAATGTGGGGAAAAAAATAATTATTTTTCAGTTTTCGGCCATTATAGTTTTTAAATAATGCATGCTACTGTAATTAAAACCCATGAAACGTATTTGCCCTTTTGTCCCGGTTATAAATCCATTTAAATTATGTCCCTATCACAATGTTTGGCGCCAATATTTTATTTGGAAATAAAGGTGCATTTTTTTCAGTTTTG